>NC_041392.1:589436019-589479989 GCF_002162155.2 Triticum dicoccoides | reverse complement strand
TGGGCTTGCCAAAGGATAAAATGAAAAAGGGAGAGGTGAAGATCACCATGACACTTGCATAAGGTAGAAGATAATAATAAAAGATAGGCCCTTCGCAGAGGGAAGCAGAGGTTGCCATGCGCTTTTATGGTTGGATGCACAAAATCTTAATGCAAAAGAACGTCACTTTATATTGCCCCTTGTGATATGAACCTTTATTATGCAGTCCGTCGCTTTTATTACTTCCACATCACAAGATCGTATAAAGCTTATTTCTCCCACACTAATCATACATATTTAGAGCAATTTTTATTGCTTTGCACCGATGACAACTTACTTGAAGGATCTTATTCAATCCATAGGTAGATATGGTGGACTCTCATGGTAAAACTGGTTTAAGGGTATTTGGAAGCACAAGTAGTATCTCTACTTGGTGCTGAGAATTTGGCTAGCATGAGGGGGAAAGGCAAGCTCAACATGTTGGATGATCCATGATAACATACTTTATCTCAGATACAAGAAAAGATAACCCATTACATTGTCTTCCTTGTCCAACATCAACTCTTTAGCATGTCATATTTTGATGAGTGCTCCCAATCATAAAAGATGTCAATGATAGTATATTAATATGTGAAACCTCTCTTTCCTTATTACTTCCTATTAATTGCAATGATGACCAAAGCTATGTCTGCCAACTCCCAACAACTTTTAATCATCACACTCTTTCTATGTGAAGTCATTACTATCAATAAGATCAATATGAACTTTTGTTTCTTCTTATTCTTTTTTTCTCTTTTCTTTTATTCACCCAAGATCATAGCAAGAAAATCAAGCCCTTGACTCAACACTAATCTTTATTATATAGCTCACGGACTCGATTACATAGAGAGATCATAAAGCAAAACTTAAAACTAGATCATGCCATAAACTTTATTCTACTAGATCAAAATACTACTAACAGGATCGAACTAAGGAAAACGGTAAAGATAGGAGTTGTGATTGTGATACGATACCGGGGCACCTCCCCCAAGCTTGGCGGTTGCCAAGGGGAGTGCCCATACCCATGTGATTATATCTCCTTGGTTGGTGAAGAAGGAGGTGATGGATAGTCACACATCAAGCGTAAGAGGTCCTCTAGCTTGCGAATAATGCCCTTGAGTGCTAAGATATGCTCCTTCAACAAACTATTTTCACTTGTGAGATACTTGTTTTGAATACGAGTTAACTCAATCATCTGGAAAGCTTCGATCTCAATTGAGGTAAGAAGGTTGTGATCAAGTTGGAGGATGTCTTCTGTTGCCGGAGCTTGGTCCTCCGTAGTCTTCTTGATCCCTTCATCCTTGTTGATCTCCATGGGTTCTTCCCTCTTCAGCTCTATCTTCATTAGCCAGGCATCTTTGTCACCGTTGTTGAAGGAGGGGGATGACATGATGCCTGACCTTGACAACCCTGACAGAGAACAACCCAAAACAAGAACAAAGGATATTTGCGTGATACGGGAGTCAAAACCTTCGGGAGAATATATAGTGAATTTTTACCGACCAAAATATGTATAGTGCAAGAAAACAGAGTCCGGAAGGCACACGAGGTGCTCACGAGGTAGGGCGGCGCGCCTAGGGGGTAGGCCGCGCCCTCCACCCTCGTGGGGCCCTCGTGTCCTTCCCGGACTGCTACTTAAATTTCTATTTTTCTAAATATCCCAAAATGGAGAAATATTGCCTTAAAAATTGTTTTGGAGTCGGTTTACTTACCGTACCGCATACCTATTCCTTTTCGGAGTCTGAAACGTTCTGTAAAGTGCCCCTTATGTATTCCTCCGGGGTTACGGTTTCAATAATATTGGTTTCAATATTTATGGGATTACCTGAGATATAATGTTTAATTCTCTGACCGTTTACCACCTTCGGATTTGTGCCTTTGAAGTTGTTGATTTTTATGGCACTGGAATGATAGATCTCCTCGATAACATAGGGGCCTTCCCATTTAGAGAGAAGTTTTCCTGCAAAAAATCTTAAACAAGAGTTGTATAGCAATACATAATCACCTACATTAAACTCACACTTTTGTATCCTTTTGTCACGCCATCTTTTAACCTTTTCTTTAAACAACCTGGCATTTTCATAAGCTTGGGTTCTCCATTCATCAAGTGAGTTAATATCAAATAACCTCTTTTCACCGGCAAGTTTGAAATCATAATTGAGCTCTTTAATAGCCCAATATGCCTTATGTTCTAGTTCGAGAGGTAAGTGACATGCTTTTCCATATACCATTTTATACGGAGACATACCCATAGGATTTTTATAAGCAGTTCTATAGGCCCATAATGCATCATCAAGTTTCTTGGACCAATTCTTTCTAGACCTATTGGCAGTCTTTTGCAAAATTAATTTAAGTTCTCTATTACTCAATTCTACTTGACCACTAGACTGTGGGTGATACGGAGATGCAATTCTATGATTGACGTCATATTTAGCAAGCATTTTACGGAAAGCACCATGAATAAAATGTGAACCACCATCAGTCATTAAATATCTAGGGACTCCAAACCTCGGAAAAATAACTTCTTTAAGCATTTTAATAGAAGTGTTATGATCAACACTACTAGTTGGAATAGCTTCTACCCACTTAGTAACGTAATCAACAGCAACTAAAATATGCGTATATCCATTAGAGGCAGGAAAAGGTCCCATATAATCAAAGCCCCAAACATCAAACGGTTCAATAACAAGTGAATAATTCATAGGCATTTCTTGACGTCTACTAATATTACCAATTCTTTGACATTCATCACAAGATAGGACAAACTTACGGGCATCCTTGAAGAGAGTAGGCCAATAAAAACCGGATTGAAATACCTTATGTGCAGTTCTATCTCCCGTGTGGTGTCCTCCATAAGTTTCGGAGTGGCACTTGCGTAGGATCTGTTCCTTTTCATGCTCAGGTACACAACGTCTAATAACACCATCTACTCCTTTATAAAGATGTGGGTCATCCCAAAAGTAATGTCTCAAATCATAGAAGAACTTTTTCTTTTGTTGGTATGTGAAGCTAGGTGGTATGAATTTAGCAACAATATAATTAGCATAATCAGCATACCAAGGGGTACTACGAGAAGTACTTATGACATTTAATTGTTCATCAGGAAAGCTATCATCATAGGCAGTGGGTCATCAAGAACATTCTCTTACCTAGATAGGTTGTCTGCAACGGGGTTCTCAGCTCCTTTTCTATCAACAATATGCAAATCAAATTCTTGTAGCAAGAGAACCCATCTAATAAGTCTAGGTTTAGCATCTTTCTTCTCCATAAGATATTTAATAGCAGCATGATCAGTGTGGATAGTTACTTTAGAATCAACAATATAAGGTCTAGAATTATCATAAGCAAATACAACTGCTAAAAGTTCTTTTTCAGTAGTAGCATAATTTCTTTGAGCATTGTCTAGAGTCTTACTAGCATAATGGATAACATTTAATTTCTTCAACTCTTTGCCCTAGAACAGCACCTACGGCATAATCACTAGCATCACGCATAATTTCAAAGGGTAAATTCCAATCAGGTGGCTGAACAATAGGTGCAGAGACTAATGCTTTCTTAGGTATTTCAAATGCTTCTATACAATCATCATCAAAGACAAATGGTATATCTTTTTGTAATAAATTATTTAGAGGCCAAGAAATTTTTGAGAAGTCCTTAATGAACCTCCTATAAAATCCGGCGTGACCAAGGAAACTTCTTATACCTTTGATGTCCTTGGGACATGCCATCTTTTCAAAAGCATCAACCTTGGCTTTATCAACTTCAATACCTCTTTCAGAAACTTTATGCCCCAAGACAGTACCTTCATTAACCATAAAGTGGCACTTTTCCCAATTCAAGACAAGATTAGTTTCTTCACATCTCTGCAATACTCGATCAAGATTGCTCAAGCAATCATCAAAAGAAGATCCATAGACGGAAAAGTCGTCCATGAAAACCTCACAAATATTTTCACAAAAGTAAGAGAATATAGCCATCATACATCTTTGAAAGGTAGCAGGTGCATTACATAAACCAAAAGGCATACGTCTATAAGCAAAAGTACCAAAAGGGCATGTAAAAGTAGTCTTTGATTGATCTTTAGCCGACACAGGTATTTGAGAGAAACCAAAATAACCATCTAGAAATCAGTAATGTGTATGTTTGTATAATCTTTCTAGCATTTGATCGATAAAAGGAAAGGGGTAATGATCTTTCTTAGTAGCCTTATTTAATTTGCATAAATCAATTACCATCCTATAACCTATAATAATTCTTTGTGGAATCAATTCATCTTTATCATTAGGAACAACAGTAATACCTCCCTTCTTAGGGACACAATGAACAGGACTTACGCACTGACTCTCAGCAACGGGATAAATTATACCTGCCTCTAGAAGCTTTAGTATTTCTTTTCTTACCACTTATTTCATTTTAGGATTCATACGTCGTTGAGGATCGCGAACTAGTTTGGCATCTGCTTCCAAATTTATTTTATGTTGACATAGAGTGGGACTAATGCCCTTAAGATCATCAAGAGTATATCCAATAGCAGCACGGTGCTTCTTCAGAGTTTTCAATAATCTTTCTTCTTCATGCTCTGAAAGGTTAGAACTAATAATAACAGGATATATCTTCTTTGCATCAAGATAAGCATATTTAAGATTATCAGGCAACGGTTTAAGCTCAAACACGGGATCACCCTTAGGTGGAGGGGGATCCCCTAGGATTTCAACAGGCAAATTGTGTTTCAGCATAGGTTCCTGTTTAAAGAATACTTCATCTATTTCCCTTCTTTCATTCATAAACATATCATTCTCATGGTCTAGCAAATATTGTTCTAAAGGATCACTAGGAGGTACGACAATAGAAGCAAGACCAATAATTTCATCCTTACTAGGCAATTCTTCTTCACGGTGTTGTTTACTAAATTTAGAGAAATTAAATTCATGATTCATATCATCTAAGCCGACAGTAACAACATCCCTTGTGTAATCTATGGTAGCATTAACAGTATTTAAGAAGGGTCTACCAAATATAATGGGACAAAAGCTATCTTGTGGGGAACCAAGAACAAGAAAATCAGCAGGATATTTAGTTTTCCCACACAATACTTCAACATCTCTAACAATTCCCATTGGTGAAATAGTATCTCTATTAGCAAGTTTAATAGTAACATCAACTTCTTCTAACTCAACAGGTGCAATGTCATGCATAATTTCTTTGTATAAGTCAATAGGTATTGCACTAGCACTAGCACCCATATCACATAAGCCATGATAACAATGTTCTCCTATTTTAACAGAAATAACAGGCACGCCTACCACAGGTCTATGTTTATCCTCAGCACAAGGTTTAGCAATTCTAGCAGTTTCACTACAGAACTGAATAGCATGCCCATCAATATTATCAGACAAGAGATCTTTAACAATAGCAATATTATGTTCTACTTTAACTTGCTCAGGAGGGGTATATGTTTTAATATTGCTTTTATGAACCACAGTTGAAGCTTTAGCATGATCCTTTATCCTAACAGGGAAAGGTGGTTTCTCAACATAACAAGTAGGAACAATAGGGTCACTATAAGTGACAGTCTTTTCTTCAACTTTAATGGGTGCAGCTACTTTTACTTCTACGGGAGGATGATATTTAAACCACTTCTCCTTAGGGAGATTAACATAAGTAGCAAAAGATTCACAGAAAGAAGCTACTATCTCAGAATCAAGTCCATATTTAGTGCTAAACTTACGGAAAATATCGGTATCCATAAAATATTTAACATAATCAAAACTAGGTGTCATACCTGACTCCTTACCATTGTCGAGGTCCCAATCTTCGGAGTTGCGCTTAATTATATCCAATAAATCCCATCTAAATCCAATAGTCTTCATCATAAAAGAGCCAGCACAAGAAGTATTGAGCATGGCACGATTATTATCAGAAAGCCGAGCATAAATTTTTTGAAGGATTGTTTCTCTTGGGAGCTCATGACTGGGGCATGAATATAACATTGATTTAAGCCTCCCCCAAGCTTGAGTGATGCTTTCTCCTTCGCGAGGCCAAAAATTATATATATAATTGCGATCACGATGAACAAGATGCATAGGGTAATACTTTTGATGAAATTCCAATTTCAATCTTCTATAGTTTCATGATCTCGTATCATCACATAGCCTATACCATATCAATGTGTCTCCCTTCAAAGATAAAGGGAAGACCTTCTTCTTAGCAACATCATCGGGTATACCTGCAAGCTTAAATAATCCACAAACTTCATCCACATATATTAGGTGTTCATCAGGATGCTTTGTTCCATCTCCTGTAAAAGGATTAGCTAGCAGTTTTTCGATCATACCCGAAGGATACTCATAAGGAATTTCATCTTCAATAGGTTCAGTAGGTTGAGGAGCAACTCTTTGCTCTACTGGCCGGGGTGAAGATACCCCAAACAAGCCCCTCAGAGGATTACTTTCCATAGTAACAAGTGACAGTAAATTTCAGCACACTATATAAATTTTTCCTTACCAAATTCCACCTACCAAAGGCGCTTCACTCCCTGGCAACGGCGCCAGAAAAGAGTCTTGATGACCCACAAGTATAGGGGATCTATCATAGTCCTTTCGATAAGTAAGAGTGCCGAACCCAACGAGGAGCAGAAGGAAATGATAAGCGGTTTTCAGCAAGGTATTCTCTGCAAGTACTGAAATAAGTGGTAACATATAGTTTTGCGATGAGATAATTTGTAACGAGCAACAAGTAACAAAAGTAAATAAAGTGCAGCAAGGTGGCCCAATCCTTTTTGTAGCAAAGGACAAGCCTGGACAAACTCTTATATAAGGAAAAGCGCTCCCGAGGACACATGGGAATATCGTCAAGCTAGTTTTCATCACGTTCATATGATTCGCGTTCGGTACTTTGATAATTTGACATGTGGGTGGACCGGTGCTTGGGTGCTGTTCTTACTTGAACAAGCATCCCACTTATGATTAACCTCTACTGCAAGCATCCGCAACTACAACAAAAGTATTAAGGTAAACCTAACCATAGCATGAAACATATGGATCCAAATCAGCCCCTTACAAAGCAACACATAAACTAGGGTTTAAGCTTCTGTCACTCTAGCAACCCATCATCTACTTATTACTTCCCAATGCCTTCCTCTAGGCCCAAATAATGGTGAAGTGTTATGTAGTCGACGTTCACATAACACCACTAGAGGCTAGACAACATACATCTCATCAAAATATCGAACGAATACCAAATTCACATGACTACTAATAGCAAGACTTCTCCCTTGTCCTCAGGAACAAACGTAACTACTCACAAAGCATATTCATGTTCATAATCAGAGGGGTAATAATATGCATAAAGGATCTGAACATATGAGCTTCCACCAATTAAACCAACTAGCATCAACTACAAGGAGTAATTAACACTGCCAGCAACCTACTGGCACCAATCCCGGACTTGGAGACAAGAATTGGATACAAGAGATGAACTAGGGTTTTGAGATGAGATGGTGCTGATGAAGATGTTGATGGAGATTGCCCTCTCCTGATGAGAGGAGCGTTGGTGATGATGATGGCGATGATTTCGCCCTCCGGGAGGGAAATTTCCCCGGCAGAATAGCTCTGCCGGAGGTCTAGATTGGATCCGCCAAGGTTCTGCTTCGTGGCGGCGGAGTTTCGTCCCGAAAGGTTGCTTCTTATTTTTTCTCGACGAAAGACTTCATATAGGAGAAGATGGTCATCGGAGAGCCACCAAGGGGCCCACGAGGTAGGGGGCGCGCCCTAGGGGGGCGCCCCCACCCTCGTGGAAAGGGTGTGGGCCCCTGGTCTTCATCTTTGGCAAGGATTTTTCATTATTTATTATAAGGTATTTCGTGGAGTTTCAGGACTTTTGGAGTTGTGCAGAATAGGTCTCTAATATTTGCTCCTTTTCTAGCCCAGAATTCCAGCTGCCGGCATTCTCCCTCCTTATCTATACCTACTATTAAAGGGAATAGGTATTCTTGGTTTGGTTTAGTCCTTTACGTTTGGTTTACACACGTTAAGCAATTTGGCCCAGTTACTTGTATGTTGATGGGACTTTTATGGGCTTTCATAGAGAGACCGCGAAAAATAATTGGGTCAAAATAAATCAACATTGTGGGAATTGAACACAAGACCTCCTGTCTATCTCTTAGATGTAACAACCAAAGACTTATGCACCTTTCATATTTACTAATCCCAACTCACTCTAAATATACGAGTGGCAGTCATCATGTTTATTTATTTTTTGCGAGAAAAGGAGTTGATATTAAAATAGCCAAATTACTGAAAGGTCCACACAGAAAAGGAAGTTACAACCAAGCCCCTCTGCAACCCAACTACGCCGACGCCGTGGACGAGCCGGTGACGCGCCGTTAGCCGCTGCTCGCTGACGCCTTGGATCGAAGCAGCCCCCGGGAAGTCTCCGATCAACAGTCCCTGGGGACCTACATCCATGGTCGTCGTCGTTGCACCGCTCAACATCGCCTTCCTTCTCCAGATCTTCAACCGCCGGAATCGCCATCCCTCGATCTTCGGCACGGGGGAACCGTGCACGACCTCTCCACCGAGCAGCAAGCACGAAGAAAGGAGCTGGTCCACTGCGGAGCTCCACCGGAACTTCGTCGTCGAAGGGGAGACCAACACCTGCAAAAAGCCGATCCAGTCGCACCGCCACCTCCACGACGCCACCGGCTGGCTCCCTAGACACTCCTACAATATGTACACACTGCAAATCGGGCTTCCCCGTTCCTCCCGCCGCCGGAGCGTCCGGCGGAGGGCGAGGGAGCCGCCGATTAGGCAACGGCGAGGCGGAGAGCCCAGGGTTCGCACAAATCGCCCTTCGTTCCTGTAGATGGGGAAGGGTGAGGTCCAAGGCTCATGTTTAGGGAGAGCTAATTAAGCGAATGAGCTAATAAAGGAAGGATTGTGGGCTTAAATATAATATTTAAACAGATGTGGCCAATTAAAGAAAGGATTATGGGTAAATCGGTGGAATAACTATTAGAAAAATTGTGGTCTTAATAAATTCTACATGAAGGATTTGAGGTAAAAAGGCATGATAATTAAAAGGAAAAATCTATAGGCGTTAATGTGTTGGGGCTACTAAATTAGAAAAGAAAGGATTTGATTCCCGACTAAAATGAGTGAGGACTTCATGGTAATTAATGAAAGGATCATACTTAAATGCCATTAAAAAGATTGTATTTAAATGAAATCAGTGGGACATTACGCCCCGCAAAGAAAATATGAACACGACTAAATTGCAACGTATTTTTTATGTTCATTTTGTAGAAGGATGATGCTGTGTTGCAACATGCTCTTCATAATGAATCTGATGCTGTGGGACATTATGCTTGTGCAAAACATCAATTTTCCCCGTTGCAACGCACAGGCATATGTGCTAGTGTAAACCTTATAAAATAAGTGAGAATAGCCATAAGTATTGTGACATAATGTGAAATAACAGCCCATAATGCAATAAATATCGATATAAAAGCATGATGCAAAATGGACGTATCATGTATCTTCAGCAAGAGCCGACCGTAGAGCTGTTTAGAGAATACTTTTATCTGAACTGGCAGAACGAGTGCACCAACGGCCTTAGCTTAGAGCTTGGAGGCATCTCAATTCAGCGCCGGCAGGGTGCTGTGTTCCCTCTCATAGTCTTACCAAGTCACTCAAAGGACTGGAACCAGACTTGGTTCTACTGTCAGGACATCTCACCAGCAAACGAAAAGCCACTGCCGGGTTATCGCCCCGATCGTCTTGACTCCAAGTTCGCGCTTCCAGATAAACTTACTGCTGCTGAATGCAAGAGGTTGATACCATCCATTAAAAGGATCAATGCTCTGTTAGGGAACGGCTTAACTGGAGTTGATCTGACCCGCTGCTGGATCTCATGGCGGGTCATTCCTTTAAGCCGTCGGTCAAAGTTGATGTATGAGTATGGTGGAGGCCCGGACGACTCTCTTCGTCACGGCCCCGCTCAATTAACCGAAGAAGATATTGTCTCAATGTCAAACCTTTTGGTGAATGGGAAATATGAAGACTGCAGTATTGTTGGGTTAAACCCCTTCTGTAAGCTTAACCCGGTGCCAGAAGTAAGGATATTCTGACCTCTTTCCTTTGTATTTTTCCCAGCCATATTGTTTAATACTGACCTTTCATCTTGTTTTTGCCTGTCTGCAGGCCAACTCTGACTTTTGGAAAATTAAATATGACCATGAGGCTGCCAAGAAGGCGAAAGTCGCCGCCATAAACGCCAAGAAAACGACCCGAAAGTCGAAGAAGAAAAAAAAGAACACTGCTGAAGATTGGATGAAACTTGATGATACATCTGATTCGAAGGTAGCCCTTGATTCCCTTGGCCAAGTTTTTAATAACCTTATTAACACTGATCATTACCAGGATGACACTGGGGCCAGTCAGGCCGCAGAAGCAGAGGTAACTATCATTTCCTCCGACTCAGAGCCCTTGCCAAGACAAAAAATTCGACGAGTGATCCGTAAAGTAAGGTTTTCTAACCTGTTAGCTCACTTGGATCCCAACTTTCGTTTGGAAAAGCAGCAACATGAAAGTCGCCGTCAAGTTCGGACTGAAGATGAGCCGGCTGTTGTTCTTCAACAGACTCCTCGGAAGCACCCGAATGAGGTTTACTTCTTTTGTTTTTAACTCTGTTTAATGGATCCTTTCCCTTTCCTTTAACTTTATTTTATCTTTTCAGGAGGTGTCTCGCTCTTCTGGCGACTCATCGCAGACGCAATTTCCGGCCTTCAAGACTGCCCCTGGGTAATGAAAAATCCTCCTTTTTTCCGGGTTGTTCAAATTGTATCTTTATACTAACAATCCTGCAACATCCCTCTTAGTGGTCAAGCTAAATCCAATAAAGCAAAGGCAGCTAAGCCGGCGGAAGACCCGCCGATGCTTGCATCTGATCCGGTCAGGCCATCCTCTCCATTAACCGACGCTCCAGAAGACCCGCCTGTTGATACAGAAGCAAATCCTCCTGAGCCGTCGTTTGATGAGACCACTGTGTACCCTTCTGCTACTGGACCATCAAGCTCAGCCAACCCGCCATCACCGTCTGCACCAGATGTTCAGATCACCAGGAGCCGCTTTATTGAGCCGGGGAATCCAACTGTGCTGGCTCAGTGTACTGCGAAACAAGAGGCATTGGAGAGGCAAAAAGTGCGCTTTGACGTTGCCAATTATGACCATCTAAATGCCAACGATATTTTATCCGGCTATCTCAACCACGTGCACTCCAGTCGCGACTCTGAGATCGAAATGGTCAAACAGTTGCAGTTGAAATATGAGGTATGTTCTTCCGGCTTATCTATATATTCCACCATCCCCCAAGTCTTCAGATTATGAAAGAAACGGAATGATCTGTAGACTTTATAATATAGGCCAAGACCTTTACTTTTGAAACTTTCCTTGAATCCAATAGAACAAAGCTTCACCTGTAGTCCCCAAGGGCCGGTTCTTTTTGATCAGAAATGAGCCGGTACTTTAAATTGATTTGTACCATTTTGAAAGAACTTAATACTCCGGCTTAACCTTGAGAAACTTGCTGAATTGCATACATTAGTCCCCAAGTGCCAAGTGTTGTTACTTTGTAAAGTACTTGGGCTTAAAGTATGTCTGTAGAGTCACAAGAAATTGTTTTGGCATACATTAGCCCCCAAGTGTCAAGTGGTTTTTTGTAAAGTACTTGAGACTTGAATCTTGATATTTGAAACTTTGAGCAAAATCTTGACTTATCTGAGTATGTATCTTTGCAGAATGCCTTATCTGATCTAAACTCGCAATTGACTGATGCGAAGACCCGGCTAGCAGGTCAGGAAGTAGAGATTAAATCTGCTAACTCCAAATTGCAAATAAGTATTTCTGAGACGGAAACTTAAAGACCAGTTTGGCTGCCAAGAAAAAGACCTGAGCAGAGGAAAAAATGCTTCTGACACAACGTGCTGAGAGAGCCGAAGCAGCCCTTGAAGAGGTGTCAACAAAGCTGAATGGCTTAAAGGGCCGGGTGTCTCAAATGGTGGCCGCCATCTTTGGTAAGCCGTCCGTTTTTAATTTTATGTACATTTTGCTGATCCGGAATTTAAACCGCCAGCTGACTTTGTGTATAAAACATGTGCAGGCCCATGAAGCAAGAACCTTAGCCAAGATCCTTTGATTAAACTAAAGGCAGTGTACACTTTAGTAGAACAACTATATATTGGCGCACAATGGGAACTTGCCGCCATCTCTCCTGCCAATCAAGGACCCAACCGGCTCAGTGACGTCTTGAAGAAACTATCAATCCTGCCTGCCAGATTTCAAGAGGTGAAACGCTCCTGTGCGTGAGCCGGTGCTTTGACTGCCCTGAGCTGCTCCAAGGCTTGGGTACCAGACCTAGACCCGGCGGACGTGGCCATAGGCTATCCCACCATGAAGGAAGATGGATCTCCCTTTGGGCGGGATGACTTCATGGCTTGCGTGCGTGAAGTTCGGCCTCAGGCAACTACCCTTGGAGACGATAACAACATTGACAAGTATCAACCGGGTTTTGATGCTGACAATAAGAAGATGGCAACTCCCTCGTATAAGGTGACAGATTTGATCCCGCCTGTAAGAGAAAATACATTTGCCCCGGAAGTTGGCCTGGCAGGCCTGATCGATGATGAAGCAGAGTTCGTCGGCGTGAATGGTTTTGACTGGTCAAAACCCAACTTCTAGCCAATAGAGGTCAGAATTTTTCAGAAAATGATGAAGAGACTTTTGAGGGGCTCATCGAGCCAAAGCTCGAAGGAAAAGGCACCGAAGCCTAAGTATAATCTACCTCGCACCGCGGAGGTTCAGGCGTGTGAATGGCCTTCCGATGATTTCTTGAGGGTAGCCGGGATTTATGAAGATTTTCATGAATTGGCTAAGAATGCAGGCCTCACCGTTTTCCTCAACAACCAATGCGATCAGTATCTCTTACTCACAAATATCTTTGTGCAAAACTTTCATTTCCATTCTAGGAGCTCACCACCTACGGTGGAGTTTCATTTATATAATGAGCATAAGGAGATGTCACTTTATGATTTTTGTTGGGTTTTTTTAGTCCCTTTTGAGGGCAAGACAGAAGAACCACATCACGATGATGTGCACGGGTTTATTGATACTATCACTGTAGGGGAAACAAGGAAGGTTTCCGATGCACGAATCACTAGCATACATTTTCCTGTTTTACGTTATTTTGCATTATTTGCTAGTCGTTGTTTAATTGGTCGCGGAAACTGTGGAAACCTTAGTATCCCTGATATTATTATTTTGCTCCACGGTTTATACGGTGATAACTCTGTTAGTATGGGCGGCATTATTGCCAAACGGTTAAGTCTGAACCATACCAAGGGCCCCATCTTTGGAGGCATCTATGCTTCACGCCTAGCTGCACATTTTAACATACCTGAGGGAGTCCTGGACTAGGGGGTGTTCGGACAGCCGGACTATCAATGTCCGCCGGACTCCAAGACTACGAAGATACAAGATTGAAGACTCCGGCTCGTGTGCGGAAGGTACTTTACTTGGCGTGGAAGGCAAGCTTGGCGATACGGATACGTAGATTTCCTACTATTGTAACCGACTCTGTGTAACCCTAGCCCTCTCCGGTATCTATATAAACCGGAGGGCTTTAGTCCGTAGGACAACATACACAACATACAATCATACCATAGGCTAGCTTCTAGGGTTTAGCCTCCTTGATCTCGTGGTAGATCTACTCTTGTACTACCCATATCATCAATATCAATCAAGCAGGAGTAGGGTTTTACCTCCATCGAGAGGGCCCGAACCTGGGTAAAAAAACATCGTGTCCCTTGTCTCCTGTTACCATCCGCCTAGACGCACAGTTCGGGACCCCCTACCCGAGATCCGCCGGTTTTGACACCGACATTGGTGCTTTCATTGAGAGTTCCTCTGTGTCGTCACCAATAGGCTTGATGGCATCTTCAACCTGCAACGCTGCCCAGGGTGAGACTTTTCTCCCCAGACAGATCTTCGTATTCGGCGGCTTCGCACTGCGGGCCAATTCACTTGGCCATCTGGAGCAGATCGAAAGCTACGCCCCTGGCCGTTAGGTCAGATTTGGAAGCTTAAACTCCACGGCCGATGTCCGAGGAGACTTGATCCTCGACGGACTCGAGCCACAGCCAAGCGCGCCGCACTGTAACGATGGGCATGATCTAGATCTGCCGCCGAACAGTGCTTTGGTGGCCGCACACGAATCCGCTCCGGCCATTAGCCCGGAGCCGATCGCCCAGATCGAGGGCCGGTGGGTAGACGCCGCCCCGGGGGCTTCAACATCCACGGCGATGGAGCCGAACACTAATATTGTCCCCTGCGAAACTCGTGATTCCGAGGCGCCGGACTCCTCGCCGGACTCCGAACCTCCCGCGCCCCTACCAATCGATCCGGATTGGGCGCCGGTTATGGAATTCACCGCCGCGGACATCTTCCAATGCTCGCCTTTCGGCGATATCTTAAATTCACTAAAGCATCTCTCGTTATCAGGAGAGTCCTGGCCGGATTATGGCCAGGATGGTTGGGATGCGGACAACAAAGAAATTCAGAGCCCACCCACCACCCACTTTGTAGCCACTGTCGACGATCTAACCGACATGCTAGATTACGACTCCGAAGACATCGACGCTATGGATGACGATGCCGGAGACGAACAGGAACCAGCGCCCATAGGGCACGGGAAGGCCACCTCGTCATATGACGTATACATGGTGGATACCCCAAAAGATGGGGATGGCAAAGGAACAGCGGAGGCAGATTCCTTAAAGAAACAGCCCAAGCACCGGCGTCAGCGGCGCCGCTCTAAATCTCGCCACAGCAAAAACGGAGATTCCGGCACAGGAGACAATAATACTCCAGAGAGTGCCAAAGACAATCCCCTCCCGCAAGACTCAGCACAGGAGGATGCAGAAGCAAGCCCTCATGAGGGGGCGGCAGACGAAGAGGTCGAGGATCATAATTATACGCCTCCCTCCGAAGACGAAGCAAGCCTCAACGATGACGAATTTGTCGTACCCGAGGATCCCGTTGAACAAGAGCGCTTCAAGCGCAGGCTTATCGCCACAGCAAACAGCCTAAAGAAAAAGCAGCAACAGCTTCGAGCTGATCAGGACCTGCTAGCCGATCAATGGACCGAGGTCCTCGCGGCCGAAGAGTATAAACTCGAACGTCCCTCCAAAAGTTACCCAAAACGCAAGCTGCTCCCCCGATTAGAGGAGGAAGCATACATACATCCATCACCAGTGCACGAACGCGCCGGACTTGCGAGACATATTGGAGGACAAAACAAGGCAATCCAGATCCATCTATGGATCACGTGGGCGCCCTACGACCCATGACGAATACCGTCGTGCCGGATACAATAACCACGACCGGGCCGAACACAGCAGACAGCGCTCTCTCGAGCTGCGTCGCGATATTGCTCAATACAGGGGCGCCGCACACCCGTTATGCTTCACTGACGAAGTAATGGATCATCAGATGCCAGAAGGGTTTAAACCCGTAAACATTGAATCTTATGATGGCACAACAGACC
Source organism: Triticum dicoccoides (assembly GCF_002162155.2). Lineage (NCBI taxonomy): Eukaryota > Viridiplantae > Streptophyta > Magnoliopsida > Poales > Poaceae > Triticum > Triticum dicoccoides. The sequence goes on along the minus strand of NC_041392.1, from coordinate 589,464,374 downwards.
CCGCGGTGTGGATCGAAGACTATCTTCTCCACATCCATATGGCCCGCGGTGACGATCTCCACGCCATAAAGTACCTCCCACTCAAGCTTAGAGGACCAGCTCGGCATTGGCTTAACAGCTTGCCCGCAGAGTCAATTGGGTGTTGGAAGGACCTGGAGGCCGCATTCCTTGATAACTTCCAAGGCACATATGTGCGACCACCAGACGCCGATGACCTAAGCCACATCATTCAGCAGCCAGACGAATCGGCCAGACAATTCTGGACACGGTTCTTGACGAAGAAAAATCAAATCGTCGATTGTCCGGACGCAGAGGCCCTTGCAGCCTTCAAACATAACATCCGGGACGAATGGCTAGCCCGGCACCTGGGGCAGGAAAAGCCGAAATCCATGGCAGACCTCACATCATTAATGACCCGCTTTTGTGCGGGAGAGGACAGCTGGCTAGCCCGCAGCAACAATCTCCGTAAAAATTCTGGCAGTCCGGATACCAAGGACAACAACGGCACGTCACGTCGAAACAAAAACAAGCGCCGAATTAACGGCGACGATAAGGAGGATATGGCGATCAATGCCGGATTCCGAGGCTCTAAACCCGGTCAACGGAAGAAGCCATTTAAAAGAACCATTCCGGGTCCGTCCAATTTGGACCGCATACTCGACCGCTCATGCCAGATACATGGCACCCCTGAAAAGCCAGCCAACCACACCAATAGAGATTGCTGGGTGTTCAAGCAGGCCGGCAAGTTAATTGCCGAAAACAATGACAAGGGGCTAAATAGCGACGACGAGGAAGAGACCCGGCCGCCGAACAACAGAGGACAGAAGGGTTTTCCCCCACAAGTACGGATGGTGAATATGATATACGCGACCCATATACCCAAGAGGGAGAGGAAACGCGCACTCAGGGACGTCTATGCGATGGAGCTAGTCGCCCCAAAATTCAACCCATGGTCCTCTTGTCTGATCACTTTCGATCGAAGAGACCATCCGACCAGCATACGTCATGGCGGATTCGCCGCATTGGTCTTAGACCCAATCGTCGATGGGTTTCACCTCACGAGAGTCCTGATGGATGGCGGCAGTAGCGTGAACCTGCTTTATCAGGATACAGTGCGCAAAATGGGCATAGACCCATCAAGGATTAAACCTACAAAGACAACCTTTAAAGGTGTCATACCAGGAGTGGAAGCCAACTGTACAGGCTCAGTCACACTGGAAGTGGTCTTCGGATCCCCGGATAATTTCCGGAGTGAAGAGTTAGTCTTCGACATAGTCCCGTTTCGCAGCGGCTATCACGCTCTGCTCGGACGAACCGCGTTTGCCAAATTCAACGCGGTGCCGCACTATGCATACCTAAAGCTCAAGATGCCAGGGCCTCGAGGAGTCATCACGGTCAATGGGAATACGGAACGCTCCCTCCGAACGGAGGAACATACAGCGGCTCTCGCGGCAGAAGTACAGAGCAGCCTTCTAAGGCAATTCGCGAGTCCGGCCGTTAAACGGTCGGATACAGCAAAGCGCGCCCGGAGCAATATCAACCAAGACCACCTGACGCGATCAGAGCACGCGTAGCAATGCGGCCCCAACCCTCGCCCGCGTATGATCGCAAGAATAACACTCCGCGTACATCATTACGCTTTGGAGATACCATGGGCACAGGGGAGGGGGCACGATCACAACGGACCCAGAGTGCGGTTCGACCACACCAGGGGCTCACAAATGTGCCTCTTTATTATTATTATTTTTCTTATTTTTTGTACACAGGACTCTGTTCACCAGAAGCCCTGTCCGGCGGTGAACCTGCCGAACTCACGATGCAACAGTCAGGGACCAAAGAAGGCCGCGTCGAACACTCAGGTGGTCTCAATTACGAGCATTAAATTCAATTACATACACCAAATCCGCAGCTGATCCCTGGAGGGGGACATGTTTATTTAGTCCAAATCCCTTGCTTACCGCACTACTTGTATCAGTCCGCTCTACTAGCAGACTTTTTCTTTCATTAATAATGCAGCACCTTTATGATCGCAATTGCATTACATTATATATATATATATGTTCATTATATGACATTCTGGCACCCGTATATTTTTGGTACGGCATAATACACCAGGGGCTCATGTTCCCCACTCTATGGTGTGATAAAGTCCGAACACTTTCACAAGTGCGGCACCCCGAACTTATAGCATTATATGAATCGGCTCCGAATCATGTCTTGGGTCAATAGTTGGGTTTGCCCGGCTCCCATGTTTGGCACCTTACGTTTCTGTTCCGTCGGCTAAGGTAGCACTGGGAGAACCACTGCGATTGCGCCCCGGTTGAGCCGGGTTAACGCCTCAGTGGAGAAAGCTAAAACTGACCGGCATGATAAGGCGAGAGATTGGTCGCTGTTCGAGAGGTTTTTTCGGGTCCTTAAAGACTCACGCCGCTTCGAGCGAAGTTCCGGATTATGTCCGATGAAGGCGTGGATAGCGCCCCGGATTCGGTCTTCCGAATACCAGGGGCTTCGCCGAAATTTAAAATTATAGAATTCTATGGCTAAGTGAGAGTGTTCAAGCATTATAAGTCCGGTCGCCTTGTTCGTCGTGTTGAGCGCCTCCCTAGATGGACCCAAATATGGGAACAAGAGTGCTCAAGTTTATCACCGAACACCCCAGCACTTGTGGCTTGGGGGCTGAAGCCAACGACTTGCCATCTCTCAGATTTTATAAACGGCCGCACAGAAGGTAATATTTTAAATTAAACAAGCGTTGCTCATGGCGCATATGAACGAAGTTTTCAGCGCACAGGATAAATAAACAGCGAGTTCACTCAAAGATTACATTTCGGGAGCACTCATCTGCAATATTGCAGGCTCCCTTCAGGACAGTATTATAATACTTCTCCGGCGTGCGATACTCCTTGCCCGGTGGCGGTGGGTCCGTGAGAAGCTTCTCCGCATCCAATTTACAGGCGGAGCGCTTGACTACATCCAGCCTAGGGCATGCATCCACCAGCCGCCGCACGAGGCCAAAGTAGCTACCAAGCATGGCCTGTCCAGGCCACAGCCGGACTATGAGGCCCTTCATGGCCTCCTCAGCTACTTTGTGGAGTTCGACCAGCTGCTTCAGCTGGTCGCTTGGGGGCACCGGATGGCCGGCCTCAGTATACTGAGACCAGAAGACCTTCTCCGTCGAACTCCCCTCCTCGCCACGATAGAATGCGGCGGCATCAGCCGCACTACTCGGCAGATCTGCAAATGCCCCTGGAGAGCTCTGAATTCGGGTAAGTATCAGGTAGTTCACATTAACATGCCTACTTTGCATGAAAAACGCCTTACCCGCCGCTATTTTCTTTATGTCCTCAACCTCCTGAAGGGCCTTATGGGCCCCGGCCTTGGCGGACTTGGCACTTTCGAGAGCCGAGGCAAGCTCGGACTCTCGAGTCTTGGAGTCACGCTCCAAACTTTCATGTTTTTCCATGAGAACTTGGAGCTCTTGCCGAACTTCCGCCACACGTGCCTCTTGTTTTTCTTGCTCAGCCCGTTCTGCGGCCGCATTGCGTTCGACCGCGGACACAACATCCTTCAGGGTTGCCACATCGTTAGTGGCCCCTGCAATGCACATATTATCCTTGTTAATTTTTTGCAACCAAAATCCTTTTCTGTAAGGTACTTATTCAAAGAGGTGTTACTCACTTTCTTTTTCCTCGAGCTGCTTCTTTGCGTGGCCGAGCTCTTGCTCGGACCGCTCGAGTTCTTTCTTCAGCACGTCAACCTCCGCCGTTAATGCGGCAGAGGTCAGCAGTGCAGCCTGCAAACCCATATTGACATATTTTAGGCAACCCTGCGTATATCTTATTATAGATCCTTAGTCCGGCTTTTCTTTCTGAACACCGAACCAAGCATCAGGGGCTACTGTCTATGCGGTATTATATTACATAATTTTTACTTCTTACCTCAAAGCCTGTTAAAAGGCTACTGCAGGCTTCGGTCAGCCCGCTTTTCGCGAGCTGAACCTTTTCAATCACCACACTCATGATAGTGCGGTGTTCTTCCTCGATGGAAGCGCCTTTAAGCGCCTCCAGCAGGTTATCCGACGCCTCCGGTTGGACGGAGGCCGCCGGCGTCACGGTCCTGCCCTTCTTTCGAAGGGGCCGCTTGCCGGACTCTGGAACCACAGCGGGTTCCGATGTAGAGTCCGGCACGAAGTCCGGGGGGCTGCCTGACGGCGCCTCCGGAGCCTCCTCCTGATGGGTCCCTCTCTGGGATCCCACCTCGGCGTCCTTGTTGGCGCGTGGGGTGGAGGCAGTCGGGATGGAATTCACATCCGACGAGGCCAATGACCAGCTCGATGAGTCAGGGAGATCATCATTGGCCGGACTACGGGCAGAATGCGGCGTTAGAAGGATACTACGCGACATAAAAGAAATTACACATCAAGGATCCGGATACTTACGATCTTGCCGGACGCCTGGCCCTTGGAGGCCGCTCATCCTCACCAACGCTGATGTTGGCGGAACTGTCCGGGGGGATAGTTCTCCCCCTCTTGGACCCTTCGGCCCCCCCGATGGGGGAAGCCTTCCTTTTCTTCTCTCCCTCCTCCGGGAGAGAGTACTCCTCCTCCTTGTCTTCGGGAGAGGAGTCCTCGTCGTCGTCAGACGCCTGATTGCGGGAACTCTTTTGAGTCCCCGCGGCCACCTTCTTGGCCTTCTTCTCCAACACCACGTGCGGTGCCGGAACCAGCAGCCCTGTTAAGTGGGCATTCGCTGGGTCTTCTGGCATGGGAGCCGGGCTGATGAGCAGCTTGGCCTTCTCCATCCATTCCTGTTAAAGGAAGAGGCAAAATGAAGCCTCACTAGAGTCAATCTAATTATCACAAGTGTCCCGTAATGGGGTTGAATCACTTACCTCGTCAGTTGGATTCTGCGAGCTGAATCCGCGGTCTTTGGTCGCGGACGCGGGGGCTTCGGCGCCCTTGAACAGCACCCTCCAGGCGCCTTCGTATGTTGTATCGAAGAGCCCATTTAGCGCCTGGTGCTGTTCCGGATTAAACTCCCACAAATTAAATGCCCGTTCTTGGCATGGGAGGATTCGCCGGATGAGCATGACTTGGACCACGTTGACGAGCCTGAGCTTATTGCTCATCATCTTCTTGATACATGCTCGGAGTCCCGTCACCTCCACTGGATTCCCCCACTGCAAGCCCTTCTCTTTCCAGGAGGTGAGCTGCGTGGGGATGCCTGATCTAAACTCGGGGGCCGCCACCCATGTGGATTTGCGTGGCTCGGTGATGTAGAACCACCCCGATTGCCACCCCTTGACGGAGTCCACGAAGGTCCCTTCTAGCCAAGGGACGTTGGGCAATTTGCCCAACATAGCGCCTCCGCATTCCGCTTGCGTACCCTTCACAACCTTCGGCTTGACGTTAAAGGTCTTGAGCCACAGGCCGAAGTGGGGCCGGATGCAGAGAAAGGCCTCGCACACGATGATAAACGCCGAGATGTTGAGGATAAAGTTCGGCGCCAGATCGTGGAAATCTAGGCCGTAGTAAAACATGAGCCCCCGGACAAATGGATGGAGCGGAAAGCCCAGTCCGCGGAGGAAGTGGGGAAGGAAGACGACCCTCTCATGAGGCCCGGGGGTAGGGATGAGCTGCCCCTCGTCGGGCAGCCGATGCGCGATATCGCCGGAAAGGTATCCGGCGCTGCGCAGTTTGGTGATGTCCTCCTCCTTGACGGTGGAGGCTAACCATTTACCTCCCGCTCCAGACATATTCGGAGAAGGTCGAGGTGAGATGCGCGAGTTCGGGCGTTGGAGCTTGAATTCGTGGGGATGGATAAGCAAAGGAGGAAGAAGGCGTAGGTGAGAAGGTGAATCCTTATCCCTTATATATAGGCGGACAAAACTATGCGTCCCCCACCGGCCTGGTAAAACTCGCTTATCTCCCAAGCGCCACCGTTGATGGCGCGGTTGGGTTACCCACGCACGTATTGATGAGAATCCCGGAATAAGGGGAACACGATCTTTGCTTCGACAAGACGTGCCAAGGAAACCGCTTCGCTAAACATGCTGAGGCGATATAGTAATTCAAACAAGGACCTGGTGGCGGTGTGATGTCACGCCGCATAATACGTCAGCAGATTGAACTAAGTGTACATTTTATTCTCTCTACGGTGGAATGTGGAATTTATTTTGCAGAGCCGGACACTATCCCGGTGTTCATTATCTTCTCTGGATTATTCAAGGGAGGAACCCGCCTTGCAATGCCGAACATTATGCACGCCGGACTTATCGTCATTGAAGACTGGTTCAGGGGCTACTGAGGGAGTCCTGGACTAGGGGGTGTTCGGACAGCCGGACTATCAATGTCCGCCGGACTCCAAGACTACGAAGATACAAGATTGAAGACTCCGGCTCGTGTCCAGAAGGTACTTTACTTGGCGTGGAAGGCAAGCTTGGCGATACGGATACGTAGATTTCCTACTATTGTAACCGACTCTGTGTAACCCTAGCCCTCTCCGGTATCTATATAAACCGGAGGGCTTTAGTCCGTAGGACAACATACACAACATACAATCATACCATAGGCTAGCTTCTAGGGTTTAGCCTCCTTGATCTCGTGGTAGATCTACTCTTGTACTACCCATATCATCAATATCAATCAAGCAGGAGTAGGGTTTTACCTCCATCGAGAGGGCCCGAACCTGGGTAAAAAAACATCGTGTCCCTTGTCTCCTGTTACCATCCGCCTAGACGCACAGTTCGGGACCCCCTACCCGAGATCCGCCGGTTTTGACACCGACAATACCTATTAGGCATTATGAGAAGGAAAAAAAAGTGCTGCCTCGTGTTTATCTAGATTATAAAAGTATGGTGACACATGATTTTATTGTTAAGAATAAGGAAGGAGAGCTTAAATACAAATTGTTCTTTAATAAACATCATCCTGAGACTATTACCCTGCCTGCTCCTTTTTTGTTTGATTTATCTGCAGGCCAGTACCTTGTTTAGTTGAAGGCTATTCATGCCTACCGGAACCCTGCACCAGCCATGGAGCCAGAGCCAGAACCACAAGTTGATCCTTCACGACAGTCTAATTACCAGTGGGATCCGGAGATGATTGTCAGCCAGTGGCAATCGGAGACTTCCTCTTCTTCTTCTCAGTACGACCCCAACTACTATTATGGATATCCGCCAGGCCAGCCGTGGCCATAGACCAACTTAGGCCAAAATCCTAAGCTTGGGGGAGTACGTATTTCCCACCGACATTACATTTATGTTCATACACTCATTTGCTAGATGTCGACGCTCATACTTTTTCATTGTATCATCCATGCTAGTTTATTTTCCTTTTTATGCTTTCTTCTTGTGTGTTTGATTAACCTTAAGAAAAACCAAAAAAATTATTTGTAGCTTTTAATTAGTTTACTTTCCATGCTTGTAGTAGTAATTAAAAAGAAAACCCAAAAAGATTTCCCGTTCTTTTTTTACTTGTTGGGAGCTCTTCCGTGTAAATAGTTTTATTTCTTTTTCTTTTCTTTGGGGGTCAAGAGGAGAAGACCATGATTAAATTGTTGAAGTGGCTCTTATATACATTATTGTTGATCTGACAAAAGAGCCCATGTTGCCTTGTCTTCTCCTGTTTATTGAATGCCTATAGATTCCAGCTTATTCCAATGCACACGCACTATTATTATTATTCACATCGTTCGGTCGTGCAAGTGAAAGGCAATTAAGATGATATATGATGGACTGACTGAGATGAGAAAAGTTGGTATGAACTCGACCTCTTTTGTTTTTGTAAATATGATTAGTTCATCGTTCCTGATTCGGCCTATTATGAATAAACATGTTTGCAATGACAACTAGAGATCATAGTTCCTTGTGTCATGCTTGATTAGCTATGAGTCATAATGGTTTACCTTACGTGCCAACATGCTATTGAGATGGTTATGATGTGGTATGATAGGGTGGTATCCTCCTCTGAATGATTTAAGTGACTTGACTTGGCGCATGTTCATGCATGTAGTTGAAACAAAATCAACATAGCCTTCATGATATTTATGTTCATGGTGGATTATATCCTACTCATGCTTGCACTCGGTGTTGATTAATTTTAATGCATGTCTGTTGTCGCTCTCTAGCTGGTCGCTTCCAGTCTTTTGCTAGCCTTCACCTGTACTAAGCGGGAATACTGCTTGTGCATCCAATCCCTTAAACCCCAAAGTTATTCCATAAGAGTCCACTATACCTACCTATATACTGTATCTACCTGCCGTTCCAAGTAAATTTGTATGTGCCAAACTCTAAAACTTCAAATAAATATCCTATTTTGTATGCTTGAATAGCTCATGTATCAACTAGAGCTGTCTGTATCTTCCATGTTAGGCAGGTTATTCTCAAGAGGAGTGGACTCCGCTCCTCACTCATGAGATAAATGGCTGGTCACCGGGATGCCCAGTCCCATGCTTTATGCAAACTAAATCAAAATAATTGCAAACAAAACCCCCCTAGGTCTCTTGTTAGTTGAAGGCACTCGTTGTTTCGAGCAAGCCATGGATTGATGCTTGTTGGTGGAAGGGGGAGTATAAACTTTACCATTCTGTTTGGGAACTGCCTATAATGTGTGTAGCATGGAAGATATTGCCATCTTTTGGTTGTTATGTTGACAATGAAAGTATACCGCTAAAAATATTATTCACCTCTGTTTCAAAACCGAGCTCTGGCACCTCTACAAATCCCTACTTCTCTCTGCGAAGGGCCTATCTATTTACTTTTATGCTGAGTCATCACACCCTCTTATTAAAAAGCACCAGTTGGAGAGCACCGCTGTCATTTGCATTCATTACTATTAATTTACATTGAGTATGACTTGACTGGATCTCTTTTACCATGAATTACAATGTCTAGTCAGTCCTTGGTCTTTAAAGGTGCTCTGCATTTATGTTTTGCGGTCTCAGAAAGGGCTAGCGAGATACCACCTTGTTATATCATATTATGATTGTTTTGAGAAAGTGTTGTCATCCGAGATTTATTATTATTGCTCGCTAGTTGATTATGCTATTGATATGAGTAAACTTGAGACCTATGCGTTATTGTGAATGTGGTTATCTATAATCTTTGCTGAAAAATTGAATGTTGGCTTTACATATTTACAACAACAAGAGCAAACAGAGTTTGTAAAAGTTTTTTTATCACTTTCAGTTTATCAACTGAATTGCTTGAGGACAAGAAAAGGTTTAAGCTTGGGGGAGTTGATACGTCTCTGTCGTATCTACTTTTCCAAACACTTTTGCCCTTGTTTTAGACTCTAACTTGCATGATTTGAATGGAACTAACCCGGACTGACGTTGTTTTCAACAGAATTACCATGGTGTTATTTATGTGAAGAAACAAACATTCTCAGAATGACCTGAAACTTCACGGAGCAACTTGGAAAATATAAAAAATACCTGCAAAAGATAAAGGCCAGGGGGCCCACCACCTGTCCACGAGGGTGGGGGCGCGCCCCCTACCTCGTGGGCCCCCTGGTGCCTCTCCGACTCCAACTCCAACTCCATATATTGTGTTTCAGGGAGAAAAAAATCAGAGAGAAGAATCCATTGCGTTTTACGATACAGAGCTGCCGCCAAGCCCTAAAACCTCTCGGGAGGGCTAACTGGAGTCCGTTCAGGGCTCCGGAGAGGGGAATCCATCGCCATCGTCATCATCAACCATCCTCCATCACCAATTTCATGATGCTCACCGCCGTGCGTGAGTAATTCCATCGTAGGCTTGCTGGACGGTGATGGGATGGATGAGATCTATCATGTAATCGAGTTAGTTTTGTTAGGGTTTGATCCCTAATATCCACTACGTTCTGAGATTGATGTTGCTATGACTTTGCTATGCTTAATGCTTGTCACTAGGGCCTGAGTGCCATGATTTCAGATCTGAACCTATTATGTTTTCATCAATATATGAGTGTTCTTGATCCTATCTTGCAAGTCTATAGTCACCCATTATGTGTTATGATCCGTTAACCCCGAAGTGATAATAATCGGGATACTTACCGATGATGACCGTAGTTTGAGGAGTTCATGTATTCACTATGTATTAATGCTTTGTTCCGGTTCTCTATTAAAAGCAGGCTTTAATATCCCTTAGTTTCCGTAAGGACCCCGCTGCCACGGGAGGGTAGGACAAAAGATGTCATGCAAGTTCTTTTCCATAAGCATGTATGACTATATTCGGAATACATGCCTACATTGTATCAATGAACTGGAGCTAGTTCTGTGTCACCCTAGGTTATGACTGTGACATGATGAACTGCATCCGGCATAATTCTCTATCACCGATCCATTGCCTACGAGCTTTCCATATATTGTTCTTCGCTTATTTACTTTTCCGTTGCTATTGCTATCATCACTACAAATTACCAAAAACATTACTTTTACTACTGTTATCTTTTGCTACCATTATCACTACTATCATATTACCTTGCTACTAAACACTTTGTTGCAGATATTAAGTTTCCAGGTGTGGTTGAATTGACAACTCAGCTGCTAATACTTGAGAATATTCTTTGGCTCCCCTTGTGTTGAATCAATAAATTTGGGTTGAATACTCTACCCTCGAAAACTGTTGCGACCCCATATACTTGTAGGTTATCAAGTGCCACAGCAGCCAGCAGTGCCAAAAGCTACTCAAAAGTGGCAGCCACCTGATGAGGGTTGGCTCAAACTGAATGTGGATGGCGCAACATCGCGACATGGGGATAAAGGAGGAGGGGGTGCCGTGTTGAGAGATCACCACGGTACTTTTAGAGCTGGGTTATGCCATCATTTCCCCAACATAGTACACCCGGAAGCCGTGGAAATCTTGGCCTGCAAGAGGGCTTTGGAGGTGGCTCGGGAGGTTAATGCAGAACGAGTACATGTTGAGCTTGATAGCCAGAGTGTGGTGAAGATGCTTAATCAACCTATGAAGATCTTGGGCGTTGCTGGTCCTTGGGTGGAGGACATTAAAATGATGTTGCATTCGTTTGCGGGTTTTAAAGTCTCTTGGGTTCGGCGTTCAGCCAATATTGCCGCGCATAAATTTGCCAGTGTAGGTGTCGGAGATTAACTGTGTAAGGTTTGGTTGGGGGCTCCCCCTGACTTCGTTCTTGATGTAATCTCGGATGACATCCCGAACTTTGTGTTTTAAATAAAGCGGTGATAATTTTCCCTAAAAAAACCTTGATTCTTGTCTGCAACGGTTGGCGTCCAACCGCACACAAGTATATGTGGTTTACTTAATTGGACGACACCTGTTTTGCTAACCAAAAATATACAGGAGAACCCTCGTGGTCACCCTACTAATAACTGGGCGTGTGTCGACTAGCTCCCCGATCGTGTGATCAGCTTTTTATCGTGTGGCATGCAACAACCCTACTCATATACTCGTTTGCAACACATCCCTTGTTACAAGATGCATGAGCACAACACGGGCTCTGTTGCAAACCGATTAGGGTAAAATGTAGAACAACCATATACTTGTTTGCAAAGTGGGCCTTGCTGTAAGATACACGAGCGCAACACATTACACATGCTCTGTTGCAGGCCGGTCAAGGTTGTTTGTTGTGGCCGCAATATAGAAAACACTTTGAATGGAGTGCAACATGACTCATGTTGCAAACCGCGAGCACTACACTAGCCATGTTGCAAAGAGTTGGAGCCCGACTCATACAACATGTCACTCGACACAATTGAGCGTAGTATGGCTCATGTTACAAACCATGAACGCATGGGTGTTGGGGGCATGACCCCCGGGTAGGCTCATGGAGGCAAGACAACATTTCAAAACACCGGGACAACTCGACTCCCTCAAACCAGCTGGCCCTTCAGCCGGCTGAGCGCAGCCCCTCGACGAGGCCGGCTGGCTGCAGCCGGCGGGGTTAGTGCCCGTCAAATCCAACAATATCAAGCGACAGGAACAAGACACCTTGTACAACGTGAGGGCGTAGCTACAATGCTGTCGGCACCGCTGACCGAGGCGACCAACGCCCGGACGACCCGACACTGTAGAAGCGTCGTGCCAACCACCCCATGACGCCATGGTTTACATGCTACAACAATAAGCAGCCGGCAGGCCCCGCGGCCAGCGGGCCCGATGACCAACAGGACCCCGCAGCCGATGGGCGCCACGGGAGGCCAGAGACGCTGGCATCGGGGCCCACCCCACCTTCTCAGGCATTTTGTAATCTGGGAGGCCCAAGTATAAGACCTCCCAGGAGCCCCCTAGAAGGCGGTCGACTCATTCTCACCACCACACCCACATACATGAGGGAGAGAGCAGAGCTAGAGCTCTCTCTTTTTGTCCTCTGATACAACTCTAAGAGCAACCGTGTTCCTCATAGTGATCCTTGCAGGACTAGGGTATTAGCTCCATGCGAGGGTCCTGGACCTGGGTATGTCTCTGTGTCATCGGTGCTCGTGCCTAATCCAGCATTCAGATGCCGTTGGCGCTCATGAGTCCCAACCACACGAGATAAGCCACCTTATAGTATCTACCGTGCAAATACCTCGACAATGGAAGCCATGCTGCAAATTGACTGGAGCAGGCGATTAGACGTGTGTCATGCAGAATCCGACGGCTCTTGAGGCGGCTAATCTGATCCATGTATTAATCAGCCAACATGTAGCGTGCCCCAAATATGCAGAAGATTAAACAAGTACTCCATGTAGGTTGGAGTTGATGGTGAGTTCATGTGTGGGATCAACAACCTTCATAAATAAAAAATACATCCTTACCCATTTGTGGGGCTAGTAACTTTTCAAGATACATAAATAAGCAAATGTGCTTTTACTAAAACAAACAAACAAGTATACTACTACTATCTTGTGAGATCAACACTTGCAGAATGATATTATAAAAATGTGACTTCAACTTAAAATTATGCTCTTAAGTAGTTTGTAGCAACGCACGGACATTGGGCTGTCGTTGCCACTTGAGAGAATTCGGGAATTTGTTACACGGAAAATAGCAGCGTGCGACTTGAAAAGATTCAAATAAGATGACCATGAGCTCGTTAATTATTGTTACTGTACTACTAATATTTATCTCCAATATTCGATACTGCATTTACATAAGGTTCTAAGATTGATGGGATGAGCTAATCAATGGCGAGCCCAGATGGCCCTGAGCAGCTTGAGCAGCGCCATGGCGTTGGCCTTGGCCCTGGGGCTGCACTGGCTCTGCAGCAACAGGAGCAGCCGCGTGAGCAGCCCGGCGTTGATGGCGTCCACCCGCGCCTCCGCAGACTCGCGGCATGCCACCAGCAGCGACCCGATGGCGTGCTCGCTGCCGCCGCCGCCCGCCCGGTCCTGACGGGAGGGCACCATGAAGACCATCTTCACCAAGACGGCCGTCGCGCCGGGGCGAGCGTACATGGCCTGCCTGCCGGCGTCCACGCTGACGAGCACGAGTTCCAGTGTTTCCAGAGCCAGGGTCCACAGCGCGTGTGAAGATGGCCTCTTTCTGGAGCCGCCGTTGCTGATGTACGAGAGCAGGGCGTCGACGGCGCCCGCCGCCACTGCGGCCTCCCGGCTGGCCAGGTCAGACGAGCAGAGGCTGCACATCGCCCTCAGAGCGGCGTCGGACGCGCCGCCGCCGGTGTCGTCGCGCACCAGAGCGGCCAGTGCTCCCATAACCGGCTCTGAGCGGCCCAAGGCCACGACGGCGTCGACGGCAACGGCTCCGACGGTGTGGATTAGGCGGCACAGGCCTATCTTGATCTTGGGTCTCCCTTGTCTTAAAAGGAAGGCCAAGGAGGAGGCCAACTTCTTCTCCTCCTGCAGCGCGTCGGCGAGCTCACGCGTCGACGGCGACGCGAGGAGGCAGTCGAGTGCTAGCTCGGCGAGCACATCATCGCTGCTCCGAAGCATGAGGAGGCGTAGGAGCAGGGCGCAGAAGCCGGGAGGGGAGAGCGACCTGACGATCCTCAGCGTCTCCACGGCCGCCACCGTTGGAGAGGAATCAGGGGCGGCGGCGGCGGCGTCGAGGAGGTTGTCCCTGAGCGTGGGCAGCGCGAGGTCGGCGAGGAGGAGCCAGCGGTCGATGAGGTGCTTGAGCGTGCCGTTGGGCGCCAACAAGCCCGATGTGTGGTGCGGCAGCGGGCGCATGGTGACCGGGCACGTGCGGTGGCCTGCGGCGAGCCACCGGCGGATGCTGGGACGGTCGTAGGTCTGGCCGGTGGGGAGGAGGGTGACGGGGTCCGACATGAGGTCCAGGCTGATTGGGCACAGGAAAACCTCAGGGATCAACATCATCAGCTCACTCTCTAGTCACTCAGCTGACTGAAGTATGAATGTGATTCAGGCAGCTGAAGTGAGCCAGCAGGCAAGACAGATGATGATGATTCAGCTGAACCAACACCTCGACTACTAATAGTTTCAGCCTCTCGTCTTCATCTTGTATGGTTGATCAATCGATGCAAGCAATACTGCAAATTAAGAGCAACTCCAATGAGGCGACCCATTTCGTCCGTCCGCGTTCATTTGGGTAAGCGCGGATAAAAGTGGCGGCCTAACGTCCCGACTCAAACGGACGTGCGTCCGTTTTTCGTCCTCGGGCGACCTATCCAGACTCAATTTTGAGCCGGATTTGCGTCGGCGCGGATACGAGACAGACGCGCGCATGCCTACTCCTCTCCTCGGGCCCGCCGGTTGGTGGCAGCCACCACCATTTTTCCCAAAAACGCTCCCGTCCGCGTGCGCCCCCGCCCCCCAACCAGTCATGGAGGACGCCATCGACCTCGACCTCGACGCCGCCGCCGCTGGCCTCGCCTCCCTCGCCTTGCCCGGCGCCGTCGCCCCCTCCGGGAACGGCAAGCCTCGTGCCCCGCGCAAGACCGCCGCCGCAACCAAGCCGAAGAAGGCGCTGATGCCCGAACAGCGGGCAAGGGAGTCGGCCAAGAGAAAGGGCCGGAGGCACGCCGCGGACGCGAGGGATGAGGCTGCCGCCGTCGCCGCTGCGCAACAGGAGTTCACCAACGCCCGCGTCGCCGCGGCAACGAGGGAGACGCTCTACATGCTAGGGGTAAACCCTAGCCAGCACAGCGTCCTCCAAGCCGCCGTCGCCGCGGCCAGCACCGGCTCGTCGGCATTTCCTCAGATGGTGATGCCCGACTCACCCCGCGCGTCGGCTTGCAACCCAGTCCCCGGCTTCCACGTCTACCCGCATGCCTCCCGCCTCTCCGGGGAGTGCTCACCCGACGTGAGCGTGGTCGCGCCTTCCACGCCCGCGCCCGCGCCCATCGACCTCAACGCCACCCCGGTGGTCGGTGGCTCGTCGTCCGGCGACACGAGGAAACGCACGCGACAGACACCGGCCGACGGGCTCCTGTACGCACGTAACCTGTTCGAGAAAATGTCGTCCGCCGTCGACGAGGACTACATGCAAAACCTCATCTTCGAGGGTGGTGCGCCGGGCGCTGGCTACGATCCCGACGAGACATAAAGCCAGGACGGCCGCGGGGCGTTCACGCCGGCCGCTGGGTATGATCCCGATCAGGCGGCCTTCATGCGTGATCAGGTCGGCTTCCCCCTCGACTACAAGTTACCGGACGACTATGGGCTAGAGGAAGAGGACGAGTGCGACATCGAAGTGAAGCCTTTGTTCGAGGACGAGCTCGCCAACCAAGCCGCCGGTCCTAAGTCGAAGCGTAAGAGCAAGCGCACGAAGGCGTACACAGCTGCTGAGGACAAGTTTCTTTGCGAGTGTTGGCGAGACATTGGACAAGACCCAAAGAGGGCGCGGAACAAAAGCATTTGACCTTTTGGACTCGTGTGCACCGCGAGTTTCATGAGCGCAAGAAGTTTTCACCTTACCAATTTGTGAGCACGCGCAGGTGGGTCTTCATTTCCAAGCGGTGGAGGGTGATCCAACAAGAGTGCAACAAGTTTTGCGCCACCCTTGAGAGCGTCAAGGCCCGCCCCGTGAGCGGCATCGACATGCAAGACATGGTATGATAGCAAGCAAGCCGCCCTCTTTTGTGCCATCAAGATCATCTTTTTACGTCTTCATTTTCTATCACTTGCCCATATGCTTGCATGGAAACATTTTGTCGGCATTTCAACCTTTGGAGGCATTCAAGGTTCAACATAATGGCAAGTGCTTCAATCTCTCCCATTGCTATCGGGTCATCAAGGACGAAGAGAAGTTTAAGGCGCAATATGCCGCCCTCAAGGCACGTGGGGGGAAGAAAGCCGTGGAGGATGTTGGGGAGGGCGAGCCGGCACGGCCGAGGGGGAAGACCAACTCCAAGAAGGAGGACAAGCGAGATGCGACCACCAACGCCTTGATCGCAAGCGTGGACGGCATGATTAATAAGAAGGACTCAAGGGAGGAGGAGCGCCGGCATTTCAAGGCGGAGCAAATGGACGCTTTCATGGAGATCCAAAGGAGGAGGCTTGATCTTGACGCCGAGAAGCAAGCCAAGATGTTCGAGCTCGAAGCGGAGAAGCAAGCCAAGATGCTAGAGATCGAGGCCGCCAACGCCAAGACAAAGGCGAAAGAAGTGGCTCTTGCAAGCATGATAACCGGGGTGGAGATCATGAAGGTGGATCTCAACACCGTGTCGCCAAGGAAGAGGCCGTGGTTCGAAAAGATGCAGGCCGACATGCTCAAATTGGATGACGAGTGATCTATGCCGGCGCTGGCATGGTGCCGGCATGAGACATGGCCGCTGACATGATCGGCCGCGGGCCTTTTTTATTTAAAAGTTGAATGCGGACATGAAATGGGTCGGCGCGTTGAACGCACTGCCGACCAAATGCAAAATTGGGCTGACGCCGGACGGGCGGCCGACTCAAACGGACAAAAAAACTGACAAAAGCGCCGTCCGCGTTTGGATCGCCCCATCGAAGTTGCTCTAAGTGCACTGATTGCAATTGTGTGTGGGGTCACTGAAATCTTTGGAGTGTTCTTCTGTGTGGACAGTACCAACTAACTGAATGTTTGCCTATCAATTTGCCAGGGTGTCAGATTGCAAGCAGCATCGTTTTGGTCTAACTCTAACTACTAATCCAGAATTGTACATATGATAGTCAGATGCAGAAAAACATTCTGAGTTGCTCCATCGTGTTCAACCAGTAGTCAAACATATACGGGGAACTCCAATCAACCATACTCGCGGTGTATGCTTGCGTTGCATGTTCCATCGGCCTGATTTCGACGACTCTTGGAGTAAAGTAACCAAGAACATGCACGCATTTGGTTTGCTTAATTGAACGGCGCTAGTTTTGCTAACCAAAATACGGCCCCATGAGCACCCACTGTGTGTGGAAATCTAATCATTTGATCGCTCGATCGCGTGCGTGCAGTATGTGTCAAGGAATGAATGGTCCGTCAGAGAGCGATGATCTTTGCTGATGCGAGATTTCGTCCCAAAACACCTTTTGTCTAGTGTGGCACTTTACAGTTAAGGCTGATTTTGCTGACCAGCAACCATGATACCCTTACCTCCCTGCTATGTGGTCTTCAAAATCTTGGTGATGATCTTGCTGGACTAAAGGTGTTTAATCATTGATATGAACATACTAGTACAATTTGGCTTACCAAAAAAAAAAGCCCAATAACGAAACAAACGAAAAGGTACCGATTTTTGTTTTTTCTTCTGTCACAAATAAAAACCAATTTTTGATCTGCTATGAAAAACATGCCATCAACTTTAAAAGCGGAAAAAATGGGATGAAAAAAAATGCCATTTGAGTTTGGCCAAACTATTTATGATTTGTCATGACAACTATGTTGGAAATGTACTATGTATGATCCCTAGACTAAAAAAATGCATAGATTGTAATTTCATGGCATGATCTATAGACTAAAAAAACTCCTTAATGCATAGACTATATTTGCCATAGTCCATGTGCAGAAGAAACTCGCCACTTTGCAGAGAAGGAAGAAAAAAAATGGCCATGATACATATAGTAAAAATTGCCACTATCCATATACTACATTTGCCATGCTCGAGCAACTTAATTTGCCGGTCCAAATAAATTGTGATGGTATTAAAGAAGAAACACGAGGACTAAAACTAAAGTTGCCATGGGCCATGCCAACTTTGTTGGAAAATGTTCTATATATCATTATCCGTGGACCATAATAAATGCCATGATCCATGAACTTCATTTGCTATGATACATACACTAAGTTTGCTATGGTCCTGTTAAATTTTTTTTTGGCCATGTTGAAAAAAAGGAAGAAAATTTGCCATGTTCCATATAATTATAAGGGGGCTATTGCCCCTGGCCCCCAACCACCTATTCCACTTTGTTGGCTTTAGTGTGTCAAAAATGTTAAATTATTATTATAGGACCGCACTAACTGACAACTGTGTGGTCGTTAAGCTTAACCATCAAATAACTCTCTCTTTCCCTCTAAGGCTGGTTGTAATGGGAAGTATCATCCGTAATGCATGGTATCATATGTTGGTATCATATAGGACTACATTTATTGCCATGCATGACACAAAGTAGCACATTATTTAATATGATACGGTATCATGATATGATACTCAAACCTCTCTTTCTTCATTTAATTATATGCCATCTCGTTAAAATTGCTTAGGTGGCGCGTATAATACTACTTATGATACTCCCATTACGACCAGCCTAACTACATGCATGCATACATTAGGATGACCTCCTCTACTCCTGCAGCAATCCAATTTGATGCATACATGCACTAGAGGAAAAAAGTTGATGTCATCCTAAATTCTTCTATTTTGAAAATTTAAAATATTTTATAGCTCAAACCATCGGACCGGATGCAAATATGTTTGCATATAAAAGATTCTTCGCGACGAGATCTTCGAAACTATATCTAATGTTGGTGACGACTTTTTTGAGGGTCAAAAGTTTCCACGCCTGGCCTACATAAGTTACCGCGCCTATGGTATGTAAGTTATTGTGGTATTTTCACTGAAGTTACCAGCAACATAAAAATGCATGGTTCCGTCATCCTTCTGCACATGCGCATGCATGTATGCACTAGATGAAAAAAATGATGTCATCCTAGATTCTTCCTATTTCAAAATTCAAAATGTTTTCAAGCTCAAATAGTTGGTCTGAGATTCAAAATCAGTTTTCATATAAAAAATCCGCCGCAACGATCTTTGTAAGTAGATCCCATGTTGATATGTTCTAGTGATTTTTTGGAGGTTAAAAGTTACCATGCCTACGATGTGTATATTATCATGTTGTTTACACACAAGATACCTAGGTATGTTTTCAACAATTTTTTTTTCTAAGGTCAAAGTTACCATGGTGTTTTGTGCCTAAGTTATCATGCTTGCGATGCATATATTATCATGCTATTTACACATAAGTTACGTGTTATGTTTTTAACTTCTTTTTTCTGGTCAAAAATATTACCACGGTGTTTATGAATGAGTTATTGGGTCCACGATGTGCATATTACCATGCTATTTATACATAATTTACCATGGATATGTCTTCCATATGGATGTGACAACGCCATGTCACCCTGAAACAAGCCCACCTCCTCATGCTTATTTGTTTTTTTATTCGGCAGGTGGGTATGCCCGCGCATCGCCACACATGTATGCCATCATCATTATTAGGAATAAATTAATTAGATTAATTAGGGGATAATCCCTGTTTATGTCGGTTGCTTAATTTGGCAACTGCTCCTTGTAAACCGCCTTTGTACTATGTATTGTATGTCAGGGATGGATTTGCAACTAGGACAAAAAAAGGGTCGAACCTCCAGCTACGTGTCCAGAGTGCACTTACAACTGAGACGAATAAATGGGCCAAGGCCAATTACACGTGAAAGGTATACTTGCAACTAAGAAAGAAGAATGGGTCAGACCCAGTTACATACTAATGGTGGGCTTACAATAGATTCGTCACCCCTCTCTTCAAAGAGTCATCCTAGACTCTAGCTAACCATTACACAAAAGAAAAGAGGGCAGTACCAAAGAGCGGTCCAAGGCGTTTGTGGAACACATAAGTTCAGTTTTCACCTTTTCTAACTTCAAATATTTGGTTAAGAGCAGTCCAAGGGTCCAATAAATCTTACAACTAACATTTTCATAGAGTACAAATTTGTAATCAGCCATGACCATTTTCATATCATTATGCCGCCACCCAAGATGATTAAAACATCCTTGACCGCATGTAGCAACCGTGTACACACCACCGTAAGCAGTCGTCGATATTCTTGTCGCTGAAATGTAGACCACAAACAAAGTACTGCATACACTAGAAGATAACCTGGAACAAAGAGTAGTTTTTCACATTAAAAATTATGGGTGTCACAATGACCAAATCAAGGTTGCTGCTTCCACCATTATCAATGCGCTTTCATGTAGCCAATTACCAAACATGTTGGCAACACTACTAGGCAGATAAACGTTACATGCAATCTAGATGACTGGATGACTGCCCATGTAACCCGTGCGAGCTTGCATTGGCAGAAAATTATATTTGATTGTCTCATTGTCATGAAAACAACACTTCTTACTTCCAGACTAGTTGCGTCGAGCGCAATTTTCCGTTGCAAAGACCACACATTGACGAAGATACCATAAAAACCTTAATTTTTCAGCAATACCTTTTATTTCGAAATTATTTTATTATCTTAAGACCAATGGGTATTAGTGTGATTGATACCCACTATCGAGAGATGTTTTGTATGATAACAGGTGCATGGTGTTTTCTGGCATATAACAGGACAGATGGTAATTGCTAATTTCTTAGTAAGAAAGCATTTATACAAGGTGACCGTGGAACCTTTACATCAAGAAGGAAAACTAAGAACGAAACAAGAAGTTTGGAATCTGCTAGAGCACCGACCACACAGAATTTATACAGTGCACAATTTTTAGCTACGGTATATATAGATGCACAAAAGCCGGCCGGTTTCACTGGCTTTTCTTACATAATGTATGCACATATTTCCGATTTCAAGTTTCAACAGAAGTAACACATTTAGATGTTGCTAACCTAAGTAAGCTTATAAGGCCGCAACCATCATTTTGTTGTCATTCTCAGCTAGTTGTTCCTTTCCCACGGTGTTTCTTCATTTTTGATGTGGAGGCTGAATCGATGGCCAACTCTTGGATCTGTTGGATCAACTCTGTATCTAAGGGCCGGAACATAGTCTTTTGTGCCTTTTCCTGCATCAAATTAAACATATGTATGATAATCCAATATACTTGGAATTTCTCATGGAGTAACTGTACAGAGAAGAACACAGAACATAATGAACTGACCTTCCTTTGAGAGCTGCACGGGACCCCACAAGCTCTCAGAAGATTCCTCCATTTGTCCTAAAACATGAAAAACAACATGCTATCTGAATCAATATATTTTTTTAGTCAACTTTGATATTCTCCCCCAACCTAATAAAAACAACTTCAATGTTTGCCCATACCTTGAGATGTGCTGGGTCTCGAATCGATGATGAGAAGTAACGATTCTTCACCATAGTCCATCGCCCGGCACCATATGTCTTGACACCCTTAACCAGCTTCTTCACTTCTTCATGTGTCCAATGCTCATTGTTCTTTCGACGGTGAAAATTCATGCCCCCGCTTCCCCAAGGAAATATCCTCCTCTTGCGAGGACCTCGAAGGCGATGCCACCAATTTTGCTTTACTATGAGGTCTAAACACCAAATATGCATACATTAGCTTGATGAGCTTGCGAATACACAAAAACTGAATCTGCTCACATGCATGTGTAACTGGAAATACTAGACAGGATAGCATAATTGACATGGTACCTCCCAAATCATCTTTGGGCTCTGGTGCAAATTTGCTGATTCCCATGCCATCGACGCCATACACATAACTGCAATATTCTTCCACCTGTCATGAATAGATATAAGTATAACTACCTTGATTTTGATTTTTACCGGTGACGGTGCAGATGGTTGGATTGTGTCTACTGTCTAGGAGTTTGGTGCCCGGCAGAGTTCCTTTTTTTTGCGGGGACAGAGTTCCTTTTGAGCAAGAGCAATAGGGAAGCCCCCTGCTACACCTGTTTTGTTTTCATAGTTCGAGTGGAGTTGTGTTTGTATTCCTTTGTGGCCTCGGCAGACGATTGGTGTAGTTACTGCACTTTTCACTACTCTTCCTCTGTCTAGCATAAGTATACTGCAATTTTTTTAGGGCGAATGGACAAATATATTACCTCTGTCCCAAAAAACTTCTAAAACGTGTCTAGCTAGATACATCCGTATGTAGACAAATCTAAAACAAGCTTTTTGGGACGTAGGGAGCATTACGTAGTGCACTTGTAAGGTCCAAAATCAACGTTTGGTCTGCATGTACTATGGCGCGTGTCTAGCATAAATAAAACATGTGAGAAGAGAGCTAGCTGAGCAAGAAACGAAATGTACCTGACTTGGAAGAGGGATGGTAACTGAAGATGGAGGCCAATCGAGCGGGTCAGCAAGAATCGGCGCCCAAATCTGCACTTCTTCCGCGTCCTCCATTCAGCGAGCAGCTGCCGCTGCAGCCGAAGTTGCAGGACAACGGAAGTGGCTCAGGACGCAGGACTAATCAAGAGGGGCCGCCTGATGCCAGACCACCAGATGATGGCGCACAACTGAACATGGTGCTAGCAACCTGCAGGAGCAGATGACATGACAACAACCAAAGTCAGGACCTCTCCCGCGCATTCCCAAGTCCCAGCCAGCCTATGGAGTTGTCGAACTAATGAGGACAGGATTACCCGGCCAATGGAGAGGCGCGGCGCACGTGATCGTGATTCGCCGACCGGGGTGGGGGATGCGGCGGAGAACACTGGATGGAGTAGCAGGGGCGCCGGACGCGGGGAAGAGGAGGAAGAAGAGTGAGAACTAGTATTCCCTCTGTCCGAAGATAAGTGTCTCAACTTTAGCACTACAACTTTATACTAAAATTAGTATAAAGTTAAGACACTTATCTTGAGACGGATGGAGTGGCCGGCAAGCTGGGTAAAGGTTCTCTGTTCTGTGCCGGTACTACAAGTCTACAACCAAAGGACTAACCATGAGCGGCCTGATGCCAGGCCACCAGATGATGGTGAACAACTGAGCATGGTGCTAGCAATGTGCAGTAGCAGATGAGAATGAGATGACCACACCATAGTCAGGGCCCCTCCCGTGCACTCCCAAGTCCCAGCCAGCCTATGGAGTTCTCAAACTAATGAGGACAGGATTACCCGGGCAATGGAGAGGGGCGCGGCGCGCGTGACGTGACTCGGCGGCAGGGCTCGGGGGACGCGGCGGAGGACCGTCCGGCGGGCCTGTCGTCGTCGAGGCAGCGGAGCCGGACGCGGAGCGGAGGAGGAGGAAGAAGCGCGAGAACAGTGGAGTTGCTAGGTAGCTAGCTCTCGAGTGATGGTCCTCTGTTCTCTCTGCCGGCACTACATTCTCCGTTGGAGTCAAAGAGGGACCCACCGAGACACAGCGCGTGTCGTTCCCAGGCGACCAGAGGACCCACAAAGTCTTTGTTTATAGCAAACTAAAATCTGGCAGTGTGTATATCAGCTTTCTTTCCGTAGATTAATTGACCACAAGAATTGTACGTACGATAGATCATCTTTCTTTCCATAGCTTTGAGTTTGTGGGCATGGAAACATGACCATCAATGTGACTTCGTTCATCTCTACGCATGCATATGACGCGGAAACTTCCGGGAAGTTCCTCCCCATTGAACCAACCCGTGTAGGTCTTGTCGTGATTCTAAGTCTGACAGTAAAGTAGGGGGGTAGGTATGGAGAGGCAAGATTTTAGCTATGGAGTAGTTGTAAGCACACACGAGGTTTACGAGTTCAGACCCTTCTCGGAGGAAGTAATAGCCTTACGTCTCAGAGCCCGGAGGCGGTCGACTGGATTATGTGTGTATGAATTACAGGGGTGCGAACCCTTTACACTGAGGAGGGGGGTGGTTTATATAGAGTTCGCCGGACCCCTCCGGCCCTCAGTTATGCAGGGTTTTAAGTACATTAAGGTTGGGCGTTACTGGTAACGCCCCTAATAAAGTGCTATGATGACCATAAAAGCTACTTAATGACCGACCGTTAGCGTGCGGAGTGACTTTAGGTCTCCTGGCCGTCGAGTGGTTGGATCTTGGTCGAGTGATTGCTTCTTGGTCGAGTGTCTTCGAGTCTGTCGAGTGGAACACCTCCAAGTCGATTGAATCTTCTAGAGATGTCCTTGGGTAGGGCAGTTAGGACAGGTTGATGACCCTACTCTAGGTACATAGCTTCTTCATTAGCCCCCGAATGGATTGAGGTTTGAGTGGGGAAGGAGTTGAGAACTTCTTCGACTCATTTTTCATGCCATGAGCATATCTTGTTTCGGATCAATGAACCTGAGTGACGACAACAACTTCCTTTTTAGCCGCCTTGATCCATTCTTAGTTTTTTGTCGAGTGAGTTTCTTTACTTGAAAAGCTCCGAGTGACGGTGTGGAGGAGATCTTCCGTCTGACAAGTTGTTCTGCTGCCCGCAGATTTCGCGGGATTCGAATTTTGGGAAGCGCGCGGGACGGGGGAGGCCGCAGTAATCGGATGGGATAGGGCGGAGCCTCCTCGATCTCCGCGCCACCTTTTTCGCCACGTATCGCGCGCGTGACTGTTGCGGGATTTGACAGGATCGTCCGGGCCTACCAGTCAGCCACTCGGAAGTAACCTCATATAAGGCGTCGGACCGGGGTTTCTTGAACAGTGCGTTCTCATTTCCTCTCCTCCTCTTCAGGCTTCTTCGTCGCGCTCGCTCTCGCCCCAGCGCCGCCGCTCCGTACGTGTCTTGCCGGCGACGATGGGGAAGGAGCAGACGGCGGCTCTCGAGCGGACGAAGAAGGCGACGGCAAAGACGAAGGGGAAGGCGACCAGTCGGGGTGGATCTTCCTCACGAGCCGGCCTGCCGAAGGGCTGGATCCAGGGCGACTGGATCCGCTCGATGATCCTCCAAGAAGACCTCGACGACCTAACCGATGGAGGACTGATCCCCCATGGATCGGCGCGGCTTCCGGGGAAGGAATCTGAGCCGCAACCTCGGGAGGGTGAGCGCGTTCTCCTTGCCACTCACGTCGACCGTGGGTTTTCTTGCCTCCTCACCCTTTCTTTCGGGGGTTTTTGAATTTCTTTGGGGCACAACTCCACCACTCACTAGTAGAAAACAGGGCTTTGGTCCAGGCCGGGTCAGCCCATTAGTCCCGGTTCAGTCCAGAACCGGGACCAATGTGGGCATTGGTCCCGGTTCGTGAGCCCAGGGGGCCGGCCGGGCCACGTGGGCCATTGGTCCCGGTTCATTTGGACCTTTTGGTCCCGGTTGGTGGGATGAACCGGGACCAATGGGCCTCGCTCCTGGCCCACCACCATTGGTCCCGGTTGGTGGCTTGAACCGGGACCAAAGGCTCCCCTTTAGTCCCGGCTCATGTCACCAACCGGGACCAATGAGGTGCCTATATATACCGCGAGCAGAGCACCCCAGTGCTCTGTTTTTCTCTGGCCAAGGGGGAGAGGGCTTTGTGGTGCTCTAGCTCACCTCCTATGCACATGAGGTGTTCGATGGAATGCCCGAGCCACACTACTTAAGCTTTCTCCTCTCGAAGCTCGACCTCCAAGCTCCATTTTCCTTGAGATTTGTCTAGATTTAGCGGTCTGTCACGCCCCGTCCCCGTCTTCACCGCCTCGATCACCCGCGCCGATCTCATCACCGACACCATCGTGGTGAGCCTCTTGTTCTTATCTTCTTTCTGAAAGAAAAAATATTCTTACTTGTATGTTTAGATAGATACTTGTATCATTTTCTTACATTTATTATTGCATCTTATATAGTGCGATGGTTTTGGTATCTGCCCCCGTCGGCCCTCGTCCTGTCTATGATTCGGATGTGGTATGTATATTATCTTTATAACTATTGGTTCATTTATTGTTTATGAAAATTATGTCGACCAACGTGACATAGATTTTATTTATCTAGGATGTATGTGAATCGGAAATGCCAACTGACCCTATTGTCGAGAGGTTAAATTTAGTTGAAGAAGAAAACAATTTGTTGAAGGAAAAAATAAAAAAATTGAGCAGGAGAAGATGATATTGGAGTTGCATGTTGCGGATGTCGTCGATGATCACAAGATCAAGATGGACGCAATGCGCTTGAAGATTAGAAAGATTAGAAAATATGCCATTCATACCGAGGCTTGGTATCATTATGCCGTTGGATCAATTATTACCTTGGTTGCGATTATGATCACATTTGTTTTCGCATTGAAATGTTTTACATAGTTTCAATGTATAGTTTAATTAATTAGATGCTCTAGAGAGCTATATGTTGTTAGATGAGAACTATGTATGCACTTTGGTTTTAATGTGATGATGAACTTCTATTAATTTGGACACTTAATTATATATAATGCACGCAGATGAACCGGCAATGGATGTACGGTGACAGACACACCCGCGAGTACATTAAGGGCGTGCATGAGTTTCTCGATGCGGCTAAGGCAAACAAGCAGAATGGTTTTATGTGTTGTCCATGCACTGAATGTGGGAATACGAGGTCTTACTCTAACCGGAAAATCCTTCACTCCCACCTGCTTTACAAGGGTTTCATGCCACACTATAATGTTTGGACGAGGCACGGAGAAATAGGGGTTATGATGGAAGACGGCGAAGAACAAGACTACGATGAAAACTATGTGCCCCCTGAATACGGTGATGCTGCAATGGGGGGAGCTGGTGAAGATCAAGAGGAACCAGACGATGTGCCCAATGATGCTGCAACGGGTGAATCTGCTAAAGATCAAGAGGAACCAGACGATGTGCCCGATGATGATGATCTCCGCCGGGTCATTGTCGATGCAAGGACGCAATGCATTAGTCAAAAGGAGAAGCTGAAATTCGATCGCATGTTAGAGGATCACAAAAAAGGGTTATACCCCAATTGCGAAGATGGCAACACAAAGCTCGGTACCGTACTGGAATTGCTGCAGTGGAAGACAGAGAATACTGTGGCTGACAAAGGATTTGAGAAGCTACTGAAAATATTGAAGAAGAAGTTTCCAAAGGATCTCCATGGGCCATCAAACAGAGGACTTTATCGGGTTTTGTGTTGACTTCATTCCTGGCCTTAACAAGATAGGTCTCCCTAAATCGCGGTATGAGGGGAGACTGACTGGAAAAGGCACTCTTGGAAGAGACTCAATAATATGCAGGGACGGATATTCTTGGTCTCAAGCACACTACACAGTTCTACAGAACTCTACCTTGATGACCCCGTATGTCGATGAACACAAGAACAGTCTGCGCTCCAAACACCCGGAGCAGTGCGACGACTGGATTACATGTGAACACATCAGGACTTTCAGCAGTTGGTTGGAAACACGTCTCAGAGGTGACAACACTGTTTGTGATGAGTTGTACTTGTTGTCCAGGGGACCATCTTTGACTGTATTGACTTACAAAGGATACGAGATAAATGGGAATACATTTTACACGATCGCCCAAGATCAAAAAAGCACCAACCAAAATAGCGGTGTCCGCTTTGATGCAGCAACCGAGAGCGGAAAGGATACACATTATGGTTACATAGTGGACATATGGGAACTTGACTACGAACCTGATTTTAAGGTCCCTTTGTTTAAGTGCAAATGGGTCAATCTGTTAGGCGGCGGGGTACAGGTAGACCCACAGTACGAAATGACAACAGTGGATCTGAAAAATCTTGGGTACACTGACGAACCATTCGTCCTAGCCAATGATGTGGCACATGTTATCTATGTGAATGACATGTCTACCAAACCGAGAAAAAGAAAAGATAAGGAAGCGAATACATCATACGATGAGCCAAAGAGCCACATAGTTCTTTCAAGAAAAAGGGACATCCTGGGAGTGGACGGCAAGACAGACATATCTGAAGATTATGAAAAGTTTCATGAAATTCCTCCCTTCATTGTCAAGGCTGACCCAAGCATCCTGATAAACAATGAAGATTATCCACAGTTATGGCGCAATAAGCAAATGACACAAGCGAAGAAAAAGTGAAGACTTTCTCCCGCAACTTTGTAACACACGAACATGCTACCATTGTCCGTTTTGTACATGCACATGCTATGTGGGTGAAATTATGATACCATCCCAACTTTCAACTTTTTCAGAGTTCATTTGAAATGCTTTAATATTTTATGGTTCGGCCCTCGTAATACCATGACCATTAGTCCCTGGCCCATGCCAACTTTCAACTAATGGCACTAACAGAAAGTTTATAATTTTTCTAAAACTAATGGCACTAACAGAAAGTTTATAATTTTGCTAACCTAAAAGCAAACAGAATTAAAAATTAAAGAAAAAACAAAAGAAAATAAATAATGCAAAAAAAAAAATCAAA
>NC_041392.1:589432671-589434160 GCF_002162155.2 Triticum dicoccoides | reverse complement strand
GCCCCCGTCGTCGCCCCTGCCCCGTCGCCGCGAGGCTGCCCCGAAGCCGCCCGCCGCCCCCGCCGACGCCGTCATCATCGCCCGCACCGATTCCGGCCGGCGACCTCGACCCCTCCCCGCGCTGTGAGCCCCTGCCTCCTCCCCTTTTCCTTCTCACTGCCGTCCCCGCACGTCATCCGTAACCGCGCGCCACCGCCAACCATCGTCGCCGTCGCCGTATAATGCTCATGTATATGCTCACTGTATGTATGTATGTATGTATGTATGTATGTATGTATGTATGTTCACTGTATAATGCTCTGTATATGCTATATATATAATGCTCGTTTTTGCATTTTTTTGTTACCAAGAAAAAGGTCTATTTTTTGTTGATATGTATGTTCATATGCTCATTAATATTTAAAAAATGTTCATATGTAACATTTAAGAAAAAAAGTAAATGTATGTATGTTCATATGCAAAGAATTATTTTTGGATGAAATGAGATGAGATGAGATGTGTTTTGTGTTGGAGAAGAAAAGAGGAAGAAGGAAGAAGGAAGAAGAAGTAAAAGAGGGTCGAGGGGGGGGGGTCGATATACTCCCTCCCCGATAACAATTTTTCCATGTATATATGCAAAAGTTACATTTTTAGAAAAGTTTTATATATCTAGCTAGAAAGAAGGAAGAAGAAGAAAAAGAAGGAGAGGAAAAAGGAAAATAAGAAGAGGAAGAAAGGAGAAGAAGAGGAGAGGAAGAAGGGGAAAAATAAATAAGAAAAAGAAAAAAAAGAAGAGGAGAAGAAGAAAGGAATAGAGGAGAAGAAGAGAAAATAGAATATATTCTATTTTCTCTTCTTCTCCTCTATTCCTTTCTTCTTCTCCTCTTTTTTTTCTTCTTTTTTTCTTCGATATTCTCCTCTAGATATTCCTTTCTTCTTCTCCTCTTTTTATTTCAGGGTCGTCTAGGGGTCGAGGGTTCCAGGGTCGTCGAGGGTTCGAGGGGTCAAGGATCGCGGAGGGGTCGAGAGAGGTTTCCTAGTGTCAAAGTATTGAAGAAATCCATGGCTTCATCATTAGCCGGAAGTAACCAGGGCATGACGAAGTCCTCCAAAGTTATTTTGGAATGGTGTCCCGGATAGGATAATTTGCCTTTTTGTATGAATTTCAGCAAAGGCCTTCCAAATAACGATATTTGGAATGTGGGAATACGAGGTCTTACTCTAACCGGAAAATCCTTCACTCCCACCTGCTTTACAAGGGTTTCATGCCACACTATAATGTTTGGACGAGGCACGGAGAAATAAGGGTTACGATGGAAGACGGCGAAGAAGAAGACTACGATGACAACTATGTGCCCCCTGAATACGGTGATGCTGCAACGGGGGGAGCTGGTGAAGATCAAGAGGAACCAGACGATGTGGCCAATGATGCTGCAACGGGTGAAGCTGCTGAAGATTAAGAGGAACCAGATGATGTGCCCGATGATGATGATCTCCGCCGGGTCATTGT
>NC_041392.1:589423092-589432661 GCF_002162155.2 Triticum dicoccoides | reverse complement strand
ATAAATAAGAAAAAGAAAAAAAAGAAGAGGAGAAGAAGAAAGGAATAGAGGAGAAGAAGAGAAAATAGAATATATTCCCTCCCCGATAACAATTTTTTCCATGTATATATGCAAAAGTTACATTTTTAGAAAAGTTTTATATATCTAGCTAGAAAGAAGGAAGAAGAAGAAAAAGAAGGAGAGGAAAAAGGAAAATAAGAAGAGGAAGAAAGGAGAAGAAGAGGAGAGGAAGAAGGGAAAAAATAAATAAGAAAAAGAAAAAAAAGAAGAGGAGAAGAAGAAAGGAATAGAGGAGATTCTATTTTTTTATTCTTCTCCTCTTTTTTTTCTTCGATCTTCTCATCTAGATATTCCTTTCTTCTTCTCCTCTTTTTATTTCATGGTCGTCTAGGGGTCGAGGGTTCCAGGGTCGTCGAGGGTTCGAGGGGTCGAGGATCGCCGAGGGGTCGAGAGAGGTTTTCTAGTGTCAAAGTATTGAAGAAATCCATGGCTTCATCATTAGCCGGAAGTAACCAGGGCATGACGAAGTCCTCCAAAGTTATTTTGGAATGGTGTCCCGGATAGGATAATTTGCCTTTTTGTATGAATTTCAGCAAAGGCCTTCCAAATCACGATATTTGGAAGGTTCTTGCTGAACTTTGTACCAAAAAGCGAATTATCCTATCTAGGACTCCATTCCAAAATATCTTTGGAGAGCTTCGTACCATCATGCACCTGTTACTTTCGCCTAATGATGAAGACATGGTTTTGTTGAATCCTTTGACACTAGGCAACCTTCCGACCCCTCGGCGATCCTCTCCTTCTTTTTCTTCTTCTTCTTCCTCTTTTTTTATCGGGAACGAGGGTCGTCGAGGGACATATAGATGTAGTGTCATCGTTGTCGATATATACCCCCTCCCGATAGCTTCAACATGTGGGGGGGGGGGGTCGAGGCCACTAATTAATATATATGATTCCTTACTATAAATAGGTAGCTAGTTCTACGTTTGGCACTAATATATCCATCTGTCATGTTTGAATAATAATTGCCATGCTGTAAATATTTGTAGAAACTATGGACACCGCCCGAGATGAAGCAAAAGAAGCGTTGTTGAGGGACATAATCGCAGAAGGAAGTGATGCCGTCTCGTTGTTTCTCAACGACACCGATGGTCTAGAAGGAGAGGGTGAAGAAGCTGGCTACGGTGACCTAATGCCGGTGCAAGAAGAAGAACATGAGGACGGCTCCGGTGACCCAATGTCGGTGCAAGAAGGAGACCGTGATGACGGCTCCGGTGACCGAACCGAGTCCGGCCAGGTATATATATTAGTTAAGCCTGTGCTGACTAGCTGATTGATGCATTCATTGTTTTGGTATGTACACATATTAATTAAGTCTTTGTTCTTTTTTCTAGCCCTCCGGATCAAGCACAACTTCGGTAAAGAGACGAGGCCCGAAGAAAAAGTTGAGCTCTGATGAAAAGTTTGAGATCATAGAAATCGCGCCTGACGGCCAACCGATTGAACCCCTCCGGACAAAGAGCGCATTTGTTGCTCAGTGCGGGGTTCTGGTTAGGGACAAGATCCCGATAAGCATCCAACAATGGTTTAAGCCGGCTACAGAAGACCCTGAGGTGTCTTATGTCAATGATATGCAGAAAAATGATCTTTGGACTGAGCTGAAGTCAAATTTCACCCTACCGCCAGAGGATAATCTAGAGAACCCAGTTAAAGAGCAATTAATCAAGTCTTTTGCTCTTAAGAGGATGGCAGAACTATTCAGGAGGTGGAAGAAAGAGCTGAATAAGTTTGTCGAAAATAATGAGACACCAGAATTCAAGGGCAGATATGAGAAGATCAGAGATCACTGGCCCGCATTTGTGGCCCACAAGACATCGGAAAAGAGTAAGAAGATGTCAGCGACAAACAAGCAAAATGTTGCGAAGAAGATGCTTCACCATCGCACGGGGTCAGGTGGCTACCTCGTAGCCCAGCCTAAGTGGGCCAAGACTGAGAATGATCTGGTTGATAAAGGGATCGAACCAGAGACAATTAGCTGGCCAGACCGTTGTCGGACTTGGTTCTTCGGGGCTGGAGGAACCTTGGACCCTGTAACAGGGAAGTGCATTTGGACGAACGATCAAATGGACATACCAGTCAGGAAGCTTAAGCAGTATATTGAAGTAGCGCAGCAAGGGAAGTTCTTTCCAGACAGAGAGAACGACGAGCTCACAATGGCCCTCGGGAATCCTGAGCACCCTGGACGGACACGAGGCACGCCAGGCTCCATTCCGTGGAAGGTTGGGTTTCCGGACGCAGGCGGTTACAAATCCCATGAGAGGAGGAAAAAAGTGCAGCAGACCCAAATGCAGGCGCTGCAAGCAAGGGTAGACGCGATAGAGGAACGAGAAGCAAATCGCAGTAAACGTACTGCCGAAGCTTCCCCCGGAGCTACCCCGCCATCTCAGCGCAGAAGCAGCGTGGCTTCCACCGAGCTGCTTCAGCCGGAGCATGCCTTGATGGCTCCTGCCAGCTATCCCGTGGATGCTATCACAGAGTCTCAAAATTGCCACCTTATGACGCAATGGATGAATTTGAAGGTCAAGGCGGCTGTTGGATCTGTTTATCCTACTAAACCCGGCGCAACTTTTCACTGCCGGCCGATTCCAGAAGGATATGCTAGGGTGATGGTGGATGAAATAACGGAGGGATTTGAGGACCTCCAGCTTGACCACCCTACCGGTGAAGGGGAGACTCGGCTGGGGTCTGCTCTGAAGACTCCATGCCTATGGCGGAAGGAGCTCATCAACCTTCCGAACTGGACGCCTCCGCCTCCTCCTCCTCCTCCGGCGAGTCAGGGCACTCATCCTCCTCCACCGCCTCCTCCTCCGGCGAGTGACGATCAGGGCCCTCGGCCGGCTCCTTCTCCGGCGCGTGGCGGCACTCCGCCTGCGCCGGCGCGCCCGAGCAGCCAGCCTCCTCCTTCTCCGCCTCATCAGCAAGGGCGGAAGAGACCCGTCGCTGCTCCAGCAGCTGCTCCAGCGCGTCGTAGTCCTTCTCCTCCGCCTCGTAAGCAAGTAAAGAAGACAACCGCTTTGTCTGCTCGGCCGGCGTCTAGCAGTACAACCAGAGGCGGGAGGACATACAGATTCGGTCCTTCTCTGAAGAGTCCACAGAAGTTACCATACGAGAGGACCCCGGAGGAGAACGCGAAGATCGCGCGAACCGAAGTGGATGACTGGTTTCAAGGGTTGAGAGCAAAGAGACATCCACCTCCAGAGGAGAAGGTAGATCCGGTGAAAGTGAAGCGCACTCTGTCTGCCCTGGCAAAACCACCCAAGTCTCCGCCGAAAGGCAACAATGAGCGCATTACTGCAAAGACATGGGCCGAAGCGGAGCGGTCGGGAAGTACAATCAGTGATCAAAGGCTAAAAGAATGACGAGCAGCTGGGAAACAAATTGCCCAGCTCGGCGAACAAGCGAAGCAATCGTGCCCCCCCTCAAGGTGCCTAGCGACATCGTCGATCCGAGGATGGTGCCCGGTTATGGCAATGTTGACGATTACCTGCCCGACGATGTACATTATGATCCCATGGAGGTGCAGATACACAAATACGAGTACGGGAAGCCTCTCGTCAAAGATGAAAAATCTTTAACAACGATGATGCGAAGATTACATGATTGGTACTTGAAAATCTGCAGAGAGTCTGGGGGGAGGAGTACTTTGTATGCGAGAGTTAAACCGGAGCATGACCTCGTTGGAATTGAACTGTTGCCTATTCCATTTGAGGAGTTCTATCAGTTTTTCAATCAATTGGCCCTCGATAAAACAACGATCACCTGCTACTGTCTGTAAGTACTACTACTTCTGTCATTAAGTCTCTCTATATAGCTCATCTCTTTCATTGCATGTATTTATAATTATCCTCACTATATTATGCAGAATGAAGATCGCCGAAGTGAAGAAAAGACAAATCGGTGATATTGGGTTCGTTAACACATATCTCATAGATGCAACTGAGGTTGAACATCGTCCTGGAGATACCGAGGCCAACTTGCTACGATCATTCAAAAAAAATGAAAACAAAGATATAATACTCTTTCCTTACAACTTCAAGTGAGTGTTACTGTCTTGTGCATATTCGGTTTCCCTTATATATTAGTCCAGGTTATAGTAATGTAATTGATGAGTTATGCATGCGTGTGCAGTTTCCACTATATTCTCCTAGAGATTAGGCTTGAGCAGGGAGTAGTAACCGTCTTGGACTCTAAACGAAAAGATCCCCAGGAGTATGCGGACATGACTGAAATCCTGAAGAAGTAAGTTAAATCAATCATTATCCACCATATCAGCAACTTTGTTCATTTCCTGATATCAAGTAATTGTTTTCTTTGTCTGGCAGGGTTTGGAGAAAATTCACCAGAAAAGTTCCGGGACTGCCGAAGGAGCTGGAATTTAGACACCCGAAAGTAAGTACTATAGTAGCATGTTCCGCGCATCTCCTAGTGATTCAAGCGCTAGTTTCATCAATACCATTTAGCATTCTTGCTTATCAGTTTGATTGACCTCTATTTCTTGTAAAGTGGTTGTGGCAGGAACAAGGGAATGATTTCTGTGGATACTACGTCTGCGAGTCCATCCGCCACATGACCTGTGAGCGGGGCAGGTACTCTGACGAACAATATGAAGTACGTAAATAACAACATTCACAATTTTATTTTATTACCATCATTTGTATTGAGTTTCATTCATTCATATATATATGTATTGACCCCTTCTTCAAATTAGATGTTTCGGAAGCGGGATGAACTCCTAGCACCAGCTCGCATGCGAGCAATTCAAGAGGAATTGGCGGCATTCTTTCTTGACCACGTGATCGCTGAAGGCGGAGAATACTATGTGGACCATGAGTCCGTATGATTATATTTGTAAGAGATAATTATTGTATATATGTAGCCGGTAGTGTCGGATAGATATACGAGGACTTGTTGTTCGACCAATCTCTCGGAGAAGGAGAGGTGGTCGATATCACTTCTCTCTGTATGCATATATGTTCATGATGATCTTCTGTTTCCTTCGTTTGCTTACTAGCTAGCTAGCGTGTCTAGTCCTCTCTATACGTATGTATAGTATGTAGCGTCGACCAAGCACGGACATAAGAGAGGACACTTCTCTCTATTAATTATAGCTAGCTAACACAATATATGAAACACCTAAATTAACCCCCCAAAACCCCCAAACCCCCCCCTTTCAAAAAAAAAAACAAAAACCCCAGCCACAGAAATGCTGACACGTGGATGCCTATTGGTCCCGGTTGGTGCCACCAACCGGGACCAAAGGGTCTCCTGCCTGGGCTCCACGCACAGGCCACGTGGAGGCCCATCAGTCCCGGTTCTGGATTGAACCGGGACTAAAGGGACAGGGTATTAGTACCGACACTTTAGTCCCGGTTCAGGAACCGGGACTAAAGGCCCTTACGAACCGGGACAACAGGCCCTTTTTCTACCTGTGACTTCACTCCCAACACAATCGTGTATCTCGCTGCTTTCGTGTCTTTGTGCGAGAATTTCTTGGGTTGTCGGCCTCACTGGGGTATTTTCAAGCACATTTTCACCTGTCGTTCTTAGACGGTGAAAAAGGCCAACCCGAGTGATGAGAGAACACAAGTGATTCAGATGTGTGGGGGTCTTGGTGTTTAGATGAGAGGGTAAAGTTCCTTTCCGGCCATGATTCTTCCCGACTCGATCCGCGGATGACAGTCGACCTGGTTTTACTGCAAAGACCAGCCGACGCCAGGGCAGTCGACTGGCCTCCCTCCTTTTACCATGGACCGAGTGAGGAAACCCTCCTCTTTGAAGGTGATCCCGGAGGAGAAGGTGCAAGTTAGGGTGCTGGTCGAACGAGTGGTCCAGCTTATCCGTGACGGGGTCACTGGTATGGACCTCTTGGAGGTTTTCCTTCGGTGGCGCATCCAGCCTCTTCAAGCTCGAGACCATCCGATGTGGATGTATTCGGGTCTTGACGACACCACTCGGATTCACCCGGAGGAGGTGGATGACGACACACTGGAGGGGTGGCTGTCGGGCATCACCGAAAACAAGGACAACCCAGGGGGGGCAGGAGAGTTCCACCATTCTACCAGTCCCATGAACCAGAAAAAGTCTGATTCTGAGCTTTTGATTATAATCTGAATTCACTCGCGCAGCTGTCTATGCTGCGTCGACTGACTTTATTCTTCCTGCTTTCTTTCAGGCCCTTATCGAAATGTACTCAGTGCCCAACGGAGAGCAAGAGCAAGATCCGGAAGGAGAGGCGAGCGGCAGCGATAGTGGCGAATGGCATTCTGACGGAGAAGGGGACGAAGAAAGCGACGACTTAAGTGACGAAGAAGAAGTCAAGTCGCCTCCTCGCAGGGAGAGGCGATCCAAGCTTGACCAAGAACGACCGAGCGCCTGTGAAAAGGCGATTGCTCAGACTGGTCAGTCTTCAAAGCGTCCTCGGACATCTTCACCAACCCCAACTGAAAAAGCGTCAAAGCATCCCAAAGTTGCAGAGCAGAAGCCTCGGAAGGCGCTGCCAAAGATTAAGATCGACATCCCCGTCGCTTCTACGTGAGTGTCTCCCTTTGTATTCACTCGATGCTCCGTGGTGTTTATTTTTTCTTGATTTAACCAGACGAACTTTGGAACTGGCAGCGTTGCTACTTCTAGGATCTCAGATTACAGGGTTGAGGATGAGGTAATGGAGGATGCAGTCACTTCCAATCTGGGTATGATTTCTGTCATTCTGTCTTTACTTGGTCGACTCAACTGCAATGTGTACCATTGGGCGATGTGATTTTGGCGATTGATCTTTGAACAGCTCCTAACATTATTGACCTCCCCGATGATGATGACGAAGAGCCTAAGAGTCCTTTGACGAGGAAAAATAGGAAAGCTCCTGTAGGCAAGGTGCCACAGTCGACGCCAATGGCGGAACCAGTCGTTCAGGACGCTGGTGATGCCAATCGAGGTTCTGTTACCTTCGCCGTACCATTGTCGAGTGCCCTGCCTTCTTCGTCGACTGCTCAAGCTCCTGCCGACCCACCTTCAGTTTTTGCGATCCATCATGTCCCAGAGGACGAAGTGAATGCTGCCAAGGAAGCCATACGCCAGGCGGGCATTATGATGGAGAAGATGAGGGCGGTGCGGGACACCAGTCAGGCCGCCTATGACGCCAGCTCGGCTCTCCAAAGCGATGTTCAGGTTAGTTGGTCACCGCTTGTTCTGTTAGGATATGCTATCTGAAGACTTTCTTTCCGAAAATCTTTGCATCTATACACCCACTGGGTGCGTTGATTGAATTTTTGGACTAGTGGGGGCACGCTGAGTGCACCCACTGGGTGTAGTCCCCGAGACTACGGTGGACTGCTGGCAGTCGACTGTAGTCTTTGTATTTTGATTCTTTCACTCGATTTGGTCTGGCCATTTTTGGTAGTTTCGCTCTTCCACTCGGTCTGGACGAGTGGGATCAGAACCGATGGGGCACGCCAAGTGCACCCACTGGGTGTAGTCCCCGAGACCGCGGTCGACTGCTGACAGTCGACTGTGGTCTGAGTTCTTCTTTCTTGACGGCGCAATTGTTCTTTCTCTCTCTTTTTTACTCCCTGCACTCGACTCTGGCGGGCCGGTCGAGTGGGATCAGAACCGGTGGGGGCACGCAAAGTGCACCCACTGGGTGTAGTCCCCGAGACTATGGTGGGCTGCGGGCAGTCGACCGTAGTCTTAGTATTTATTGTCTTTGTCGTTTTTCGCTGTAAAATAACTTCCCCTCCCTGATTGCAGAAATCTTGTGATCTTGGAGGTTGCTTTGCTGACTTGGAGAAACAACAGATCCAGCTAAACCTTGACTTGGAATTGGCTCAGCAAAATCTGAAAAAAGCTCAAGACGAGGCCGCTGGTATGGAAGGTAACTGATTGCCGACCAAACTTCAATATATCTCTTTGGTCTCTTTTTTGATTCGATTATTTCTTTTGCAGAGAAAATGAAGTTGGCTCTGGACAAGAAGGACTCGGACCTCGCCGCCGCGCAAAAAGCAGCCCAAGACAAAACAGTTCTCGCAGAAGAGAAGCTTGCTTCAGTCGAAACGCTTGAAGGAGAGGTGACTAGACTGACATCTTGTCTTCATGAAGCTAACCGCGAAGTGACCATACTTGAAGAAGGATAAGGTCGCCCTGAACGAAAAGTTGGAGTCTGCGATCCGCAAGAGGAACGACACAGAAGCTTATTTGAGGACCCTTGCCAAGAAGCTTTATCTCGTGCTGGGAGGTATTTCTTTTAATCCGACTATGTTGATGCTTGCCATCAGATTTTGCTCAGTTTATTGAACTGACTTTTGGCTGCAGAACTTTGTCAAGACTTTGATGAAGAAACTGGAAGGGTCGAGACGGGTCTGGACCCTATCGCTTCCCCGGTCTACGACGAAACTGCGATGAACGTGCTCCGACTAGAGTCCTGTATCGCCAGCGCCACAAGCTACCTCGCATGCCTGAAGGAGGTTGTCTCTCGGATCGACTCGACGCTTTGGCCGGGGGCGACGCTTCAGAATGATCTGGAATCTCTGATGACTCGACTGAACGAGATCCCTGGCCGAGTGCAAGAATGGAAGAAATCCTCCGCCCGGTGTGGTGCTGATGTGGCGCTGTCCCTGGTGCGAGTCCATTGCAAGGAGGCTCGTGAGGACAAGCTGGCTACGATCAAAGTCGCTAACACCAAAAAGCACGACTTCCAGTCCTTCGTGGAGACTTTCATTGCTGCCGCTACTCGGATCGCTGATGGGATCGATCTGGACTCGTTCGTGGAGCCTACCAGCCCTCCTCCGCCCGAGTGAACAATCTTATGAAACTTGGATACGCTTTAAATTTGCCTCAGAATGCCGAGTGGTTTCTGTAACCGTTAAACTCCTTCGGGCATGGTGCCCGAGTACCTTTGATTCACTGCTTGGAACCTTTTAGTATTTATCTGAACTTGGTTTATCGTTGAATATCTTCATGAATTCTCCGTCGAGTGGAGCTCGTTCTTCACTCGAGACAACTTTTGTATTTATGGCGCAGCTCCGAAGGAGAAGGTAGCAGTCGACCTGCACCTCGTCGTCCTTGTGGGTCGAGATGGAGCGCACGTTGTATTTGTGGTGAAGCTCCGAAGAAGAAGGTGGCAGTCCACCTGCACCTCGCCGTCCTTGCGGATTGGGATGGAGCGCACGTTGTATTTGTGGCGAAGCTCCGAAGGAGAAGGTGGCAGTCGACCTGCACCTCGTCGTCCTTGCGGATTGGGATGTGTTTCGTACTTAGGCGAGTACTGGACTATAGCTAAGCCTCCGAGTGGGAGGGTCGCTCTCCACTCTGTAGGATTTTTCAAACTTAGGCGAGTACTGGACTGCAGCTAAGCCCCGAGTGGGAGGGTCGCTCTCCACTCGGTAGGATTTTTCAAACTTAGGCGAGTACTGGACTGCAGCTAAGCCCCTGAGTGGGAGGGTCGCTCTCCACTCGGTAGGATTTTCAAATACTTAAGCGAGTACTGGACTGCAGCTAAGCCCCCGAGTGGGAGGGTC
>NC_041392.1:589384071-589423082 GCF_002162155.2 Triticum dicoccoides | reverse complement strand
CTTCATGAATTCTCCGTCGAGTGGAACTCGTTCTTCACTCGAGACAACTTTTGTATTTGTGACGCAGCTCCGAAGAAGGAGGTAGCAGTCGACCTGCACCTCGTCGTCCTTGTGGGTCGGGATGGAGCGCACGTTGTATTTGTGGCGAAGCTCCGAAGGAGAAGGTGGCAGTCGACCTGCACCTCGTTGTCCTTGCAGATTGGGATGGAGCGCACGTTGTATTTGTGGCGAAGCTCCGAAGGAGAAGGTGGCAGTCGACCTGCACCTCGTCGTCCTTGCGGATTGGGATGTGTTTCGCACTTAGGCGGGTACTGGACTGCAGCTAAGCCTCCGAGTGGGAGGGTCACTCTCCACTCGGTAGGATTTTTCAAACTTAGGTGAGTACTGGACTGCAGCTAAGCCTCCGAGTGGGAGGGTCGCTCTCCACTCGGTAGGATTTTTCAAACTTAGGCGAGTACTGGACTGCAGCTAAGCCCCCAAGTGGGAGGGTCGCTCTCCACTCGGTAGGATTTTTCAAACTTAGGTGAGTACTGGACTACAGCTAAGCCCCCGAGTGGGAGGGTCGCTCTCCACTCGGTAGGATTTTCAAATACTTAGGCGAGTACTGGACTGCAGCTAAGCCCCCGAGTGGGAGGGTTGCTCTCCACTCGGTAGGATTTTCAAATACTTAGGCGAGTACTAGACTGCAGCTAAGCCCCCGAGTGGGAGGGTCACTCTCTACTCGGTAGGATTTTCAAATACTTAGGCGAGTACAGGACTGCAGCTAAGCCCCCGAGTGGGAGGGTCGCTCTCCACTCGGTAGGATTTTTCAAACTTAGGCGAGTACTGGACTGTAGCTAAGCCCCCGAGTGGGAGGCTGGCTCACCACTCGGTAGGATTTTCAAACACTTAGGCGAAATGGGTTCGTAGCTAAGCCCCTGAGTGGGAGGCTGGCTCACCACTCGGTAGGAAATTATTTTTACAAACTTAGGCGAAACGGATTCGCAGCTAAGCCACCCACTGGGGGATTTCTCACACAAACAAAAACAATAACAATCACTGGGAAAATTATAACGCTCTTGTCTTTGATAGATAAACTACAGAAGTTTTTCTTATTACATCTCATCCGAGTGAGAATTCAAGTATAAAAGGGGCGGAGCAGCTCCGCATTCCAGGCTCGTGGCTCATCAATCTGGCGATCGACATTATAAAGGTGGTACGCTCCATCGTGGAGGACTCTGGTGACCATGAAGGGGCCTTCCCAAGTAGGAGCGAGTTTGTGTGGTTTCTATTGATCCACTCGGAGGACCAAGTCTCCTTCTTGGAAGGCTCGACTCTTCACATTTCTGGCATGGAATCGACGCAAGTCTTGCTGATAGATGGTCAATCGGATCATGGACATTTCTCTTTCTTCTTCCAGGAGGTCGACTGCGTCTTGCCGGGCTTGTTCTAGTTCATCTTCAGAGTAGAGCTCGACTCGGGGTGCGTTGTGAAGCAGGTCACTCGGCAAAATTGCTTCGGCTCCGTAGACCAGAAAAAATGGGGTTCTTCCAGTCGATCGGTTCGGGGTTGTCCTCAATCCCCAAAGAATTGATGGAAGCTCGTCGACCCATGCGCCTGCTGCGTGCTTGAGATCACGCATCAGTCGGGGTTTCAGTCCTTTGAGAATTAAGTCGTTTGCTCTTTCCGCTTGTCCATTCGACTGGGGGTGAGCGACTGAAGTGTAGTCGACTCGTGTTCCTTGAGAGGCGCAAAAGGCTCTGAATTTGTCAGAATCGAAGTTTGACCCATTGTTAGTGATGATGCTGTGCGGAACTCCATATCTGAATATCAACTCTCTGATGAAACTGATAGCAGTGCAAGCATCAAGATTCTTGATAGGCTTAGCTTCAATCCATTTGGTGAACTTGTCGACTGCTACTAGCACATGAGTGAAGCCGCTCCTGCCCGTTCTAAGTGGTCCAACCATGTCCAGTCCCCAAACAACGAAGGGCCAGACGAGTGGAATGGTTTTCAGGGCTGACGCGGGTTTGTGCGACATATTGGAGTAAAACTGACATCCTTCACATTTGTCGACTATCTCTTTCGCCATTTCATTCGCCCTTGGCCAGTAGAATCCCGCTCGGTATGCTTTAGCCACAATGGTTCGAGAGGACGCATGATGACCACAGGTCCTCGAGTGGATATCATCAAGGATTATCTGACCTTCTTCTGGTGTTATACACTTCTGACTGACTCCAGTCGCGCTTTCTCTATACAACTGTCCCTTTATGACTGTAAAGGCCTTGGATCGACGGACGATCTGTCGAGCCTCTTCTTCGTCCTCTGGGAGTTCTTTCCTTAGGATGTACGCGATGTACGGTACCGTCCAGTCGGGAGTGATGACCAAAACTTCCATGATCAGGTCGACCACAGCTGGAACTTCAACTTCAATCGGATCCGTGGCACTTTTTGGCTGCGGGGCTTCTTCAGTGAAGGGATCCTCCTGAACTGATGGTGTGTGGATGTGTTCCAAAAACACATTGCTGGGAATGGTTTCTCTTTTGGAACCTATTTTCGCCAAATCGTTAGCTGCTTGATTTTTCAGTCGGGGTATGTGATGAAGTTCTAACCCCTCGAATTTCTTCTCCAGCTTTCTCACTGCATTGCAATAACTAGTCATGGCTGGACTTCTGACGTCCCACTCCTTCATCACTTGATTAACCACCAAATCTGAGTCGCCATAGACCATGAGGCGACGGTCGCCGAGTGAAATGGCCATGCACAACCCATATAAAAGTGCTTCATATTCTGCCTTGTTATTGGAGGAATCAAAGTGGATTTGAAGAACATATGTGAGCTTATATCCTCGGGGGGAGACCAATACTACCCCGGCACCGGAACCATTCAGCATTTTGGAACCGTCGAAGAACATGGTCCAATGCTCCGAGTGAACCTGAGTCGGCAGTTGTTGTTCAATCCACTCGGTGACGAAATCTGCTATTGCTTGGGACTTGATAGCTTTCTTCGCCTCAAATTTGATATCTAGAGGAAGGAGTTCAATCGCCCATTTTGCCACTCGACCAGTTGCATCTCTGTTGTGCAGGATCTCTGACAATGGAGCGTCGCTAATGACTGTAATGGAATGATCAGAGAAGTAGTGAGCAACCTTCTTTGTGGTCATATAAATCCCGTATACAAGCTTCTGATAATGAGGATATATTTGCTTCGACGGGGTCAAAACTTCAGAAACATAATATGCTGGGCGTTGAACTTTAAAGGCTTTTCCTTCTTCTTCCCGCTCGACCGTAAGTACCGTACTAACGACTTGTCCCGTGGCTGCGATGTAAAGTAGCAAAGGCTCTTTGTTGATTGGAGCAGCAAGCACCGGCTGGGTGGAGAGCAGAGCTTTGAGCTCTGCAAACGCTGCATCAGCTTCAGGAGTCCACTCGAACTTGTCTGACTTCTTCATCAATCGGCAAAGAGGCAATGCCTTTTCACCGAGACGAGAGATGAATCGACTTAAAGCGGCCAAGCAACCAGTAAGCTTCTGGACGTCGTGCACTCACACAGGACGTTTCATCCGGAGTATAGTACCGAATTTTTCTGGATTGGCGTCGATTCCCCATTTGGAAACGAGAAAACCGAGTAACTTTTCGCCAGGAACTCCGAATGTGCACTTTGATGGATTAAGCTTGATATCATACCTCCTGAGGTTGGCAAAGGTTTCAGCAAGGTCAGTCAGCAGGTCAGAACCCTTCCGTGACTTGACCACAATATCATCCATGTATGCTTCCACGTTCCGACTGATTTGAGTGAGCAAACACTTCTGAATCATCCTCATGAAGGTGGCTTCGGCATTCTTGAGGCCGAATAGCATGGTGACATAACAGAAGCACCCGAATGGAGTGATGAAAGCTGTTTTGATCTCGTCAGGTCCATATAGACGGATCTGATGGTACCCGGAATAGGCGTCTAAAAAAGACAGTCGCTCACATCCCGCAGTCGAGTCGACTATCTGGTTGATGCGGGGGAGAGGAAAATGATCTTTCGGGTAGGCCCGATTGATATGTTTAAAGTCAATGCACATGCAAAGTGCCTTGTCCTTCTTGTGGATCATGACAACATTGGCGAGCCACTCGGAGTGGTAAATCTCTCGGATGAACTCCGCTGCTAAGAGCCGAGCCACCTCCTCACTAATAGCCTTTCTCTTCTGGACGATGGACCGTCGGAGATGTTCTTTGACATGTTTTACTTTTGAGTCGACTCGTAGGCGGTGCTCAGCCAGCCCCCTGGGAACACCCGGCATGTCAGAAGGCTGCCATGCGAAGATGTCCTAGTTCTCACAGAGGAACTGGATGAGCGCTTCTTCCTATTTGGAGTCGAGTGTTGTTGAGATATGAGTCGGAGCAGCACTGGGATCGGTCGGGTGAATGTGAACCGGCTTCGTTTCACCAGACGACTGAAAAGCTGATTCTGTGGCGGGCTTCTTGGCTCGCAACAAATCACTCGGGTCTGCAGTCTTCTGGTACTCCTGCAGCTCCACCACTGCCATATGTGCATCAGCGATCTTTGAGCCTTTCTGAAAACACTTTTCTGCTTTCTTTCGATTGCCCGTAACAGTGATCACACCTTTGGGACCAGGCATCTTCAATTTGGGATACACATAACATGGTCGAGCCATGAAGCGTGCATAAGCTGGCCTGCCCAAAATAGTGTGATAAGCACTCTGGAAATCCACAACTTCAAACGTCAACTTTTCTTTGCGGTAATTCTTGGAATCACCGAAAACCACATCAAGAGCAATTTGGCCGAGTGACTCAGCCTTCTTCCCAGGAATGACTCCATGGAAACTCATGTTGCTGGTACTGAGTCTGGACATCGGAATGCCCATCCCTTTCAACGTCTCAGCATACAGTATGTTCAAACCACTGCCACCATCCATCAAGACTTTGGTCAGTCGAGTGCCTTCAACAACTGGGTCGACCATCAAAGCTTGTCTCCCACGGGTGGCAATGTGCGTTGGGTGATCGGACTGGTCGAATGTGATGGCAGTCTGAGACCACTTCAGATAACTGGGTTTCGCCGGAGCAACCATATTCACCTCATGGTTGATAACTTTTAGTCGACTTTTTCTTTCAACATCAGCAAAAATCATCAAGGTGGAATTGACCTGGGGGTATCCATCATCACTGTCTTCCTTGTCCTCAACTTTGTCCGACTCCTTTTCCTTATCTTCGGGTTGTTTGCCCTGGAACTGCTGGATCAAGAGACGACACTGTCGAGTGGTGTGTTTCGGGTAAATGAGCTTACCCTCTTCATCTTTCTTGGTGTGGATGTGACATGGTAAATCCAACACATCATTTCTGTCTTGGTCTTTAACTTTCTTGGGGTTCCAAGGCC
Organism: Triticum dicoccoides; assembly: GCF_002162155.2. Taxonomy (NCBI): domain Eukaryota; kingdom Viridiplantae; phylum Streptophyta; class Magnoliopsida; order Poales; family Poaceae; genus Triticum; species Triticum dicoccoides. The sequence continues at coordinate 589,417,721 of NC_041392.1, read as the reverse complement.
CTTTGGGTTTCCCCTTAAACTTTCCTTGAGTTACAGCCAAGGCTTCCCCAGGAGCAGCTGGCTCGGCTTTCCGCTTCTGTTTCCGTTTGGAATTTCCTCCTCCAGTTTCTTGGAAGACTGACTTGTGCTTGCCACTCCGGAGTCGATCCTCATCTTCACCATTAGCGTACTTGGTGGCATCTCCATCATTTGATTCAGAGACATGTCTCCGATTCGACCAAATTTCAGATTCAGTTCTCTGTACTTGACGCCTTCTTTGAAGGCACAGACTGCTTGGTGATCAGGAACATTCTCTACCGTGTGATGTAACGTGATCCATCTCTGGATGTAATCCCTCAAAGTTTCATTCGGCTTCTGCACGCAAGACCGCAGTTCCGTCAGCCCTGCCGGTCGCTTGCATGTTCCTTCAAATATGGTGACAAACACTTGGGCGAGATCTTCCCAAGTGTAAATGTTGCTGGGTGCTAGCTGATTCAGCCACGCTCTGGCCGAGCCCTCCAACATGAGAGGCAGGTGCTTCATGTCCACTTCATCGTTGCCACCGCCAATCTGGACAGCCACTCGGTAGTCTTCAAGCCAACTATCGGGCTTGGACTCACCAATGAACTTACTGACTCCAGTCGCCAACCTAAAGTTGGGAGGAATCACAGCGGCCCTGATGGCCCTACTAGAGCACTCTGGCCCCGAAACATGTACTCTGCTGCTGGTAGGTGCATCTCTGTCGTGACCTTCTCGGTGAGCTCTGTTCCTGTCGACCAAACCTTGAACGAGAATGGATCTCCCATCAAAGCCTGGTTCCCTGGGGTCGACTGGAATCCTTCGCCCAACACTATGAGGGCGCCTGTCATCCTGCTGTCGAGGCACATACGATCCACTCCTCGGGGGAGGGGTAGGCACTCGACGTCGATCGTCACAATCGAATCGGTGATCATACTGCTCATGGTTCCCGTATTGATTATGCCGGTCCCCACGCCCCTCACGCCTCGGGGGCGATCTTGGGCTATGAGCCGACTGGACTGTGTCTGCAGCAATGATCTGCTATGAATCCTGTTCCGCGACTGAGAAACAGTGGAATTCTGGTCTCCTGCTGCCCGGAGTAACGCTCTGATCTGCAGCAAGCCTCTGCCAGCCTCTGACTGGGAAGGCTGAATCGACTCTGCTATATGGGCTGCAGCTGCTAAATTCTGAATCGGAGTTCGATATACCTGCGGGGGTGGAAAGAGCTGACGTCGACTGGATTCTGGAACCCGTTGTCGCGCACACTCGTTGAGTGCTCGCTGGAGGTTCTCCAATCGAGTGTGCTCAGCCATGTTTGCCAGGCACGCGTCCTCCAAGGCACGAGCCTCGGGGGTTTCTCCAACGATAGGAGTGTGCAGTGCATCCATGTTCCGGCGACGAAGTTCTTCTCTCTGCAGCGACGTGAGAGGCTCGGGAAGGTATTCCTCATGGGGAGGTATTCCGCAAGAGGACGCCGCAGACGCACGCGCGAAAGTGTGTTGCCCCGCGAACAGGGAGTGCGTCCACGTCGAGCGGAGCCTCCTGAAGCCAAGCGGAGTCATTGGTGATGAACATGAGCGCGCCGAGACGGATCTCGCGGCCCCCCACCAAAACTCCGCCAGAAACCATGATGATTTGGATCGGAAAAGATCACAACTCCTTCAACAAATCGCTAAGACACCGGCCCCATGGTGGGCGCCAACTGTCGTGGTTCTAAGTCTGACAGTAATGTAGGGGGGTAGGTATGGAGAGGCAAGATCTTAGCTATGGAGTAGTTGTAAGCACACGAGGTGTACGAGTTCAGGCCCTTCTCGGAGGAAGTAATAGCCTTACGTCTCGGAGCCCGGATTATGTGTGTATGAATTACAGGGGTGCTAACCCTTTACACTGAGAAGGGGGTGGCTTATATAGAGTTCGCCAGACCCCTCCGGCCCTTAGTTATGCAGGGTTTTAAGTACATTAAGGTTGGGCGTTACTGGTAACGCCCCTAATAGAGTGCTATGATGACCATAAAAGCTACTTAATGACCGATCGTTAGCATGCGAAGTGACTTTAGGTCTCCTGGCCGTCGAGTGGTTGGATCTTGGTTGAGTGATTGCTTCTTGGTCGAGTGTCTTCGAGTCTGTCAAGTGGAACACCTCCAAGTCGATTGAAAGGTGATTTCTTCTAGAGATGTCCTTAGGTAGGGCAGTTAGGATAGGTTCATGACCCTACCTTAGATACATAGCTTCATCAGGTCTCACACCCGTACATGTAGGAGTAGGATGCTTCCCGAAAGGTACCTCGACGACCAACGACGACTGTGTGTGTGTGCGCGCGCACTCACCTGAAATCAGCGAGTTGCGTCCACACAAGTACGTGTATAGCCAAAAAGTTAGGATTATTACTGTAGTAATGTTAGGTTTCACGTGTGACATCACACCAGTACGCACAACTGCCGGTATAGCTTCTCATGTGCTTTTGAGTCTTTATTGGTGTGACACGGGAAACAGGATCTAATCTCTCTGCATGCCGTGTACGGATGAGTGGTGTCAAGTATGCGGTCCATGCAACATAGAACATTCGAGATGTGGACTCGTTTCATAATTTAAGATCAACTCCAACGGGCCGACTCAAACGGACGGCGATTTCGTCCGCTTTTTGTCCGTTTGGGTCGGCCGCCCGCCCGGTGCTCGCCCTTTTTTAGATTTGGGTCGGCAGTGCGCTCAACGCGCCGACCATTTCATGACCGCGTGCGTTGGTTTTGGCACGGCCGGCGTTCATTATAAGAAGGCGCTCCATCCACACTGTGTCCTCCGCCCACTCCACACCGCCTCTGCGCCACCAAGTCGATGCGCCGCCTGGGTGCTTCGGATTTTTGCGGAGTCCGCGAGTGTCTCTCCGGTGCCTTCTTCTTGGTGAACTGGTTTGGCGAGAAACGCCTCATTCTCGGCACCTTCGACACCACAGAGAAGGCGGCCCACGCGTACGACGCGGCGGCATGGCGCCTCCTGCGGCCTCATCGGGAGATGAATTTTCCCTATGTGTCGACGAGCCAGCGGGCGCAGGATCTCGCGCCTCTCCCGCGGCTTTTCACCGACGAGGATCGTCGTGACCACCGGAGGCGGCAGCGTCACCTCGCGATTGCCGAGATGGACATGCAAGCCATGGCGGTGTGGTGCGAATGCTTCCCACAGGACATCGTCGATGAGTGCCAGTTCTACAAGGAAAGGAGGACGGAGAGCGAGGCGAGGAGGACGGAGCGAGCCACGTATCAGGAGGACAAGCGTGCACGGAAGCAGGCCGCTCGATTAAACATGAAGCTAGGAGAAGCGTCGTCCTGGGACTCCGAGGACGAGCGGTATGCTGACGCCCACGTTCAGACGTCGGGTGAGGACATTACCGAGTCGGAGGCGGAAAACGACGAGTAGTTCATCTTTTCTTTTATCTGTCTATGCTACAACTATCTATGTATCTTTTTCTATCGGAAAAAATGGCTGGCGGCGTCGGCGATGAAGCAGGCGGGCGAGGGTGTGCTGTTGGATGGGGAGAGGCCACCGATCAGTGGGCCTAGGGAGGAGAGAGGGCGAGCACGCGCGTCCGTCTTGTGTCCGCGCCTACGCAAATCCGGTCCAAAAATGGGCCGGGAATGAGTCGTTAGGCAGATGAAAGCGGACGCGCGTCTGTTTGGGTCGGCGCGTTGGTCCAACTTTTCTGTCCCGCCGATCCAAACGGACGGTGGCGGACAAAATGGGTCGCCCCATTAGAGTTGCTCTAACTTCCCATGTTCGAGCATCTCTAGCATATCCCATAAAAAAACCAAAACTATAAAATAACCGATTTTTTAAGGTTTTGAGCACACACGGAAAAAACTGATCCCGACTAGTGAAGGAAATATGCCCTAGAGTCAATAATAAAGTTGTTATTTATATTTCCTTATGTCATGATAAATGTTTTTTATTCATGCTAGAATTGCATTAACCGGAAACTTAGTACATGTGTGAATACATAGACAAACAAAGTGTCCCTAGTATGCCTCTAATTGACTAGCTCGTTAATCAAAGATGGTTAAGTTACCTAGCCATAGACATGTGTTGTCATTTGATGAACGAGATCACATCATTAAAGAATGATGTGATGGACAAGACCCATCCGTTAGCTTAACACTATGATCGTTTAGTTTATTGCTATTGCTTTCTTCATGACTTATACATGTTCCTCAGACTATGAGATTATGCAACTCCCGAATACCAGAGGAACACCTTGTGTGCTATCAAACGTCACAATGTAACGGGATGATTATAAAGATGCTCTACAGGTGTCTCTGATGGTGTTTGTTGACTTGGCATAGATCAAGATTAGGATTTGTCACTCCATGTATCGGAGAGGTGTCTCTGGGTTCTCTCGGTAATGCACCTCACTATGAGCCTTGCAAGCAATGTGACTAATGAGTTAGTCACAGGATGATGCATTACGGAACGAGTAAAGAGACTTGCCGGTGACGAGATTGAACTCGGTATGATGATACCGACGATCGAATCTCGGGTAAGTAACATACCGATGACAAAGGGAACAACGTATGTTGTTGTGCGGTTTGACCGATAAAGATCTTAGTAGAATATGTAGGAACCAATATGAGCATCCAGGCTCCGATATTGGTTATTGACCGGAGATGTGTCTCGGTCATGTCTACATAGTTCTCGAACCCATAGGGTCTGCACGCTTAATGTTCGATGACGATATGTATTATGAGTTATGTGATTTGATGTACCGAAGGTTGTTCGGAGTCCTGGATGTGATCACAGACATGACGAGGAGTCTCAAAATGGTCGAGACATAAAGATTCATATACTGGAAGGATACATTCGGACACCAGAATGGTTTGGATCGTTTCGGAGTGCCGGAGGTTACCGGAACCCCCTTCGGGAAGTTATTGGGCTTTATGGGCCTAGTGGTGGAAGAGAGGAGGCAGGCCAAGAGGTGGCGCCCCCCTAGCCCAAACCGAATTGGACTAGGGCTAGGGGGGTCGGCCCCCCTTTCCTTCTCTTCTTCCTCTCCTTCCTTCTTCTCCTACTTGGACTAGGAAAGGGGAAACCTACTCCTACTAGGAGTAGGAATCCCCCCTTGGGTGCGCCCCTTGAGGCTGACCCTCCTCCTCCTCCCCTCCTTTATATACAGGGGAGGGGTCACCCCATAGAGACACAAATTGATCTTTAGCCGTGTGCGGTGCCCCCCGCCACAGTTTTACACCTCAGTCATATTGTCGTAGTTCTTATGCGAAGCCCTGCGTCGGTAACTTCATCATCACCATCAACACGCCGTCGTGCTGACGGAACTCACCCTCGGCCTCAGCTGGATCAAGAGTACGAGGGACATCACCGAGTTGAACGTGTGTAGATCGCGGAGGTGCCATGTGTTTGGTACTTGATCGGTTGGATCATGAAGAAGTTCGACTACATCAACCATGTTACTAAACGCTTCCACTTTCGGTCTACAAGGGTACGTAGACACAGTCTCACCTCTCGTTGCTATGCATCTCCTAGATAGATTTTGCGTGATCGTAGGAATTTTTTTGAAATACTGCGTTCCCCAACAGTGGCATCCAAGCCAGGTCTATGTGTAGATGTTATATGCACGAGTAGAACACAAAGAGTTGTGGGTGATAATAGTCATACTGCTTACCAGCATGTCATACTTTGATTCGGCGGTATTGTTGGATGAAGCGGCCCGAACTGACATTACATGACCACGTTCATGGGACTGGTTCTACCGACGTCCTTCGCACATAGGTGGCTAGTGGGTGTCTGTTCTCCAGCTTTAGTTGAATCGAGTGTGATTACGCCTGGTCCTTGCTGATGGTTAAAACATCATACTTGACAAAAAATCGTTGTGATTTTGATGCGTAGGTAAGAACGGTTCTTGCTAGAAGCCCGTAGCAGCCACATAAAATTTGCAACAACAAAGTAGAGGACGTCCAACTTGTTTTTGCAGGGCATGTTGTGATGTTATATGGCCAAGACGTGATTATATAAATTATTGTATGAGATGATCATGTTTTGCAACAAAGTTATCGGCAACTGGCAGGAGCCATATGGTTGTCGCTTTATTGTACGAAATGCAATCGCCATGTAATTGCTTTACTTTATCACTAAGCGGTAGCGATAGTCGTAGAAGTAATAGTTGTCAAGACGAGAACGATGCTTCAATGGAGATGGTGATCATGACGGTGCTTTGGAGATGGAGATCAAAGGCACAAGATGATGATGGCCATTTCATATCACTTATTTGATTGCATCTGATGTTTATCTTTTTATGCATCTTATTTTGCTTAGTTCGGCAGTAGCATTATAAGAAGACCTCTCACTAAATTTCAAGGTATAAGTGTTCTCCCTGGGTATGCACCGTTGCTACAGTTTGTCGTGCCGAGACACCACGTGATGATCGGGTGTGATAAGCTCTACGTTCACATACAAAGGGTGCAAGCTAGTTTTGCACAAGCAGAATACTCAGGTTAAACTTGACGAGCCTAGCATATGCAGAAAGGTCGAGCGTGAATCATATAGTAGATATGATCAACATAGTGATATTCACCATTGAAAACTTCTTCATCTCACGTGATGATCGGACATGGTTTAGTTGATATGGATCACGTGATCATTTAGATGACTAGAGGGATGTCTATCTAAGTGGGAGTTCTTAAGTAATATGATTAATTAAACTTTAATTTATCATGAACTTAGTCCTGATAGTATTTGCAAATTATGTTGTAGATCAATAGCTCATGTTATGGCTCCCCATTTATTTTTGATACGTTCCTAGAGAAAAATAAGTTGAAAGATGATAGTAGCAATGATGCGTACTAGGTCCGTGCTCTGAGGATTATCCTCACTGCTGCACAGAAGATTTATTTCCTTGATGCACCGCTAGGTGACAGAACTATTGCAGGAGTAGATGCAGACGTCATGAACATTTGGCAAGCTCGGTATGATGACTACTTGATAGTTTAGTTCGCCATGCTTTACGGCTTAGAACCGGGACTTCAAAAACATTCTGAACGCCACGGAGCATATAAGATGTTCCAAGAGTTGAAATTGGTATTTCAGACTCATGCCTGTGTTAAGAGGTATGAGACCTCTGAGAAAGTACTTTGCCAACAAGATGGAGGAGAATAGCTCAACTAGTGAGCATGTGCTCAGAATGTCTGAGTACTACAATCACTTGAATCAAGTGGGAGCTAATCTTCCAGATAAGATAGTGATTGACAGAGTTCTCTAGTCACTATCACCAAGTTACTAGAACTTCATGCTGAACTATAATATGCAAAGTATAACGAAAACGATTCCCAAGCTCTTCACGATGCTGAAATCGGTGAAGGTAGAAATCGAGAAAAGTATCAAGTGTTGATGGTTGACAAGACCACTAGTTTCAACTAAAAGGGCAAGGGAAAGAAAGGGAACTTCAAGACGAATAGCAAGCAAGTTTCCACTCCCATGAAGAAACCCAAAAGCTAGACCCAATCCTGAAACTGAGTGCTTCTACTGCAAAGGAAATGGTCACTGAAAGCGGAATTGCCCCCAAATACTTGGCGGATAAGAATGATGGCAAAGTGAACAAAAGGTATATATGATATACATTTATTGATGTGTACTTTACTAGTGTTCATAGTAGCCCCTGGGTATTTGATACTGGTTCAGTTGCTACGATTAGTAACTTGAAACATGAGCTAAAAAATGAACAGAGACTAGTTGAGGGCGAGGTGATGATGTGTGTTGGAAGTGATTCCAAGGTTGATAAGATCACCATTGCATACTCCCTTTACCTTCAGGATTAGTATTAGACCTAAATAATTGTTATTTGGTGCCAGGGTTAAGCATGAACATTATATCTGGATCTTGTTTTATGCGAGACGGTTATTCATTTAAATCAGAGAATAATGGTTGTTCTATTTATATGAGTAATATCTTTTATGGTCATGCACCCTTGATGAGTGGTCTATTTTTATTGAATCTCGACAGTAGTGATACACATATTCATAGTATTGAAGCCAAAATATATAAGTTTAATAATGATAGTGCAAACTATTTGTGGCACTGCCGTTTATGTCATATTGGTGTAAAGCACATGAAGAAACTTCATGCTGGTGGGATTTTGGAATCACTTGATGCTTGCAAACCATGCCTCATGGGCAAGATGACTTAGACTCCGTTCTCCGGAACAATGGAACGAGCAACAAACTTATTGGAAATAATACATACTGATGTATGTTGTCTGATGAGTGTTAATGCTCGTGGCGGGTATCGTTATTTTCTGACCTTCATAGATGATTTGAGCAGATGTTGGTATATCTACTTGATGAAACATAAGTCTGAAGCATTTGAAAATTTCAAAGAATTTCAGAGTGAAGTGGAAAATCATCGTAACAAGAAAATTAAGTTTCTATGATCTCATCGTGGAGGTGAATATTTGAGTTATGAGTTTGGTCTTCATTTGAAACAATGCGGAATAGTTTCGCAACTCACGCCACCAGGAACACCACAGTGTAACGGTGTGTCCGAACGTCATAAATGCACTTTATTAGATTGGTGCGATCTATGATGTCCCTTACTGATTTACCGCTATCATTTTGGGGTTATGCTTTAGACACGGCTGCATTCACGTTAAATAGGGCACCATCGAAATCCGTTGAGACGACACCATATGAACTGTGGTTTGGCAAGAAACCTAAGGTGTCATTTCTTAAGTTTGGGGCTGCGATGGTTATGTGAAAAAGCTTCAACGTGATAAGCTCGAACCCAAATCGGAGAAATGTGTCTTCATAGGATACCCTAAGGAAACTGTTGGGTACACCTTCTATCACAAATCCGAAGGCAAGACATTTGTTGCTAAAAATGGATCCTTTCTAGAGAAGGAATTTCTCTCGAAAGAAGTGAGTGGGAGGAAAGTAAAACTTGATGAGGTAACTGTACCTTCTCCCTTATTGGAAAGTAGTCCATCACAGAAATCAGTTTCAGTGATTCCTACACCAACTAGTGAGGAAGTTAATGATGTTGATCATGAAACTTCTGATCAAGTTACTACCGAACCTCGTAGGTCAACCAGAGCAAGATCCGCACCAGAGTGGTACGGTAATCATGTTCTGGAAGTCATGTTACTAGACCATGATGAACCTACGGACTATGAGGAAGCGATGATGAGCCCAGATTCCGCGAAATGGCTTAAGGCCATGAAATCTGAGATGTGATCCATGTATGAGAATAAAGTATGGACTTTGATTGACTTGCCCGATGATCGGTGAGCCATTCAGAATAAATGGATCTTAAAGACGAAGACAGATGCTGATAGTAGTGTTACTATCTACAAAGCTCGAATTGTCGCAAAAGGTTTTCGACAAGTTCAAGGTGTTGACTATGATGAGATTTCCTCACTCGTATCGATGCTTAAAAGTCCGTCTGAATCACGTTAACAGTTGCCGCATTTTATGAAATTTGGCAAATGGATATCAAAACTACATTCCTTAATGGATTTATTAAAGAAGAGTTGTGCAATCTCCTAGATAGATCTTGCGTGATCGTAGGAAATTTTTGAAATGCTGCGTTCCCCAACAACTAGATCCCTCAAAATCGGTCAACCCGTATTTTTTCTAAGGAGACCATAAAGCGAGCCTCCAATGCCTTGAATGTTGAGGATTCAAGGAAAATTTTAGAGCTCACCTTACAAAAACGGTTGGCAGGAGGGAAGTTTCAAGTCCAACCGCCAGAATAGTGTCCATTCCGACCAAGATCCATCATGACGGTCTCAATTCCGGCTAAATTTCCGGTGGACAGCCTCGATTCGGAGTGATTCTAGTTGATTTTCGTGGACCGCGCCTTGGGAAGGACAGCGACATGCTGCTGCTGCCACGGCTATTCGTGGACGGGAGGTACGCCGGCATCGCCAACGAGGTGGTGGCGCTGCACGAGTAGCCACAGCTTTGGCACGCGGCCAGGTGCGGGCGAGACAGCATGCGAGATGTGCAACGACGCCTAGTTCGTCGTGTAAGGACGAAGACTGGGCAGTGTATGGTGTGCGGTCATTCAAAGAGACGCTGATGAGAGGAAGAAGATGAAGACCGATTTTACGGTAAATTTTTGCAGGATCTATTCCACCGCAACCTACACAATACTACAAAAATCGGTTTAAGATTCCCTTATAATTCTTTCACGGTACCACAATATAAGGATCTGCTAGAGATGCTCTTAAGGGTATCTCCAACATTGTCCCCTAAAACAGACACATTATTTGTCCATGGACTCATGCGGAGTGGTCCGTAATGTGAGGTAGCCATGCAACCCTGTCCCCCAAACGTATGCCCCTGTTTTTATCCAACACTCAAAATATAATAGAAGATAACACAATTCATTCATAAATAGTTTGCAAATATTCCTAGTGCAACAATAGTTCGAGTGTAAATATTACATCTGATATAACACAAGTATTTCAAATTCATCGATTCCAAATTCAACTATACTCGAGTCAGAATCGACACAAGTCCTCCCACACACTATTGCCCTTGAGCTTATCCAATAATATATGCATGTAAATGGTTTGTCCTCCGTCTTGTAGTACATCAAGGCAACACATCTGGGCTATACAATGTGATGATTACCAAGTTGAAACATTGAGTGAATCAGTGAATTGACCAACATATCAAGCAAAGAAGCAAAATTTACAATCTCTATGGTTGACGAGCCCGATGGCCAGATTGTAGGATCGAAAGTATGTCTAGAGGGGGGTGATTATACTAATTGACCAAATAAAAATCTAGCATTTTCCCAATTTTAGTTCTTGGCAGATTTTAGCAACTTTGGACAAGTCAAGCAATCTTAATACAATTCAAGCAAGCATGCAAAGAGTATATGAGCAGCGGAAAGTAAAGCATGCAACTTGCAAGAATGTAAAAGGGAAGGGTTTGGAGGATTCAAACGCAATTGGAAACACGGATGTTTTTGTCGTGGTTCCGATAGGTGGTGCTATCGTACATCCATGTTGATGGAGACTTCAACCCACGAAGGGTAACGGTTGCGCGAGTCCATGAAGGGCTCCACCCACGAAGGGTCCACGAAGAAGCAACCTTGTCTATCCCACCATGGCCATCACGCACGAAGGACTTGCCTCACTAGCGGTAGATCTTCACGAAGTAGGCGATCTCCTTACCCTTACAAACTCCTTGGTTCAATTCCACAATCTTGTCGGAGGCTCCCAAGTGACACCTAGCCAATCTAGGAGACACCACTCTCCAAGAAGTAACAAATGGTGTGTTGATGATGAACTCCTTGCTCTTGTGCTTCAAATGATAGTCTCCCCAACACTCAACTCTCTCTCACAAGATTTGGATTTGGTGGAAAGAAGATTTGAGTGGAAAGAAACTTGGGGAAGGCTAGAGATCAAGATTCATATGGTAGGAATGGAATATATTGGTCTCAATACAAGTGTAGGTGGTTCTCTCTCAGAAAAAGTAAGTTGGAAGTGTAGGTTCATTCTGATGGCTCTCTCTTCGAATGAAGAGGTGGTGGAGGGGTATATATAGCCTCCACACAAAATCTAACCATTACACACAACTTGCCAAACTCGGTGGGACCGAATGGTTAAACTCGGTCGGACCGATTCAGCAAAGCTAGTGACCGTTAGGGTTTTCGGTGGGACTGACATGCAACTCGGTAGGACCGATATGGTTAGGGTTAGGGCATAACGTAATCTCGGTGAGACCAATTACACAAATTCGGTGAGACCGATTTTGGTAATAAGCTAACCAGAGAGTTGGTCAGGTAAACTCGGTGGGACCGATCGCTCATTTCGGTGAGACCGAAACGTTACGAAGGGAAAACAGAGAGTTTACATTGCAATCTTGGTGGGACCGATCGCTCATCTCAGTGAGAACGAAATGTTACGAAGGGAAACCGAGAGATTACAACCCCATCTCGGTGAGACCGAGATCCCAATCGGTGAGACCGATTTGCCTAGGGTTTGTGGCAGTGGCTATGACATTTGAAACTCGGTGGCGCTGGATAGGAAGAATCGGTGGGGCCGAGTTTGACTTTTGGTTTAGGTCATATGTGGATGTGAGAAAGTAGTTGAGGGTTTTGGAGCATATCACTAAGCATTTTGAGCAAGAACCTCATTAAGCAACACCTCATCCCTCCTTGATAGTATTGGCTTTTCCTATAGACTCAATGTGATCTTGGATCACTAAAATGGAAAATGTAGAGTCTTGAGCTTTGAGCTTGAGCCAATCCTTTGTCCTTAGCATTTTGAGGGGTCCACTTTTCTCATCCATGCCATGCCAATCATTGAGATTTCCTGAGATATTAATCTTTAAATAGCATTAGCTCAATGAGCTATATGTTGTTAGGAATTACCAAAACCACCTAGGGATAGTTGCGCTTTCAATCTCCCCCTTTTTGGTAATTGATGACAACATATAGATCAAAGCTTCGACAAATGATAGTAAGAGTGAAGAACATTGTCACTTTGAGAAGTATGTGAAAAGCAAGAGCTCACCCTAAATTTGTGCATAGTTTAAGATTTGCTTTGGACTGCAAATGCACAAAGACTTAGGATCATGGTTTACTCTTCCATGTCACATACATATTGGTGGAGCGTTCAAAATGATAATAATTAAAATACATGCACCCATCACCAAGAAAAGTGAGTGATCATATGGAATATAAAAGGATAATGTCATCCAACAAGCATAAAGGTAGCATACGATCAAACACATGATCATCTAAGCAAGCACAAAGTATAAAGTATCTCAACCAAGCAAATAAATGAAGTTCAACCACCAAGGAGAAATGCAAGAGAGAACAAAAGAAACACTCTCTCTCGAAGCCTATGATCTATACGTTTTCTCCCCCTTTGGCAACAAGTTACCAAAAAGTTCATAAAAATGCATAGCAACTCTCAGGCTTGGTCTTCAGGTGGTGGTGTAGACAGAACTCCAAGGATGAAGGCGTCAGTTGATGTAGATGGAGCTGGTGGAGTACGTGCTGGAGCTAGTGGCACTGAAGCTGTAGCTGGTGCAGATGAAGTTGCTCTGGTGTCTGGAACAGGCACTACATCAGACCTTTGTCCTCTGGCACTCTAGCAAAAGCATCAGTGGTTGTCTTGCCCTTCTTCTCCTACACTTCCTCCTGAAGTTTCTCAACAACAGACTGTATCTCAGTGACCTTCACATCTAAGTCTTAGAACTTCTGCTCCACGACCCTCTCCAAGCTCTCCTGGTTTTGAGTCAGGGTAGCCAATCCCTTCTCAATCCTCAGAGTGGAGGCAATCAAGTAGCCAAGTTGTTCATGCGTGCTATTCAGAAGATACTGAGATGCCTCTTCAGTGGTTGGCATCTTTGCAGCCTTTTCAGCCCTTGCCTTCTCCTTCTTGGCTTGTGCGCGCACAGAAGATGGTTCATTCTCATCCATCACCATAGTGTTGTCCTCAAAGTCTAGGTAGATGGGCATGTGTTCCTTGTCCAGGAGATATGTGCCAGTGCCCATCTTGGAGTTGATTAGCTCCTGGATCTGTGGGGCATACCCACAACTCCTCTTCTGATCCGCAGCTGTTCTCTTAATGGTTTCCTCAATTAGGCTCATGACTTTGAACTTTTGAGGCACATCAAATATGTGAAGCAAGTTAATTGCATGGCCTAGATCATCTTGTGATCACCTGACTTTGGCAAGAAAGTGTGCCTGAGGATCCAGTTGATTGTTGGCAAGCCTGACAGAAGGTAATGTACTGATCCAAACTTGTGTGTCTCAAGAGCAGCATTTGGGATCTCTTTGTACATGTGTGCCATGGTGTTGTGATCCTTCTTATTTTTGGCATAGACATCCAAATCATCTTCACTCTCCTCAGGAGCATTGATCAATTTCGCCCATTCAGCAACCGTTGACTGGTACCTAGTACCTTCAGACATCCAGACAATTCTTCCATCTAGGTAGAAATGAGTTGTGGAGTAGAACTGCATGATGAGCTCATCATTCCACTTTGTGAGCTTCTGAGCCACAAACTCATCAACTCCACAAGCCTTGAAGCTGTCATATATACTGATGTCTCTGTTGTATCTACTTTTCCAAACACTTTTGCCCTTGTTTTGGACTCTAACTTGCATGATTTGAATGGAACTAACCCGGAGTGATGCTGTTTTCAGCAGAATAACCATGGTGTTATTTATGTGCAGGAACAAATGTTCTCGGAGTGACCTGAAACTTCACGAAGCAACTTTTCAGAAAATATGAAAAATACCTGCAAAAGATGAAAGTCAGGCCCCCCCTACCTCGTGGGCCACCTGTTGCCTCTCCCACTCCAACTCCAACTCCATATATTGTGTTTCGGGGAGAAAAAAATCAGAGAGAAGAAATCACCGTGTTTTACGATATAGAGCCGCCGCCAAGCCCTAAAACCTCTCGGGAGGGCTGATCTGGAGTCCGTTCGGGGCTCCGGAGAGGGGAATTCGTCGCCATCGTCATCATCAACCATCCTCCACCACCAATTTCATGATGCTCACCGCCGTGCGTGAGTAATTCCATCGTAGGCTTGCTGGACGGTGATGGGTTGGATGAGATCTATCATGTAATCGAGTTAGTTTTGTTAGGGTTTGATCCCTAGTATCAACTATGTTCTAAGATTGATGTTGCGATGACTTTGCTATGCTTAATGCTTGTCATTGGGGCCCGAGTGCCATGATTTCAGATCTGACCCTATTATGTTTTCATCAATATATGAGAGTTCTTGATCCTATCTTACAAGTCTATAGTCACCTATTATGTGTTATGATCCGTTAACCCCGAAGTGACAATAATCGGGATACTTACCGGTGATGACCGTAGTTTGAGGAGTTCATGTATTCACTATGTGTTAATGCTTTGTTTCAGTTCTCTATTAAAAGGAGGCCTTAATATCCCTTAGTTTCCGTATTGACCCCACTGCCACAGGAGGGTAGGACAAAAGATGTTATGCGAGTTCTTTTCCATAAGCACGTATGACTATATTCGGAATACATGCCTACATTACATTGATGAATTGGAGCTAGTTCTGTGTCACCCTAGGTTATGACTGTTACATGATGAACCGCATCCGGCACAATTCTCCATCACCGATCCATTGCCTACGAGCTTTCCATATATTGTTCTTCGCTTTACTTTTCCATTGTTGTTGCTACCATCACTACAAAATACCAAAAACATTACTTTTACTACTGTTACCTTTTGCTACCGTTACCACTACTATCATATTACTTTGCTACTAAACACTTTGCTGCAGATATTAAGTTTCCATGTGTGGTTGAATTGACAACTCAGCTGCTAATACTTGAGAATATTCTTTGGCTCCCCTTGTGTCGAATCAATAAATTTGAGTTGAATACTCTACCCTCGAAAACTGTCGCGATCCCCTATACTTGTGGGTTATCATACACCATGGAAGTGATCCTCAGTTTCCTCAATGAATGTCCACTCGACCCATCTCATGTCACACACTATGGGCTTCTTGTCAAGTAAGATAGTCTCATAGAAGTCCTGTTGTTCCTTTGTATGGAACCTGTAGTCCACAACAGTCCTTCTCCTAGTGGCATATGGATCATACTCTCTCCATAGCCTTAGACCAAAATCCTTCCTGATTTTCATGTTCTCTGCAACTGGATGAGCATCATTGTGGTCTGGAATTTTGGGCTTCAACTTCCTTAACATGACAGAATCATCTTCTTCTTCAGCAGCTTGAGGCACTGGGGCCTTGTTCTTCTCCTCAGCAGGGATGTTCCTAGTGCTCCTCTTTGGTTTTGGCTTTGGAGCTGGAGCAGCAGTCTTAGGAGCAGTCTTAGGCTTAGATGGAACAACCCCTGCCCTTATAGCATCTCCCATAAGCTTTTGAGCTTTGGGTGTTGGTGTTGTATCCTCTTCCTCTTCCTCTTCTTCAGAGTCTTTCATTATTGAAGATCTTCCAAGCACTCTGGCAGTGGTCTTCTTGACCCTTTCCTTTCTTTTCCTTTCTGCCACAACCTGCTCTTTGGGTGCAGATCCCAAAGTCTCTTGAGTGGATGTTCTGGCTTTTGACATGGGAGCTCTCTTGGCAAGAACCTTTTGCTTCATCCCTGGCTTAGTGGCAGCAGTTGTGCCATACTCCTGTTTTAGGACTTTCGTCTTTGAGGTGGCCTCTTTCTCAGTGATAACCCACAAGTATAGGGGATCGCAACAGCTTTCGAGGGTAGAGTATTCAACCCAAATTTATTGATTCGACACAAGGGGAGCCAAAGAATATTCTCAAGTATTAGCAGCTGAGTTGTCAATTCAACCACACCTGGAAACTTAGTATCTGCAGCAAAGTGTTTAGTAGCAAAGTAATATGATAGTGGTGGTAGCAGCAACAAAAGTAAAGACAACAAAAGTAATGTTTTTGGTATTTTGTAGTGATTGTAACAGTAGCAGCGGGAAAGTAAATAAGCGTAAACCAGTATATGGAAAACTCGTTGGCACCGGATCAGTGATGGATAATTATGCCGGATGCGGTTCATCATGTAACAGTCATAACATAGGGTGACACAGAACTAGCTCCAATTCATCAATGTAATGTACGCATGTATTCCGTATATAGTCATACGTGCTTATGGGAAAGAACTTGCATGACATGTTTTGTCCTACCCTCCCGTGGCAGCGGGGTCCTATTGGAAAGTAAGGGATATTAAGGCCTCCTTTTAATAGAGAACTGGAACAAAGCATTAGCACATAGTGAATACATGAACTCCTCAAACTATGGTCATCACCAGGAGTGGTCCCGATTATTGTCACTTCGAGGTTGCCGGATCATAACACATAGTAGGTGACTATAGACTTGCAAGATAGGATACAGAACTCACATATATTCATGAAAACATAATAGGTTCAGATCTGAAATCATGGCACTCGGGCCCTAGTGACAAGCATTAAGCATAGCAAAGTCATAGCAACATCAATCTCAGAACATAATGGATACTAGGGATCAAACCCTAACAAAACTAACTCGGTTACATGATAAATCTCATCCAACCCATCACCGTCCAGCAAGCCTATGATGCAATTACTCACGCACGGCGGTGAACATCACGAAATTGGTGATGGAGGATGGTTGATGATGACGACAGCGACGAATCCCCCTCTCCGGAGCCTCGAACGGACTCCAGATCAGCCCTCTCGAAAGGTTTTAGGGCTTGGCGGCGGCTCCGTATCGTAAAACGCGATGATTTCTTCTCTCTGATTTTTTTCTCTCCGAAAGGAAATATATAGAGTTGGAGTTGGCATCGGAGGGTTTCCACGGGGGCCATGAGGTAGGGGGCGCGCCCCCCACCCTCGTGAGAAGGGTGTGGGCCCCCTGGTCTTCATCTTTGGCGAGGATTTTTTATTGTTTTTTCTAAGATGTTCCGTGGAGTTTCAGGTCATTCTGGGAATATTTGTTTTCTGCACATAAAACAACACCATGGCAATTCTGCTGAAAACAACGTTAGTCCGGGTTAGTTCCATTCAAATCATACAAGTTAGAGTCCAAAACAAGGGCAAAAGTGTTTGGAAAAGTAGATACGACGGAGACGTATCAACTCCCCCAAGCTTAAACCCTTGCTTGTCCTCAAGCAATTCAGTTGACAAACTGAAAGAAAGAAAGAAAAACTTTTACAAACTCTGTTTCCTCTTGTTGTTGTAACTATGTCAAGCCAGCATTCAAGTTTTCAGCATAGATCATAACTAACCACATTTGCAATAATTCTCATGTCTCATAATTACTCGTATCAATATCATAATCAACTAGCAAGTCATAATAATAAATCTCGGATGACAACACTTTCTCAAAACAATCATAATATGATATAACAATATGGTATCTCGCTATCCCTTTCTGAGACAGCAAAACATAAATGCAGAGCACCTTTAAAGATCAAGGACTGACTAGACATTGTAATTCATGGTAAAAGAGATCCAATAATAGTCATACCCAATATAAATTAACAGTGATGAATGCAAATGACGGCTGTGCTCTCCAGCTAGTGCTTTTTAATAAGAGGGTGATGACTCAACATAAAAGTAAATGGATAGGCCCTTCGCAGAGGGAAGCAAGGATTTGTAGAGGTGCCAGAGCTCGGTTTTGAAATAGAGATAAATTGTATTTTGAGCGGTATACTTTCATTTTCAATGTAACAACTAAGATATGGTGATATCTTCCATGCTAAACACATTATAGGCGGTTCGCAAACAGAATGGTAAAGTTTTTACTCCCCCTCCACCAACAAGCATCAATCCATGGCTTGCTCGCAACAACGAGTGCCTCCAACATACATCAGGTCCCAGGGGGAGTTTTGTTTGCAATTAATTTTGATTTAGTTTGCATAAAGCATGGGACTGGGCATCCTGGTGACCAGCCATTTTCTCGTGAGTGAGGAGCAGAGTCCACTCCTCTTGAGAATAACCCGCCTAACACGGAAGATAAGGACAACCTTTGTTGATACATGAGCTATTCGAGCATACAAAACAGAATGTTTATTTGAAGGTTTAGAGTTTGGCACATACAAATTTACTTGGAACGGCAAGTAGATACCGCATATAGGAAGGTATGGTGGACTCATCTGGAATAACTTTGGGGTTTAAGGGATTTGATGCACAAGCAGTATTCCCGCTTAGTACAAGTGAAGGCGAGCAAAAGACTGGGAAGCGACCAACTAGAGAGCGACAACAGCCATGTACATGCATTAAAATTAATAAACATTGGATGCAAGCATGAGTAGGATATAATCCACCATGAACATAAATATCGTGAAGGCTATGTTGATTTGTTTCAACTACATGCGTGAACATGTGCCAAGTCAAGTCACTTAAATCATTCAAAAGAGGATACCACCCCATCATACCACATCATAATCATCTCAATAGCATGTTGGCATACAAGGTAAATCATTATAACTCATAACTAATCAAGCATGGCACAAGCAACTCTGATCTCTAATTTTTATTGCAAACATGTTTATTCATAATAAGTTGAATCAAGAATGAGGGACTCATCATATTTACAAAAACAAAAGAGGTCGAGTTCATACCAGCTTTTCTCATCTCAGCCAGTCCATAATATATCATCATAATTGCCTTTCACTTGCACGACCGAACGGTGTGAATAATAATAAGAGTGCACGTGCATTGGACTAAGCTGGAATCTGCGAGCATTCAATAAACAGGAGAAAACAAGGCAATATGGGCTCTTGGTTAAATCAACAATAATGCATATAAGAGCCACTTCAACAATATAATTATGATCTTCTCCTACTAACCCCCAAAGAAAAGAAATAAAACTATTTACACGGGAAAGCTCCCTACATGCAAAAGAAGAACGGGAAATATTTTTGGGTTTTCTTTTTAGTTATTACTACTACATCATAAAAATAAACTACTACTAATTTTTTTTGTTTTTTTCTTAAGGTTTAACAGACGCACAAGAAGAAAGCAGGAAAAAGAAAAATAAACTAGCATGGATATTACAGTGAAAAAGTATGAGCACCGACATCTAGCAATGAGTGCGTGTGAACATAAATGTCATGTCGGTGAGAGATACGTACTCCCCCAAGCTTAGGCTTTTGGCCTAAGTTGGGCTATGGCCATGGCTGGCCTGGCGGATATCCATAATAATAGTTGTTGGGGTCGTACTGTGATGAGGAAGAATAATTGTGATCATACTGATGTGCAGCGATTATCGCCTGCTGAGCTGTAGCGTGGAGTCGAGCTGCCTCCGCTCTCCTCTCGTACTCTTCTGCATGCTCTCTGGTAATAACATATCTTCCTTTTGTCTGTGAATCAAAGAAGGCAGGAGCAGGGAGAGTAATACGGAAAACACGTCGTTTATAAAAAATTAAGCAATAGAAGAGAGGTGATTCAGGCCTCTCGACAAACTGGTGGGATGCCATAGAGTTATAATCTAAATATGTAGGAGGCAACTCCGTATCACCCTCAAGAATGTCTATTTCAAGAAAATGAGCTAAGCGGGTTGCATAAATTCCTCCAAAGAAATCTTCATTATGTCTATTATGATGCAACCTACGAGCTACAATGGCTCCCATATGATAAGATTAGTCTCCTAACACTTCACTCCTAAGAATGCTGAGATCAGTGACACACATGTGACATGCTTCATCCTTAGCATTTATGCATCTATCGATAAAGAGAGCAAAATAATGTATAGCAGGAAAGTGAATGCTCCCTATGGTAGCCTGCGTTATATCTCTAGATTCCCCCACAGTTATACTAGCAAGAAAGTTTCTAAATTCAGATTTAGGGGGATCCCTAACACTACCCCATGATGGAAGTTCACAAGCAGAAGTGAAATCCTCTAGGTCCATGGTATAAGATTTGTCATAAAGATCAAACATGACTGAAGGAGAATTACGCGAAGATGAATACTCAAACCTCCTCACAAATGAACTTGTGAGATCATGATACTGGGGGCATTTGTTAGCCTCAAAATCCTCAAGACCGGCATTGCACAAATATGCTTCGAATTCTTCTTTAATTCCCGCACGGTCCATAAAATTTTCCGACGGCCATTCGCAAGGCCGTACTGGAGCGTCTCTTGGTGGATCCTCGTCAGCATCGCGCATAGCAATCCTGGGTCCCTGCTTCTTAGAGGGGCCACCTTGGAACATCTTCCTAAACATATTTTTTTTCTCTGAAAAATTCTGAAATTTTTAGTAACTTCAAAATAAAAGTAAACCAACTTCAATAAAACTGATAGCAACTACTCCTACAAGTGCCTAGAGCCTATATCAAGCATTAGAACTACTTAGAACCATATAAATTTGACATGCAAGCTCAAGAACATGGTCACCTGTGCAACACAAATTTGCAAAGAATAAAGCACTAGAACAAAAACTAATTGGACCAATGGAGGAGTCACATACCAAGGACCAATCTCCCCAAGTAGTTTTGAGAGAGGTGCTTTGAGCAAGGAGATCGAAAATCGCAGCAAAAGAGGCTGGAACTCATGCTTGAGTTGGTTTTTCGGGTTTGTGTGAGATAGAGGAAGAAGATGGGTGCTGGGATAAGTGGAGGAGGGCCACCGTGGTCCCACGAGGCAGGGGGGCGCGCCCTAGAGGGGGGGCGTCCACCACCCTCGTGGCTAGGTGGCAGCTCCTCCCGCGGTAATTTTTGCACAGTAAATCCTCAAATATTCCCGAAAAATCATATTAAATTGGCATGGCATTCTGAGGACTTTTATTTTTGGGATATTTTTATATTGCACGGATAAGTCAGGAAACAGACAGAAAATACTATTTTTACTTTGTTAATATAAATAACAGAAAGTAAAAGTGGGGTACAGAAGTTTGTGCTTCTACTTTCATCCATCTCATGCTCATCAAAAAGAATCCACTAACAAGGTTGATCAAGTCTTGTTAACAAACTCATTCCGATAATCAAGAAACTGGAGAAATTTTGAATAACACTAAGTTACCTCAACGGGGATATGCACATCCCCAATAATAAGAATATCATATTTCTTCTTGACAGTAGGAAGAGGAAATTCAAAACCTCCGAATATAATCGATGGAATTTTTCCAATAGAATTGATACTATGAACTTGAGGTTGTTTCCTTGGAAAGCGTATCGTATGCTCATTACCATTAACATGAAAAGTGACATTGCCTTTGTTGCAATCAATAACAGCCCCTGCAGTATTAAGAAAAGGTCTTCCAAGAATGATAGACATACTATCATCCTCGGGAATATCAAGTATAACAAAGTCCGTTAAAATAGTAACGTTTGCAACCACAACATGCACATACGCATAGATACCGACAGGTATAGCAGTTGATTTATCAGCCATTTGCAAAGATATTTCAGTAGGTGTCAGCTTATTCAAGTCAAGTCTACGATATAAAGAGAGAGGCATAACGCTAACACCGGCTCCAAGATCACATAAAGCAGTTTTAATATAATTTCTTTTAATGGAGCAAGGTATAGTAGGTACTCCGGGGTCTCCAAGTTTCTTTGGTATTCCACCCTTAAAAGTATAATTAGCAAGCATGGTGGAAATCTCAGCTTTCGGTGTCTTTCTTTTATTAGCAATGATATCCTTCATATATTTAGCATAAGGATTTGTTTTGAGCACATTAGTTAATCGCATACGCAAAAAGATAGGCCTAATCATTTCAGCAAAGCGCTCAAAATCCTCATCATCCTTTTTCTTGGATGGTTTTGGAGGAAAAGGCATGGGTTTCTGAACCCAAGGTTCCATTTCTTTACCATATTTCCTAGCAACAAAGTCTCTTTTATCATAACATTGATTCTTTGATTGTGGGTTATCAAGATCAACAGCAGGTTCAATTTCTACATCATTATCATTACTAGGTTGAGCATCATCATGAACATCATTATTAATATTTTTACTAGGTTCATGTTCATTACCAGATTGTGTTTCAGCATCAGACATAGAAATATCATTTGGATTATCAGGTGGTTCAGCAATAGGTTCACTAGAAGTTTGCGCAGTTCTATCATTTTTCTTCTTCTTCTTTTTAGAACAACTAGGTGGATCAATATTATTTCTTTGAGAATCTTGCTCGATTCTCTTAGGGTGGCCTTTAGGATACAAAGGTTCCTGAGTCATTCTACCAGTTCTAGTAGCCACTCGAATGGCATAATCATTTTTCTTACTATTCATTTCATCAAGCACTTCTTTTTGAGCCTTAAGTACTTGTTCTACTTGAGTGGTAACCATAGAAGCATGTTTGCTAACAAGTTTAAGTTCACCTTTAATATCAGCCATATAATCACCCAAGTGTCTAATCATATAAGCATTTTCGTTTAATTGTCTACCAAAATAAGCATTGAAGTCATCTTGCTTATACATAAAGTTATCAAACTCATCCAAGCACTGACTAGCAATTTTAGTAGGAGGAATTTCAGCTTTATCATATCTATAGAGAGAATTTACCTTTACTACCTGTGTCGGGATATCGGGATCAGGAGGTTCTTCAATAAATAAATAATTAAGATCATATGTTTCTTCAACAGGCGGTATATTAAGACCATGTATTTCTTCAATAGGAGGTAAATTCTTAACGTCTTCAGCTTTAATACCTTTTTCTTTCATAGTTTTCTCTGCCTCTTGCATATCTTCGGGATTGAGAAATAGAACACCTCTCTTCTTCGGAGTTGGTTTAGGAATAGGCTCAGTAACTGGCTCAGGAGCTGGCTCAGGAGGTGCCCAATTATTTTCATTTGTCAACATATTATTCAATAGAATTTTAGCTTCATCCGGTGTTCTTTCCCTGAAAAGAGAACCAGCACAACTATCCAGGTAATCTGTGGAAGCATCGGTTAGTCCATTATAAAAGATATCAAGTATTTCAGGTTTCTTAAGAGGATGATCAGGCAAAGCATTAAGTAACTTGAGAAGCCTCCCTCAAGCTTGTGGGAGACTCTCTTCTTCAATTTGCACAAAGTTATATATTTCCCTCAAAGCAGCTTGTTTCTTATGAGCAGGGAAAGATTTAGCAGAGAAGTAATAAATCATATCCTGGGGACTACGCACACAACCAGGATCAAGAGAATTAAACCATGTCTTAGCATCACCCTTTAATGAGAACGGAAATATTTTGAGTATATAGAAGTAACGCGATCTCTCATCATTAGTGAACAGGGCAGCTATATCATTTAACTTAGTAAGATGTGCCACAACAGTTTCAGATTCATAGCCATAAAACGGATCAGATTCAACCAAAGTAATTATATCAAGATCAACAGAGAATTCATAATCTTTATCAGGAACACATATAGGTGAAGTAGCAAAAGCAGGGTCGGGCTTCATTCTATCTCTAAGTGATTCTTTGTTCCATTTAATTAATAACCTGTTAAGCTCATATCTATCTTTGCAAGCAAAAATAGCGGTAGAAGATTCCATATCAAAAAATAACCCTCAGGAATAACAGGCATATTTTCATCAACACTATCATCATCGTATTCAGATTCAATAATTTCCTTTTCTCTAGCCCTAGCAATTTGTTCATTAAGAAATTCACTAAGGGCACAGTAGTATCAGGCAAAGAAGCAGTTTCATCATAAGTATCATGCATAGCAGAAGTGGCATCATCAATAACATGCGACATATCAGAACGAATAGCAGAAGCAGATGTAGGTGTCGCAAACTTACTCATAACAGAAGGTGAATCAAGTGTAGAGCTAGATGGCAGTTCCTTACCTCCCCTCGTAGTTGAGGGATAGATCTTGGGTTTTGGATCTCTCAAGTTCTTCATAGTGTCCAACAGATATAAATCCCAAGTGACTCAAAGAATAGAGCTATGCTCCCCAGCAACGGCTCCAGAAATGAGTCTTGATAACCCACAAGTATAGGGGATCGCAACAAATTTCAAGGGTAGAGTATTCAACCCAAATTTATTGATTCGACACAAGGGGAGCCAAAGAATATTCTCAAGTATTAGCAGCTGAGTTGTCAATTCAACCACACCTGGAAACTTAGTATCTGCAGCAAAGTGTTTAGTAGCAAAGTAATATGATAGTGGTGGTAGCAGCAACAAAAGTAAAGACATCAAAAGTAATGTTTTTGGTATTTTGTAGTGATTGTAACAGTAGCAGTGGGAAAGTAAATAAGCGTAAACCAGTATATGGAAAACTCGTAGGCACCGGATCAGTGATGGATAATTATGCCGGATGCGGTTCATCATGTAACAGTCATAACATAGGGTGACACAGAACTAGCTCCAATTCATCAATGTAATGTACGCATGTATTCCGTATATAGTCATACGTGCTTATGGAAAAGAACTTGCGTGACATCTTTTGTCCTACCCTCCCGTGGCAGTGGGGTCCTATTGGAAACTAAGGGATATTAAGGCCTCCTTTTAATAGAGAACCGGAACAAAGCATTAGCACATAGTGAATACATGAACTCCTCAAACTATGGTCATCACCGGGAGTGGTCCCGATTATTCTCACTTCGGGGTTGCCGGATCATAACACATAGTAGGTGACTATAGACTTGCAAGATAGGATACAGAACTCACATATATTCATGAAAACATAATAGGTTCAGATCTGAAATCATGGCACTCAGGCCCTAGTGACAAGCATTAAGCATAGCAAAGTCATAGCAACATCAATCTGAGAACATAATGGATACTAGGGATCAAACCCTAACAAAACTAACTCAATTACATGATAAATCTCATCCAACCCATCACCGTCCAGCAAGCCTATGATGCAATTAATCACACACGGCGGTGAACATCATGAAATTGGTGATGGAGGATGGTTTATGATGACGACGACGATGAATCCCCCTCTCCGGAGCCCCGAACGGACTCCAGATCAGCCCTCCCGAGAGGTTTTAGGCCTTGGCGGCGGCTCCGTATCGTAAAACGCGATGATTTCTTCTCTCTGATTTTTTTCTCTCCGAAAGCAAATATATAGGGTTGGAGTTGGCGTCAGAGGGTTTCTAGGGGGCCCACAAGGTAGGGGGCGCGCCCTAGGGGGGGCGCCCCCACCCTCGTGAGAATGGTGTGGACCCCCTGGTCTTCATCTTCGGTGAGGATTTTTTATTGTTTTTTCTAAGATGTTCCGTGGAGTTTCAGGTCATTCCGAGAATATTTGTTTTCTGCACATAAAACAACACCATGGCAATTCTGCTGAAAACAGCGTCAGTCCGGGTTAGTTCCATTCAAATCATACAAGTTAGAGTCCAAAATAATGGCAAAAGTGTTTGGAAAAGTAGATACGACAGAGACATATCACTCAGCAGCCACATAGTCCTCATCCTCAGAATCTGAGGTTTTCTTTCTTCTGGTCCTGGTGGCTGCCTTAGGCAAGTTGCTGGGGGTACTTCTGCTTCCTTCATCAAAGCTGCTAGAGGGACTAGTGCCCTCACTCAAGTTCACTTGCTTCTCAGACTTGTTCTGACTGTCACTCTGATCTGACATGATGCAAACACTGATAGCAGACCCTGTGAATGGATTATAGATGAGGTAGAGTGGATGAGCATCACAAAGTGCAGAGGTTTTTGCAAAAGAATGAATCAAAAACTTAGTTTTAGTTTTCCACAGAAAGCATTTTGGATCTACCGATTTGAAATCTCGGTGATACCGAAGCAGCTGTTGGAACCTAAACTAGTGAACTCGGTCAGACCGAGTCACAGTTCGATGGCACCGAGACTGCTAGGGTTTCACAAAGACTCGAACTCAGTCAGACCGAGAATCAGATGTGCAATGGCTTGAGCCAAATCGGTGGAACCAATTTCAACAACTCGGTCGGTCCGAGATGGTTTTGGCAGAAACCTAACCCTAAATTTTCAATCCACAACTAAACTACGGAGTGTTTTCATTGGATAGAGTGATCTCAATCATGGCAAGATACATGGCAAAACAATGTGCTGGGGAATCGGAGTGAGAACAACACAAAGATCAAGTCCATACCCTAGTTCGGCGATGGACTTGCTACGGCGGAAACGGCAGAGATGATCCCGTTGACGGCGGCGGAGACCAGATCTTGGAGGCGGCTGGCGACAAGGAGGACGATCCGGAGACCCAGGGAGGCAGAGCAGGCTGAGCGCGGGCGAAGAGGTTCAGAAAGTTTTCCAAATTTTGGCCCGTGGGTATATATAGCCCGACCCTGTCGGTGTGACCGAGTGGAACAACTCGGTGGCACCGAGATGCATAACTGCGAGCAGTTACTGCAACTCGGTGTGACCGAAAAGTTCAAATCGGTTGCACCAAGATTAAAAACCTAGATCGACTTAGTGATCTCGGTATGACCAAAATGGATGAATCGGTCAGACCGAAACGCACAAAGAAGTTTTGGAAGTTTAAGTCTATGACGAATCGGGGACTCTGAGTGCTCCTCACACAGAGTGGTTCCAATCTGACTTGATCAAATTTTGTGATGCAGCATGGATAGAGTTTGAGACGAGAAGAGCCTAGATAGCTAGAGAAGGTTCTTAGGCATTCTTGTCCATCCACTTGGCAAGAGAAAAAGAAACCAACCAATCAAAACAACAAGTGGATGTCCTCGAATGAGTAAATTATGCAACCAACATGCTCACACAATAAAATGACAAATGAAATATGTGGCAAAGCATGCACAAACAATTCTAGCATCTATCAAGCAATTGGCGATGACTAGGTCATCTATATATGAGTATATTGACTTAGGAGTCAAATGAGAACATTTGATCATAGGTCATACTCATCTTTTAAGCACGAGTGGGGTTGCCACTTTTACATAAAGCATTGTTGTGTTCACACCATTAGAGTTGCTTTAGCTCAATTCTTAGAGTAAAGCTCCCCCTAGATGTGAGATTCCCCCCTAAGAGGGATGAACTAACCTTGGGTTTTGTCGATGATGACTTCATGTAGGTGTTGAAGATGTGGATGCTCTAAGTTGATGTAGATCATTCGGAGCTATCCTTTGGATTGAGTTGCACTTTCAATACCTACACGGGTTAGTCCCACAAGGAACAAACAAGGATATCCATAGACATAGAGTTACGCACACACAAGATGATGTCTATGAGAGCATTAGGTTACCTTGTCCCTTGTCTTACCAACAAGAGGGTTTGTGACTCCTTGAACTAGTGCAAGATGTGGAAGTTGATTGCACTTGTTCTTGCCAAAATGATAAGAGTGAAGTATGTTGGGAGAGTCACCCTCAAGAACTCTCTAGTTCTTCTTCTTCGGGATCCACACCATCTTGATGGGAATCCTTGGAGTTGTAGTTGTACTTGATGAAGTGGAACTTGATGTAGTCTTGGGAACCCACTTGACCAAGGCCTTAGGAGCTTCTTCAAATGCATCAATTTCCTCTTGAAGCTTGTCCATGCCTTTTTCCTTGTGGTCTTGTGGTGGAAGATCATCTTGAGCTTGTGTCCCTTTGAAAGAAGTAGGATCATACTTATCTTATTGAGGAACAAACTTCGTCTTGGGGTATTGATCTTCTTCCCACTAAACTCCATTGGTATTGAACTTTCATTCAAACCAATACCTTGGTTCTTCCGGCGCCTTCCTTGCTTGCGTACAATTTCCTCGAATTGCTTACTCCCGGCAAGGCTCTTGTAAACACCTTTCTCTATGATTCCCTTCAATAAGCTATTTTCTTGCTCAAGTGTAACTTGGCTAAGAGAATCATTAGTGGAATCAAGAGAACTACTAGAAGCAACAATATTGGATTTAGCATGATTATTGTTACTACTAGAGGAAGAATCCTTCTTGTTCTTGTTACTAGACTTGACTTGAGGCATGTAAGTGGATAAGAGTAAACGCTTGGCAATGTAAGAAGAACTTTTCTTGCGAAGATCATCATTGATTGCCTTTAAGAACTCATGCTCTTGCTCAAGATTGATCTTCTGAAAATGTAATTTCTCATGAGTCCTTAAAAGTTCTCGATGATCTCCTAAGATAGTTTCATGAGCTAACTTAAGAGTGTTTAGTTCTTTAGTTAGAGACTCAATCTTCTCCTTATCATTGTCATTCGTTTCATCTTGATTAGCATGATTAATAAGTAAATCATCATCACCTAACAAGTCATCTTCATCACTATTGAAATCAACATACTCGGGGTGTGATACCTTTGGACCTTTGGCCATGAAGCATCTTCCAATTCCTTCGTTTGGTGAATCAAATATGTCGTAGGAGTTATTTGACACAAGTGCTAGACCGGCAACACCTTCATCTTGAGTATATTCGGAGTCGGAGTGATAGATTCTCTCAGAGTGATTGTCGGAGTCGGAGCCGGATACCCATTCACCAACATGAGCTTGATGTCTTCGTTTTGTGTAGCTCCTTGATGACTTGTCCTTCCTTTCCGAATCATTGCTTCTCCGAGAGGGTCTTCGTTCATAACGATCATCTCTACTCCTTCTCTCCCTTGATGGTGATTCTTCTCTTCTACTTCTTCTTTCGGGAGAATCGTCTCTTCTCTTGTAGGGGGCCATACACTCATTGGAGTAGTGTCCGGCTCTTCCACAATTGTAGTAGTTTCGCTCTCAACTAGAAGATCTTTTGTCATTGTAGGACCTTGACTTGGAACTTCTGTCTTTGCTTCTACTCTTGTAGAACTTGTTGAAGTTCTTCACCATTAGGCTCAATTCTTCATTGAAAGATTGTTTCTCACTTGATGATGTGGGAGCTTCACATGAGGCTTTGTAAGCACCACTTGACTTGTTATGGAGCTCCTCCTTATCCTTGAGTGACATCTCATGAGCAACAATTCTTCCAATGACTTCCGTTGGCTTGAGATCTTTGTAATTTGGCATAATTTGGATCAATGTGCATACGGTATCATATTTTCCATCCAAGGATCTTAGGATCTTCTTGATGATGAATTTGTCGGTCATCTCTTCACTTCCTAAGCCGGCAATCTCATTTGTGATAAGAGCAAGCCTAGAGTACATTTCAGCGACACCTTCACCATCCTTCATTTTGAACTTGTCAAGTTGACTTTGATGCACATACAACTTGGATTCCTTGACGGAGTCGGTACCTTCGTGCATATCAATCAAAGTATCCCAAATTTCCTTTGCATTCTCAAGACAGCTGATTTTGTTGAATTCTTCGGGGCACAATCCGTTGAAGAGGATATCACAAGCTTGAGCATTGTATTGTAGCATCTTCAACTCTTCCGCGGTAGCTTCACGGTTTGGTTCTCTCCCATCAAAGAATTCACCTTGCAAGCCAATACACACAATAGCCCAAACGGTGGGGTTATGTCCAAGAATATGCATTTTCGTCTTATGCTTCCAACTAGCAAAATTAGTGCCATCAAAGTAAGGACCTCTACGGTGGTAATTTCCCTCGCTAGACGCCATACTCTCCTAGGTTGTGAAACCAAGGCTATGACCACCAAAAGCTATGGAAATCAAAGCAAATGGAGACCAAAGCTCTGATACCACTTGTAGGATCAAAAGTATGTCTAGAGGGGGGTGATTAGACTACTTGACCAAATAAAAATATAGCCTTTTCCCAGTTTTAGTTCTTGGCAGATTTTAGCAACTTTGGACAAGTCAAGCAATTTTAATACCATTCAAGCAAGCATGCAAAGAGTATATGAGCAGCGGAAAGTAAAGCATGCAACTTGCAAGAATGTAAAAGGGAAGTGTTTGGAAGATTCAAATGCTATTGGAGACACGAATGTTTTTGTCATGGTTCCGATAGGTGGTGCTATCGTACATCCATGTTGATGGAGACTTCAACCCACGAAGGGTAACGGTTGCACGAGTCCATGGAGGGCTCCACCGACGAAGGGTCCACGAAGAAGCAACCTTGTCTATCCCACCATGGCCATCGCCCACGAAGGACTTGCCACACTAGCGGTAGATCTTCACGAAGTAGGCGATCTCCTTGCCCTTACAAACTCCTTGGTTCAACTCCACAATCTTGTCGGAGGCTCCCAAGTGACACCTAGCCAATCTAGGAGACACCACTCTCCAAGAAGTAACAAATGGTGTGTTGATGATGAACTCCTTGCTCTTGTGCTTCAAATGATAGTCTCCCCAACACTCAACTCTCTCTCACAGGATTTGGATTTGGTGGAAAGAAGATTTTAGTGGAAAGTAACTTGGGGAAGGCTAGAGATCAAGATTCATATGGTAGGAATGGAATATCTTGGTCTCAACACAAGTGTAGGTGGTTCTCTCTCAGAAAAAGTAAGTTGGAAGTGCAGGTTCGTTCTGATGGCTCTCTCTTCGAATGAAGAGGTGGTGGAGGGGTATATATAGCCTCCACACAAAATCTAACTATTACACACAACTTGCCAAACTCGGTGGGACCGAATGGTTAAACTCGGTCGGACCGATTCAGCAAAGCTAGTGACCGTTAGGGTTTTCGATGGGACCGACATGTAAGGATGGCAAATGTACCCATGGGTACAGGTACCAGCGGGTACCGTACCCGCATGGGCAGGGTATGGGCACAGTTTTATACCCACGGCCACTATCCATACCCTACCCGCTAATTCATGGGTATGGCATGGGTATAACCTTTTACCCATGGATATACCCATACACTACTAGGGAAAAGCCTAGCAGCAGCGCGGGTTTTACGCCTATTAGTAGCACGGGGCAATGCGCTACTGATAAGGCGCTACAGCTAACGTATAGCAGTAGCGTGCCTCTGCCCACACTACTGCTAAATCGACTTAGTAGTAGCGACTTCCCGGAGGAGCGCTACTGGTAATTAGTAGTAGCGCTTCTCCCTGCCCGCACTGCTACTATTATTTCGTATTTTATTTCTTTTTTATTTCATGTTGTATTCATACACCTTTACACAGTTTTCATACAACATGAATTTAGAAATTGTTTTTACATCATAATGAGTTATTACATCACGGGGTGAAAGAACCATGGACTAGTTTCAAGTGGATGGACATCCACTTGAAACTAATCCGCGGTTCTTTCACACAATGATATAATAAATATCATCATCATCATATCATTAACAACTTATCATCATAATACATCATTGCCATATAACACCTCCTCAAGATGATCGTTTTCATCAATGAGACATCACATAGCAAATTGGTCACTAGTCATAATCACAAGTACTCCTCATCATCAACTCTAACACATTGTATCACATAATAAACATATTGTACCTCATAGGACCTACTACATTCTCTTAGGACCTACAATATTCTCTAAGGTAAAATAGCAAAAAACAAGATAGCCCCTGACTCTCCATTATGGAGAATGGAGATTATCATGTCTCCAATTCTTGCCTTTCGCTTGATGTTACTTCCAAGAACCTCCTTGCGAATGTCCAAACATTTTTTCCATTCTTTGATTAGCATGTGTTCACCGGTTTTAGAAATCTGATATGCACAGGTGAGCTCCTTAGATTGACCTGGTTGTATGTTCAGAACTGCAAGGCGACCATTGTGATACATCAGATGAGGCACACAATCCATCGGGATTTTCTGTTGAAAAACATAGTAATAACTTCGTAGTTAGCAATGATGTACTAGTTTTAGAAATATGCAATAGATGCACTGATGTCGTAATAGTAAAAAATCTTACCAGTGTATCTCCATAGAAGTTACCGTAGTTCAACACGTGCACTATTGGCACGTATTCACCATAATTTGGAGGAGTTCGATAATAGGTATTGTAATTCTCAAGATAAGTACAATAAGCAATCAGATGACTTTTCTCCTTATAAGTTAATTCAGATCCATCAGTGTAGTGGGTTTTGTCTACCATATTCTGCACATTCTTTGAAGATTCAAAATAAGCTGTCAATGGAAATAAGCTGTCAACTATTTTGAAATAAACAATATAAATTAGTTAGTAACTATGTTTGAGAAACTCACATTGCGGTAGAATCGGAAGCGTATCAACAAGGACCCAAATGTCCATATTGTCTTGCTCTATGTCAGGATCACCAAGATCCATGATGACAATCATACCCTCATAAAAACCATACATTTTGCAAAGTGCTTCCCAATTTTGGCAACCAAAATGGGTTACGCTCTGAGAATTGTATAGATTTATTTCAAAATCGATATCATGATGGGTCCTTAGGTGTATTTTCTTTGTTTGAAAATTTTCATGGTCTTCAAAACCCATCCTCTCCAAGACATAGCGTCTTGCATGGCATGGGATAAGCTAGTCGAATTGTAAAAGATGAAAATTAGACGTTGAAATAGTTGAAGTCATGCTTAATTACGAAAAAAACACTTGTCGTTGTTGCGTACCGTTTCAACATCGAAGGTCTCCTCGAGCTTAATGCTGAAGCGCCGATCTTCATCCAGCTCAATGAACCTGTCGCACATACCTCGATCGTTGTGGCACCAGCTGCACTCCCCCGGGAGACTGTCTTCATCCGAGTACGACATTTCCTACGTTCATAATTCAAAGATTAAACTTGTATAATTAAATATATGTACTAAAAAACCTAAATTAGATCATTATTTTTTGAGAAAATCCAGGCCACTCGATATTTCCTACATATTCTAGCACAAGTCATGCCAGAATTCACGGAAAAATCCGGCATGACCTTTGCTAAAAAAGGACATATCGAGCGCCTGAAATTTGTCGGAACGGAAATTAATCAACACTCCGGCAAAACATAGGCCACTCGGAGGTGTAAACTGAACATGAACGGCCACTTGGGCAACCACATATCCTATTTGAGCAACACAAGATATACATGGATATTTGGCTGGTCTCACCTTGATGTCGGAGGGGGTCGGTGACGGGGACGACGGCGGGGATGATGGAGGGGCTCCTTGATTTCTGCAAAAGCAAAAACCGTATAAGTTATCACTAATACATCCTGAATAATTGCTTAAACTAAAAAATAACAACAAATATGACCTGTTCAACTAGTTTTATTAATTCAACTAGTTCTTACTAAATATAAACTTACTATAAATAGAAAAAAAACTAGTTCTTTCTAAAAATAAAGTAGTTCAACTAGTTATATTAATTATCTTACTAAAAATACATTAATTCTATTAATTCAACTAGTTCAACTAGTTTATTAATTTACTTACTAAACTAGTTCAACTACAACTAAAGTAGTTCAACTAGTTTATTAATTTACATACTAATTATTTTAAACACTTACTAAAAACAGTAAAAATAAACTACATTATACAATAGTTAACTAGTACCATCACTACTACTAATTAACATCTACT
>NC_041392.1:589377542-589383846 GCF_002162155.2 Triticum dicoccoides | reverse complement strand
TGAGGTCGAGAGCGGTGGTGAGGTCGAGAGCGGAGGGGGTGGGGGAGGCGGCGGCGACGGTGAGGTCGAGAGCGGCGGCGGCCGGCGGCGGTGAGGTTGACGGCGGCCTCGGGCGGCGGCGGTGAGGGCAGGCTTGGGCTCGGGCAGCGGCGACAGAGGAGTAGGGGAACAGTGGGGGGAAGGAGGACTTAGCGAAATTTTGAGCGGGCGGGTGGTTAAGTCGAACTAGCAGTAGCGCACTTCAGGAAACACGCTATAGCTAAAGTAGCTATAGCGCGCTTTCAGGAAAAGCGCTACTGCTAAGTCTAAGCACGCATCAAAAATATACGTTGGTCACCATGGATCTTTTTATGTAGAATATAAATAGTCAACATATTTAAGGTGGTAAACACCTTGTTCGCTTAGCAGTATGGGACTAAACTTAATTAGGTGCAACACTTAGCAGCAGCGAGTTTTGTAGAAACACGCTGCTACTGAGTACTTTAGCAGCAGCGCGTCCAGGGAAGGGCGCTACTACTATATCTAGCCTGGGGGCAGATCCATGGCAATTATTGTAGTAGCGCTTGTTTCACCTAGAGTGCTACTGCTATCTAGTTATTAGTAGCGCGATACCTTTAAGCTCGCTACTGCTAGTTAGCAGTAGCGCCTATTTTTAAACCGCGCTGCTGCTAAGATTCTGTGTATAGTGTTTTCCCTAGTAGTGATACCCTACCCATTTATAATGACATGTGAAACTTACCCATGATTCACAAGTGCACATATGTTAAAATTGTGAGCTATTGAACCTATGATAAAGTTGTCACCAATTGTAAATTTGAATTGAGATAACTGTCATGTACTCGTATATCTGTTATTGAGTTGAGATCAATGTTCTTTTGTCAAATGTGTTATAGATGAATGTAACGTGAATAACTTGCGTATTGTTTGATCTACCCATTGGGTACCCAATGGGCACGGATACCCATCGGGTATGGGTATGTGTAAAGTTTCATACCCATGGGTATGGGTATGGGTAGAATTTTGTACCCATTAACTACATGGGTATGAGTATGGTATTGCTCTACCCGCCCCATACCCTACCCATTGCCATCCTTACCGACATGCAACTCGGTAGGACCGATATGGTTAGGGTTAGGGCATAACGTAATCTCAGTGAGACCGGTTACACAAACTCGATGAGACCAATTTTAGTAATAAGCTAACCAGAGAGTTGGTCAGGTAAACTTGGTGGGACCGATCGCTCATTTCGGTGAGACCGAAACATTACGAAGGGAAAATAGAGAGTTTACATTGCAATCTCGGTGGGACCGATCGCTCATCTCGGTGAGATTGAAATGTTACAAAGGGAAACATAGAGATTACAACCCCATCTCGGTGAGACCGAGATCCCTATCGGTGAGACCAATTTGCCTAGGGTTTGTGGCATTGGCTATGACATTTGAAACTCGATGACGCCGGATAGGAAGAATCGGTGGGGCCGAGTTTGACTTTTGGTTTAGGTCATATGTGGATGTGAGAAAGTAGTTGAGGGTTTTGGAGCATATCACTAAGCATT
Source organism: Triticum dicoccoides (assembly GCF_002162155.2). Classification (NCBI taxonomy): domain Eukaryota; kingdom Viridiplantae; phylum Streptophyta; class Magnoliopsida; order Poales; family Poaceae; genus Triticum; species Triticum dicoccoides. The sequence goes on along the minus strand of NC_041392.1, from coordinate 589,382,291 downwards.
TTGAGCAAGAACCTCATTAAGCAACACCTCATCCCTCCTTGATAGTACTGGCTTTTCCTATAGAATCAATGTGATCTTGGATCACTAAAATGGAAAATGTAGAGTCTTGAGCTTTGACCTTGAGCCAATCCTTTGTCCTTAGCATTTTGAGGGGTCCACTTTTCTCATTCATGCCATGCCAATCATTGAGCTTTCCTGAGATATTAATCTTGAAATAGCATTAGCTCAATGAGCTATATGTTGTTAGGAATTACCAAAACCACCTAGGGATAGTTGCACTTTCACACATTGTCTTTACTCGTGCAATCACACTACAAAACATCATGACGGCGTTGGAGATGGTGTACACCTATGGGCTAGCGACCTCACATTGCGATATGGATTACGCACGTGTTTCGAAGCTCATGGGCAATACTCGGCGGGCCCATGGGCAATCTCAAAGTGTTTTTGAAGCACACAAAAATCTCTCACAACATCCTTGCTAGCAGACTTTTGGCACATTACAATGTGAGATATCTTGTTAACTTGAGGACGCTGAAATATTGTCTTCACAAATGTGTCCCATGGAGGATAGATACCATCGGCAAAGGTAGTATCCCATGTTGAGTGTCACCGGTAACAAACCTTTGTAAAATGCGGATATCACTTGAGGATATTGAGGTCACTGTGAGAGCGAGGCACCCTAAAGTATGAATGCTAAATCCACAAATCATATGATGCCTATCTTAAGAATTATGGTTGGGTCATGACAATGGCCTTTGTACTAACCTTGCCATGCAATGGGCCAATTCTTCCATGTTAAATGCATAGAATCAATGGATCCAAGCATCCGTATCCAACCTCTGTCTTCACTCCCTGCCAAAATCCTCTTGGTATCTTCATCACTGGGAGCCCTCAACTACTTCGGTCCAAAGTTCTTGATCACTGCTTTGGTGAATCTGTTCACACACTCGAGGATGAGATCTTCACCAATGTCATATTCATAGATGGACGACCGGGCATCCATATGCAAGCATTCACACGAATGATGTAATCCTCAGCAAAGGAGTTGCACTTGATAAAAGTGAGGTTATTCTTACATGCCGATTAGGTTACTAGAAAGCCTTTAACTATGTTCCATTGTAGATGCCATTTATATATTTTTTAAATTGGAGAGCAAGCTTTCCCATAATGCGCTGATACATGCATACATCTCAATTTGTATGAAACGGCATGACCCATATCCTTCCTATAATTATAAGATTGTTCCCAACTAACTATGTTTCCTTCCCATGTAAACTTGAAACCTCTTCGCAATTGAAACTACAATGGTGATCGACACTTCCTTTTCTTGCTTGAACTCCTACTTATGATGTGTTTTATCTACTATTGGTTATTATATTGATTTTGTTTGATCAATGTAACCATCATACATTATCAGAAACTTGCTCATGATTAAAAAGTTATCTATGCAGTTTAGTTCCTCGATTAGATCCTCAACTGATTTATTCATGTCCACAACATAAAACATTGGGAATTAAATATAGCAACAGTTATTTCATATTGAAACTATTATACTCCATTTCTAAATATATGCCCTTTTAAATCTTTAGATAAGGACTACAAACGGATATATATAGACATATTTTAGAGTGTAGATTCACCCATTTTGCTCCGTATGTAGTCCATATTGGAATATCGAGAAGGTCTTATATTTAGAAACGAGGGGAGTACTTTGCATGTTAAACTCTCCCTACTTTATCTTTTTTGTGTGGAAAAAAATCCTATAAACCTAAGAGAGTCATCCTCACTAACTTATTTATCACAATATGCAAGCATGCCACCTCACCACATAATTAAGAATGGTATAAGGCCCGCCTCAACATGCAATCACTAGTGCAGAACCGGGCAATAACACCGGTTCGTAAGGGCCTTTAGTGCCGGTTCGGTAACCGGCACTAAATTGTGGGCACTAAAGCCCCCCCCCTTTAGTACCGGTTCAGCACGAACCGGTGCTAAAGGGCAACCACATGGCACGAGCCAGCTCCGTGGGCGCGTAGGACATTAGTACCGGTTGGTAACACCAACCGGTACTAAATGTTTGGGTGTGTTTTGGTTTTATTTTTTATTTTTACTTTAATTTTGTGTTTTCAATTTAATTTAGTGATTGTTTTACATTATAATGAGTTGTTAAATCATTAGGTGAATGTACCGCAGATTAGTTTGACTGGATGCGTGGATCCTAGCTAAGTCATCAAGTATATGTCATATCCATATTATATATACTTGATCACCTACTTAAGTGATCGAGGTAATATGGATATGGCATATACTTGATCACTTAGCTAGAATCCATCCAGTTGAAACTAATATGATGTTTCTTTCATAAATGATATAATAACTCATCATCATCATCATATTAATATAAAAACTCTTGCATCATATATATCATCACCAACGGTTTTCATAGCAAAGATATCATCGAGTTCAACATGGTAATGATATTATAAGCGTTCATAACACCACAAAAGCAAATCACTCTTTGAGATTAAGTTTAGGACGAAGAACACAGACATGAGAGGACAAGTACTAAGAGCGTGAACTAGCTAATTAATCACTCCTGCTGCTCTCTCTCAGGTAAAATAGCATAGAACATGTATAGCTTTGCTGATTCATCATATTGGAGCATGCAGATGAACCTGTCTCCTAATTGTGGGTTGCGCTTCTGATTGCTGCCCCCTAGTACTTCTCTGTGATTGTTCACAATTTTGCTCCAGTATTTTACTATTAAGCATTCCTCGCTATTAGAAATCCTAAATGCACTAAAGTGCATTGTAGGATATCTTGGTCGTAAGCTAACAATATTCATGGTACCTTTAGTCTCGATCCAATCAGGCACAACATTCATCGGGAGTCCCTGTTGAAGAACATCGTACAGTAACATACTTAGCAATGAAGTTTAGCTTAAAAAAATAATGTATGCAAAAGATGCACTGAGGAGAAATAGTAGAAATCTTACCATCTTTCATAAATATATGTGACCGTAGTTCAGTACGAACACTATTGGTCGCACGTTTTGAGTACTAACATTTCTAAGTGCAGGAAAGAAATTTGTCTTGACAGCATCAAGATCCTCAAGCCATGAAACATAATGACTTGTCTCCTCGCATTTTAGTTCAGCCCCGGGACAGTGGACGGTCCTGTCTATCAAGCGCCGGACATATTTGCTTGATTGGAAGTAAGCTGACAATATAAATTGAGATCTATTAATTATTCAACTGGTTCAAATAATCTCATATCGAAGACATAAATATGGTTGAGAAACTCACATAATGGTAGAACTGGAGGCGTCTGCACATCGACCCAGATGTCTCTATTACCTTCAATATCATCTTCCGGATGAATATCAAAGGTGATAACCATATCAGGCTCAAATGCATCAGCCTTGCATAGTGCTTGCCAAGTTTTGCATTCATAATAGGTGTATGTGTCTGCATTGTATAATTTGACGTTGAAGGTATAACCATGCTCGGTCTTCAAGTAAACTCTTTTTACCTCCATAGTTTCGTTAGGACTGAAACCTATCTTATCCAAGACAAAAATTCTTGCATGACAGGGGATACGCTAGTAGAATAGTGAAAAATTAAAATTAAAAGTTGAATTAAATGAAGCATAAGTCATGATTAATTACGAAAAAAGACTTTGTGACTTACTGTATCCACTTCGAAGTTCTCATCCAGCTTGATGCTGAAGCGTCTATCATCAGCTAGAAAATTTCTGCCGCACAGGCCGCGCTGGTCTTCGCAGTATTCGCACATAATGAAATCGTGTTCGTCGTGAGACGACATTCCTATATTCATAGGTGAAACATTAAACACTTATTACTTCTATTAATTCAACTAATTCTGTTAATTCAACTAGTTCAACTAATTAATTGAACTAATTCAACTAAGCACTTACGAAAAATATACCTAATTAATTGAACTAATTCAACTAACTAGTTCAACTAATTAATTCAACTAATTCAACTAAACTAGTTCTATTAATTTTCTTACTAAAAATAAGGTAGCTAGTTCTATATAATAAAATATTAATTAGATAATGAAATCTCATATAACTAAATTAAATATATATCTAACATATAATTTATATCTAATTCATCTAACATTTGACATTAATATCTAACATATGTTTATATATAGGTGAAACATTAAACACTTACTAGTTCTATTAATTCAACTAAATAAACTAGTTCTATTAATTCAACTAAGCATTTACTAAAAATAAACTAGTTCTATTAATTTCTTACTAAAATAAAGTAGGTAGTTCTATATAGTAATATTTTGATTAGATCATCAAATCTCATATACCTAAGTTTTCTTACTAAAAAAAACTTGTTCTATTAATTTTCATACTAAAAATAAACTAGTTATATTAATTCAACTAGTTCAAATCTCATATATATACCTAATTAATATTTAGCTAATTCATCTAAAATTGACATTAATATTTAACATCTTTTCCATATAATTCATCTAGCTAACATTAACATTCTAACATTATTATCTACGTAATTTATCTAATATTAATCTAAACAACAGAAAATAGAAAATAAGTAAAAACAATGTGTGTGTATGGGTGTGTGTGTGTGTGTGTATGTGTGTGTACGTATGTGTGTGTGTACGAGCAGGGGGCGGCGGTGTACGGGCGGCGGCGGACGATGCGATGGGGACGGGCGGCGGGGGCGACGGCGGTGACGGCGACGATGGG
>NC_041392.1:589359762-589377443 GCF_002162155.2 Triticum dicoccoides | reverse complement strand
GGCAGTGACGGCGACGACGGGTGGCGGGGGCGGTGGCGGTGACGGGTGGTGGGGGCGACGACGGTGACGGCGACGACGGGCGGCGGGGGCGGCGCGCGATGGGCGACGGGCGCGGCGAAGAAGTTGCATCGAGAAGAAGTGGTCGATGAAACTGAATTTTTCGTAAGTGCCATATATATAGGAGGGGCCTTTAGTACCGGTTGGAGCCACCAACCGGTACTAAAGGCCAATTTTCTCCAGGCCAAGGGGCGGGAAACGGCCCCTTTAGTACCGGTTCGTGCCACGAACCGGTACTAAAGGCCCAATCATTAGTACCGGTTTGTCCGAAACCCTGATACTCTGAAAGAGTTTGTCCAGTTTGTATATGAAGTGCGTCCAGTTTTTGTCGTGACCCTCTTTACTCTTTCGCACATGCTATGCGGGTGAAATGATGATACCATGCCAATTTTCAACATTTTCAGAGTTCATTTTGTAGTGATTTTCAATTTCACGGTCATTTAGCTCTCTAAACAATTAGGTAAATGACCGAAAAACAACAAATGATGTCAGAACATGTTGGAAATTGATGACGTCGCTTTAAATGCTACATACTGAACACAAAAGAAGTCTGGAGTTCAAATAAGTTAAAAAAACATTGAAGTGCCCGTGTAACAGATGAGTTTTCGTCCGAAACCCTAATACTTCGAAAGAGTTTGTCCAGTTTGTACATGAAGTGCGTCCAGTTTTTGCCGTGACCCTCTCTACTCTTTCGCACATGCTATGCGGGTGAAATGATGATACCATGCCATTTTTTCAACATTTTCAGAGTTCATTTTGTAGTGATTTTTAATTTCACAGTCATTTATCTCTCTAAACAATTAGGTAAATGACCGAAAAACAACAAATGATGTCAGAACATTTTGGAAATTGATGACGTCGCTTTGAATGCTGCATACTGAACACAAAAGAAGTCCGAAGTTCAAATAAGTTATTAAAAATAAAAAAGAGGTGCAATGCTGGTTAATTTGCTTCAAGTCTTTCGGAATAGTGTAGACTGCACTGCACATAGCCCAGTGCAATGTATGCTATTCCGAAAGGCTTGAAGCTAATCAACGTGCAGGTGAGCATTGCGCCTCTTCGTCATTGTCTCTGCACTCACGGCTTATAAACCGCTCATACTGCCTCTCTCTTGGCGAGTGGGACTAAAAATCAACTTACTAAGAAACTCTAGTACCGGTTCATACCATAAACCGGTACTAAAGGTCTTCGTGGGGGCCCCAGCCTGACGACAGCCGCACTGGACTCATTAGTACCGGTTCGTGGCATGAACCGGTTGAAGGAAATATGCCCTAGAGGCAATAATAAAGTTATTATTTATTTCCTTATATCATGATAAAGGTTTATTATTCATGCTAGAATTGTATTAACCGGAAACATAATACATGTGTGAATACATAGACAAACAGAGTGTCACTAGTATGCCTCTACTTGACTAGCTCGTTAATCAAAGATGGTTGTGTTTCCTAACCATGGACAAAGAGTTGTCATTTGATTAAACGGGATCACATCATTAGTTGAATGATCTGATTGACATGACCCATTCCATTAGCTTAGCACCCGATCGTTTAGTATGTTGCTATTGCTTTCTTCATGACTTATACATGTTCCTATGACTATGAGATTATGTAACTCCCGTGTGCCGGAGGAACACTTTGTGTGCTACCAAACGTCACAACATAACTGGGTGATTATAAAGGTGCTCTATAGGTGTCTCCAAAGGTACATGTTGGGTTGACGTATTTCGAGATTAGGATTTGTCACTCCGATCGTCGGAAATGTATCTCTGGGCCCTCTCGGTAATGCACATCACTTAAGCCTTGCAAGCAATGCAACTAATGAGTTAGTTGCGAGATGATGTATTAGGGAATGAGTAAAGAGACTTGCTGGTAACGAGATTGAACTAGTTATTGGATACCGACGATCGAATCTCAGGCAAGTAACATACCGATGACAAAGGGAACAACGTATGTTGTTATGCGGTCTGACCGATAAAGATCTTCGTAGAATATGTAGGATCCAATATGGGCATCCAGGTCCCGCTATTGGTTATTGACCGGAGACGTGTCTCGGTCATGTCTACATTGTTCTCGAACCGTAGGGTCCGCACGCTTAAGGTTTCGATGACAGTTATATTATGAGTTTATGAGTTTTGATGTACCGAAGGAGTTCAGAGTCCCGGATGAGATGGGGGACATGACGAGGAGTCTCGAAATGGTCGAGACGTAAAGATCGATATATTGGACGACTATATTCGGACATCGGAAAGGTTCCGAGTGATTCGGGTATTTTTCGGAGTACCGGAGAGTTACGGGAATTCGCCGGGAGAAGTATTGGGCCTTATTGGGCCATACGGGAATGAGAGAGGGGCTGCCTCGGGCAGGCCGCGCACCCCCCCCCCAAGGCCTAGTCCGAATTGGACTAGGGGGAGGGGCTGCGCCCCTTCCTTGTTTCCTACTCCTACTACATGGAAGGACTCCTAGTTGGACTAGGAAAGGGGGAATCCTACTCCCGGTGGGAGTAGGACTCCCCTAGGGCGCGCCATAGAGAGGGCCGGCCCTCCACTCCTTTATATACGGGGGCAGGGGGCACCCCATAGACACACAAGTTGATCCTCGTGATCGTTCCTTAGTCGTGTGCGGCGCCCCCTGCCACCATATTCCACCTCGGTCATATCGTTGCAGTGCTTAGGCGAAGCCCTGCGCCGGTAGAACATCATCGTCGTCACCACGCCGTTGTGCTGACGGAACTCTTCCTCGAAGCTTTGCTGGATCGGAGCCCGGGGAACGTCATCGAGCTGAACGTGTGCCAAGAACCCGGAGGTGCCGGAGTAACGGTGCTTGGATCGGTCGGATCGGGAAGACGTACGACTACTTCCTCTACGTTGCGTCAACGCTTCCGCTTCGGTCTACGAGGGTACGTAGACAATACTCTCCCCTCTCATTGCTGTGCATCACCATGATCTTGCGTGTGCGTAGGAATTTTTTTGAAATTACTACGTTCCCCAACAGTGGTATCCGAGCCTAGGTTTTATGGTTTGATGTTATTTGCACGAGTAGAACACAAGTGAGTTGTGGGCGATATAAGTCATACTGCCTACCAGCATGTCATACTTTGGTTCGGCGGTATTGTTGGACGAGACGACCCGGACCGACATTACGCGTACGCTTACGCGAGACCGGTTCTCTCGACGTGCTTTGCACATAGGTGGCTTGCGGGCGACAGTCTCTCCAACTTTAGTTGAACCAAGTGTGGCTACGCCCGGTCCTTGCAAAGGTTAAAACGGAGTCAAATTGACAAACTATCGTTGTGGTTTTGATGCGTAGGTAAGATTGGTTCTTGCTTAAGCCCGTAGCAGCCACGTAAAACTTGCAACAACAAAGTAGAGGATGTCTAACTTGTTTTTGCAGGGCATGTTGTGATGTGATATGGTCAAGACATGATGCTAAATTTTATTGTATGAGATGATCATGTTTTGTAACCGAGTTATCGGCAACTGGCAGGAGCCATATGGTTGTCGCTTTATTGTATGCAATGCAATCGCGATGTAATGCTTTACTTTATCACTAAGCGGTAGCGATAGTCGTGGAAGCATAAGATTGGCGAGACAACGACGATGCTACGATGGAGATCAAGGTGTCGAGCCGGTGACGATGGTGATCACGACGGTGCTTCGGAGATGGAGATCACAAGCACAAGATGATGATGGCCATATCATATCACTTATATTGATTGCATGTGATGTTTATCTTTTATGCATCTTATCTTGCTTTGATTGACGGTAGCATTATAAGATGATCTCTCACTAAATTATCAAGAAGTGTTCTTCCTGAGTATGCACCGTTGCCAAAGTTTGTCGTGCCCAGACACCACGTGATGATCGGGTGTGATAAGCTCTACGTCCATCTACAACGGGTGCAAGCCAGTTTTGCACACGCAGAATACTCGGGTTATACTTGACGAGCCTAGCATATGTAGATATGGCCTCGGAACACGGAGACCGAAAGGTCGAGCGTGAATCATATAGTAGATATGATCAACATAATGATGTTCACCATTGAAGACAAATCCATTTCACGTGATGATCGGTTATGGTTTAGTTGATTTGGATCACGTGATCACTTAGAAGATTAGAGGGATTTCTATCTAAGTGGGAGTTCTTAAGTAATATGATTAATTGAACTTTAATTTATCATGAACTTAGTCCTGGTAGTATTAGCATATCTATGTTGTAGATCAATAGCTCGCGTTGTTGCTTTCATATGTTTTGATATGTTCCTAGAGAAAATTGTGTTGAAAGATCTTAGTAGCAATGATGCGGATTGGATCTGTGATCTAAGGTTTATCCTCATTTGCTGCACAGAAGAATTATGTCCTTGATGCACCGCTAGGTGACAGACCTATTGCAGGAGCAGATGCAGACGTTATGAACGTTTGGCTAGCTCAATATGATGACTACTTGATAGTTTAGTGCACCATGTTTAACGGCTTAGAATCGGGACTTCAGAGATGTTTTGAACGTCATGGACCATATGAGATGTTCCAGGAGTTGAAGTTCATATTTCAAGAAAATACCAGAGTTGAGAGATATGAAGTCTCCAACAAGTTCTATAGCTAAAAGATGGAGGAGAATCGCTCAACTAGTGAGCATGTGCCCAAATTGTCTGAGTACTACAATCGCTTGAATCAAATGGGAGTTAATCTTCCATATAAGATAGTGATTGACAGAATTCTCTAGTCACCATCACCAAGTTAGTAGAACTCCGTGATGAACTATGATATGCAAGGGATAACGGAAACGATTCTCAAACTCTTCGTAATGCGAAAATTGACGAAGGTAGAAATCGAGAAAAACATCAAGTGTTGATAGTAGACAAGACCACTAGTTTCAAGAAAAGGGCAGAGGGAAGAAGGGGAACTTCAAGAAGAACAGCAAGCAAGTTGCTGCTCAAGTGAAGAAGCCCAAGTCTAGTCCTAAGCCTGAGACTAAGTGTTTCTACTGCAAAGGGACTGGTCACTGGAAGCGGAACTACCCCAAGTAATTGGCAGATAAGAAGGATGGCAAAGTAAACATAAGTATATTTGATATACATGTTATTGATGTGTACTTTACTAGTGTTTATAGCAACCCCTCAGTATTTGATACTAGTTCAGTTGCTAAGGTTAGTAACTCGAAACGGGAGTTGCAGAATAAACAGAGACTAGTTAAGGGTGAAGTGACGATGTGTGTTGGAAGTAGTTCCAAGATTGATATGATCATCATCGCGCACTCCCTATACTTTCGGGATTAGTGTTGAAACTGAATAAGTGTTATTTGGTGTTTGCGTTGAGCATGAATATAATTTGATCATGTTTATTGTAATACGGTTATTCATTTAAGTAAGAGAATAAATTGTTGTTCTGTTTACATGAATAAAACCTTATATGGTTACACACCCAATGAAAATAGTTCGTTGGATCTCGATCGTAGTAATACACATAATCATAATATTGAAACCAAAAGATGCAAAATTAATAATGATAGTGCAACTTATTTCTGGCACTGCCGTTTAGGTCATATTGGTGTAAAGCGCATGAAGAAACTCCATGCTGATGGGCTTTTGGAATCATTTGATTATGAATCGGTTGATGCTTGCGAACCATGCCTCAGGAGCAAGATGACTAAAACTCTGTTCTTCGGAACAATGGAGCGAGCAACAGATTTGTTGGAAATCATACATACTAATGTATGTGGTCCGATGAATATTGAGGCTCGCGACAGGTATCATTATTTTCTGATCTTCACAGATGATTTGAGCAGATATGAGTATATCTACTTGATGAAACATAAGTCTGAAACATTTGAAAAGTTCAAAGAATTTCAGAGTGAAGTGGAAAATCATCGTGACAAGAAAATAAAGTTTCTACGATCTGATCGCGGAGACAAATATTTGAGTTACGAGTTTGGTCTTCAATTAAAACAATGTGGAATAGTTTCACAAACTCATGCCACATGGAACACCACAGCATAATGGTGTGTCCGAACGTCATAACCGTACTTTATTGGATATAGTGCAATCTATGATGTCTCTTACCGATCTACCACTATCGTTTTGGGGTTATGCATTAGAGACAGCTGCATTCACGTTAAATAGGGCACCATCTAAATCCGTTGAGACGACACCGTGTGAACTATGGTTTGGCAAGAAACCTAAGTTGTCGTTTCTTAAAGTTTGGAGTTGCGATGCTTATGTGAAAAAGTTTCATCTCGATAAGCTCAAACTCAAATCGGAGAAATATGTCTTCATAGGATACCCAAAGGAGACAGTTGGGAACACCTTCTATCACAGATCCGAAGGCAAGACATTCGTTGCTAAGAATGGATCCTTTCTAGAGAAGGAGTTTCTCTCGAAAGAAGTGAGTGGGAGGAAAGTAGAACTTGATGAGGTAACTATACCTGCTCCCTTGTTGGAAAGTAGTACATCACAGAAACCAGTTTCTGTGACACCTACACCAATTAGTGAGGAAGCTAATGATGATGATCATGTAACTTCAGATCAAGTTACTACCAAATCTCGTAGGTAAACCAGAGTGAGATCCGCACCAGAGTGGTACGGTAATCCTGTTCTGGAGGTCATGTTACTTGACCATGACGAACCTACGAACTATGAGGAAGCGATGATGAGCCCAGATTCCGCGAAATGGTTTGAGGCCATGAAATCTGAGATATGATCCATGTATGAGAACAAAGTATGGACTTTGATGGATTTGCCCGATGATCGGCAAGCCATAGAAAATAAATGGATCTTCAAGAGGAAGACAGACGCTGATAGTAGTGTTACTATCTACAAAGCTAGAATTGTCGCAAAAGGTTTTCGACAAGTTCAAGGTGTTGACTACGATGAGAGTTTCTCACTCATATCTATGCTTAAGTCTGTCCGAATCATGTTAGCAATTGCCGTATTTTATGAAATCCGGCAAATGGATAAACAAAACTGCATTCCTTAATGGATTTATTAAAGAAGAGTTGTATATGATGCGACTAGAAGGTTTTGTCGATCCTAAAGGTGTTCACAAAATATGCAAGCTCCAGCGATCCATCTATGGACTGGTGCAAGCATCTCGGAGTCGGAATATACATTTTGATAAGTTGATCAAAGGATATAGTTTTATACAGACTTGTGGTGAAGTCTGTATTTACAAGAAAGTGAGTGGGAGCACTACAACATTTCTGATAAGTATATGTGAATGACATATTGTTGATCGGAAATAATGTAGAATTATTCTGCAAAGCATAAAGGAGTGTTTGAAAGGAGTTTTTTTTCAAAGAAAGACCTCAAAGAAGCTGCTTACATATTGAGCATCAAGATCTATAGAGATAGATCAAGACGCTTGATAAGTTTTTTCAATAAATACATACCTTGACAAGATTTTGAAGTAGTTCAAAATGGAACAGTCAAAGAAAGAGTTTCTTGCCTATGTTACAAGGTGTGAAATTGAGTAAGACTCAAAGCCCGACCACGGCAGAAGATAGAAAGAGAATGAATGTCATTCCCTATGCCTTGGTCATAGGTTCTATAAAGTATGCCATGCTGTGTACCAGATCTATTGTATACCCTACCACTGAGTTTGGCAAGGGAGTACAATAGTGATCTAGGAGTAGATCAATGGACAGCGGTCAAAATTATCCTTACTGGAATAAGGATATGTTTCTCGATTACGGAGGTGACAAAAGGTTCATCGTAAAGGGTTACGTCGATGCAAGTTTTGACACTAATCCAGATGACTCTAAGTCTCAATCTAGATACATATTGAAAGTGGGAGCAATTAGCTAAAGTAGCTCCATGCAGAGCATTGTTGACATAGAAATTTGCAAAATACATGCGGATCTGAATATGGCAGACCCGTTGACTAAACTTCTCTCACAAGCAAAACATGATCACTTTTTGGGTCTTAATCACATAGCGATGTGAACTAGATTATTGAATCTAGTAAACCCTTTGGGTGTTAGTCACATGGAGATGTGAACCAATCACATAAAGATGTGAACTATTGATGTTAAATCACATGGCGATGTGATCTAGATTATTGACTCTAGTGCAAGTGGGAGACTGAAGGAAATATGCCCTAGAGGCAATAATAAAGTTATTATTTATTTCCTTATATCATGATAAAGGTTTATAATTCATGCTAGAATTGTATTAACCAGAAACATAATACATGTGTGAATACATAGACAAACAGAGTGTCACTAGTATGCCTCTACTTGACTAGCTCGTTAATCAAAGATGGTTGTGTTTCCTAACCATGGACAAAGAGTTGTCATTTGATTAAACGGGATCACATCATTAGTTGAATGATCTGATTGACATGACCCATTCCATTAGCTTAGCACCCGATCGTTTAGTATGTTGCTATTGCTTTCTTCATGACTTATACATGTTCCTATGACTATGAGATTATGTAACTCCCGTGTGCCGGAGGAACACTTTGTGTGCTACCAAACGTCACAACGTAACTGGGTGATTATAAAGGTGCTCTACAGGTGTCTCCAAAGGTACATGTTGGGTTGACGTATTTCGAGATTAGGATTTGTCACTCCGATCGTCGGCAAGGTATCTCTGGGCCCTCTCGGTAATGCACATCACTTAAGCCTTGCAAGCAATGCAACTAATGAGTTAGTTGCAAGATGATGTATTACGGAACGAGTAAAGAGACTTGCCGGTAACGAGATTGAACTAGATATTGGATACCGACGATCGAATCTCAGGCAAGTAACATACCGATGACAAAGGGAACAACGTATGTTGTTATGCGGTCTGACCGATAAAGATCTTCGTAGAATATGTAGGAGCCAATATGGGCATCCAGGTCCCGCTATTGGTTATTGACCGGAGACGTGTCTCGGTCATGTCTACATTGTTCTCGAACCGTAGGGTCCGCACGCTTAAGGTTTCGATGACAGTTATATTATGAGTTTATGAGTTTTGATGTACCGAAGGAGTTCGGAGTCCCGGATGAGATCGGGGACATGACGAGGAGTCTCGAAATGGTCGAGACGTAAATATCGATATATTGGACGACTATATTCGGACATCGGAAAGGTTCTGAGTGATTCGGGTATTTTTCGGAGTACCGGAGAGTTACGGGAATTCGCCGGGAGAAGTATTGGGCCTTATTGGGCCATACGGGAAAGAGAGAGGGGCTGCCTCGGGCAGGCCGCGCGCCCCCCCAAGGCCTAGGCCGAATTGGACTAGGGGGAGGGGTTGCGCCCCTTCCTTGTTTCCTACTCCTACTACATGGAAGGACTCCTAGTTGGGCTAGGAAAGGGGGAATCCTACTCCCGGTGGGAGTAGGACTCCCCTAGGGCGCGCCATAGAGAGGGCCGGCCCTCCCCTCCTCCACTCCTTTATATACGGGGGCAGGGGGCACCCCATAGACACACAAGTTGATCCTCGTGATCGTTCCTTAGCCGTGTGCGGCGCCCCCTGCCACCATATTCCACCTCGGTCATATCGTTGCAGTGCTTAGGCGAAGCCCTGCGCCGGTAGAACATCATCGTCGTCACCATGCCGTCGTGCTGACGGAACTCTTCCTCGAAGCTTTGCTAGATTGGAGCCCGGGGAACGTCATCGAGCTGAACGTGTGCCAAGAACTCGGAGGTGCCGGAGTAACGGTGCTTGGATCGGTCGGATCGGGAAGACGTACGACTACTTCCTGTACGTTGCGTCAACGCTTCCGCTTCGGTCTACGAGGGTACGTAGACAACACTCTCCCCTCTCGTTGTTGTGCATCACCATGATCTTGCGTGTGCGTAGGAAATTTTTTGAAATTACTACGTTCCCCAACACCGGTACTAAAGGTTGCCCACGAACCGGTACTAATGATGTCCGCCCGCCTAGCCATTGGAACCGGCACTAATGGTCATATTAGTGCCGGCTCAAATTCAAACCAGCACTAATGTGCTTCACATTTGCCCCTTTTTCTACTAGTGAATCATGCATGAAAAAAAAACATAACATTCAATCATGCAAGGGCAAATGTTTCGCATTCGATTATTTTGTTTATATTCAATAAATATTTTACAAATATACATAATAAAATATAATAAGTCATATGTATGTCTAATTTTGGATATTATCAACCCAAATTTTCATCAACTAATACCAGCAGCAGCAATCATGCTATTCTCTAGTTTATTTTGTTTCTCAACCCATAATTCCTATAAAATTTCTTAAGGATTCCCGCCGCAACACGCGAGGTGTCTTCTAGTTTTCTTAGTAAGAATGCATTAACAAGTTGATCGTGTAACGTTTACATCAAGGAGAAGGAAAACTAAGAAGAAGCAAGAAGCTTGGAATCTGCTAGAGCACCGACCACAC
This sequence comes from Triticum dicoccoides, assembly GCF_002162155.2. Classification (NCBI taxonomy): domain Eukaryota; kingdom Viridiplantae; phylum Streptophyta; class Magnoliopsida; order Poales; family Poaceae; genus Triticum; species Triticum dicoccoides. The sequence continues at coordinate 589,367,046 of NC_041392.1, read as the reverse complement.
ATTTTTTTTACAATACATAATTTCTACCTACGGTATATATGCAAGGACAAAGGCAGGGCCAGTTGCACATGATTCTCTGCCTTTTCTTACATAATATATGCATATGCTTCCCAATTTCAAAAGAATTAACACATTTAGAGGTTGCTAGGTTAACCTATGTAAACTTATAAAGCCTCGACCATCATTTCGTTATCATTTCCAGACGGATTGTTCCTTTCCCATGGCATTTCTTCATTTTGGATGCGAAGGCTGAATCAATAGCTAACCCTTGGATCTGTTCGATCAAGTTTGTATCTAGGGGCAGGAACATAGTCTTTTGTGCCTTTTCCTGCATCAAATTCAATGCATGTTTTTTTTTTGTGAAGACAAAATCAATACATGTATGATAAATTGATAATGCAATATACTTGGAATTTGTCATGGAGCAACTACGTAGAGAATACAACATAATTAATATGACCTTCCTTTTGGAGGCGCACATGACCCCACAAGCTCTCAAAAGGTTCCTCCATTTGTCCTAAAACATGAAACACCATGTTATATGAATCAATATATTTTTAGTCAACTTTGGCATTCTCCGCCAACAACCTAACAAAAACAATTTGAATGTGTGCCCATAACGTCTACACATACCTTGAGATGTGTTGGGTCTCGAACTGACGATGAGAAGTAGTGACTCTTCACCATGGTCCATTTCCCAGCACCATATGTCTTGACACCCTTAACCAGCTTCTTCACTTCTTCATGTGTCCAATGTTCGTTGTTTTTCCGACGGTGAAAATTCATTCCTCCGCTTCCTGAAGGAAATACCCTCCTCCTGCGAGGACCTCGTGGGCCACGCCTCCAATTTTCCTTTACTATGAGGTCTAGACACCAAATATGTGTATATTAGCTTGATTAGCTTGCGAATATACAAACTGAATCTATTCACATGTGTAACTGGAAACAGATAGGATGGAATATTGACATGGTACCTCCCAGATATTGCTGGCGCCATTGCTCACCTTCGGGCTCTTGTGCAAATTGTTTGATCTCCATGTCATCAACGCCATACATAGAACTAAAATATTCTTCCACCTGTCATGAATAAAAACAAGTACATATACCTTGATTTCTATTTTTAGTGATGGGGATGCAGAATTGCAGATGGTTGGACGGACGATGGGTTTAGTTGGTGCAATGTTCACTACTCTTGGTGCGTCTAGCATAAACATGTGAGAAGGGAACCGGCTGATGAAGAAAGGAAATGTGGGGAGTACCTGACTTGGAAGAAGAACAGTGACAGAAGATGGAGGCCAATCAAGAGGGTCAGCCAAGATGGGCGCCCAAATCTCCACCTCTTCCGCGGGCTCCATTGCGTTCATGGCTCAGTGAGCAGCTGCCAGCCACAGGAGCCCAGGAGCAATCTGCAATAGGACATTAGATGACCACAAAATCAGGAGGTCACTGTAATTAACCCTACTCAGCAACGTACAGATGATTATTGTCACATCAATAATGATTGGGTTATTGACTATAGGTTAGTTTCCACCTGGCTTTTGTTGGAGGTTTCAGTCAAATCAGAAACACAAAGTACGCGCTTAATGGTTCAAGAACTTTTGGATCCTGCAGGCGAGACGTTCGTGGGTTTCCGAAATTAATTCGCGTTGCAAGTGGCCGTGTGTGTGTGTGTATATGCGCAGATATAAAGATGAAGTGACTAGCCACGATTTGTCTTGGAAATTGGAATGATCTCCGTACGTAGACCGGCTTTTCTTTCAATCGATTCCACGTCGCCATCACCTGTACAGATCGTGGTGTCCTTTATTCGCGTCACTGTCGCCATTTATCCGGGCCGTCCTTTTCTTTCTAGCTTAGCTAGGATGATCTGACTTCATTTTTTGAAACAGGACTTTGACCATTGTGTTAGGATTAATTATGTAATAGTACATATACTAGTAGTATTTATGTTTATGATTGATTTCGGTAGTCTGCGAAAAATCGATGGTACTTGTGTAAGACGGTCATGGCATGCACTCTAGTTGTACTGTAACACCTAAGGCTTAAATACTACTCCCTCCATTCCAAATTAGGGCCTCTTTGATTCGCAGGATTGTCAAAATGAAGGAATAGGAAAAATGCAGGAATAGGACGCCATATCTTATAGTATCTTATAGGATTTGAAAGAATGTTTGATAGCGCAGAAAAACAAAGGAATTCTACAAAGAGGTTTGAGTGGATGGAAATATTCCTCCAGAATGTAGTATAAATGGATCCTATGAGAAAATTTCTAAGGATGTCAATTCTACGAATCAAACGAGCATCACAGAAAAAATTCCTAAGGGTCCAAATCCTCCAAAAATCCTATGCAATTCCTTTGAATCAATGGAGCCCTTATAGTGCGCCCGCGCTTCCCGAGGTCGAACTTTAACCATAAATTTAACGTACGAGACCGACTGCGGCGGACGAAAAAATTACATAATTAAAAACTTCTTTCGAATACGAATTCACTGATATAATTTTTGCTCCCGCCGCAATCGGTCTTGGTAGTTAAATTTACGGTCAAAATTAAAGCACGGGGATAGAGGAAACACTACATAGTGGAATGGAGGGAGTAGTACTAAAAATCAAAAGAAGTTTGCCACAATTTATTGTTTTATAGGAGTATAACTAATACCTTCCTTTGTCCCAAAATAAGCGTCTCAACTAGTAAGAAAATTGATGCTACTTGCGTAAGACAGACGGAGGTAGTATTTTATCATTTAAATTTATGATTCAAATTTGACTCAAAATACGAAATAGCGTCACACGAGAAAGACGGGAGAGAAAGTACTTATTCCATAACATAATAAAAAAACAGATAAAAGATGGACAAATGGACAGCAAGGGAGTGAGCTGAGCTCTGCGTTTCACCTCTCCGTAGGTCGCCGAGACGGCGGCGGGACTCTGTAGCAGGTACTACTGCCAAGGAAGCGAAGTACAAGGCGGCGCCTTTGATCGAGCTTGCCGATCGATCCAGCGCCAGCCGGCCCGATCAAGCGGTTGTCCAGCTGTTCAAGCGCTGAGGCAGCAGTCTCTCCCGACGAGCTTCTCCGGCAACCTACGGAGGGGGAGGGGTGAGAAACGGGGAGCTGTCAAAGATCCATAGCCGGTGCAGCAGATATACGCAGGCAATTAGCCTTCAGAACTGATTAATTAGCATGCAATATAGATGTACGCACCGCTGCTCTTTCAGATGGTCGTTGATCGATCCAGCATTGTTGAGCCAACTCCGATCAATCGCCAACCCACGGCTCAGCTCGATCGCACAGAGAAGAAGAAGAGGGCAGGCTGCAGGGGCCGTACGAAGGAGGAGGTAGCCACACGCGGTTGGATGGAGATGAAGAGTGCGTCAGCGGGGTCCCGGGCGGGTGCGTGCCTGTGCCTCTATATGCATGGTGCGCCCAAGCAACTTCCGGAAGCATCCTCGTGTCCAAATTTGTGTACATGCACAGTGGCTAGCCAGGAGCACTATGTCCGCCCTGAATCAGTTATTACAGGACGACCTTTGTGTGCGTGTGTGTGAAGAACCTTCTCTCTCTCTCTCTCTCTCTGAATCACTTGGAAAAGTGTGTCTGTGTGTGTGAGAGAGAGACACACACACAAAATCTAATTCTACAATAATATCTCCCACAGTACTAACGAGCGAACCAACCATACGGTCCATGCAACATAGAACGGCTGAGAGCATCTACATCCGTCAAATATGAGCCCTCGTATGTCCGCGAAATCAGGCCCGTCCGATCACCCCTCATATTTCCTCCGCCGCAACCATGTATCTCAAATTAACACCCACAAATCCATACAACTCATGCAGACACAAAATAACCAACATACTACGTACATAGATATGAACTACCCTACTAGTACTATTCGTCGTTGGAGATGTAGACGACGTCCGTGCCGGTGGTGCCGAAGGACCGGCCTCCTACTTTTTGGCCGCCTTGTCCATGGCCGAAGAGTGTTCGTCGCGCCCCACGGCCGTGTGATAGAGTAAGTGGCGGTTGGCCTCCACTTCGAACTCCGACCGGATGGACTCGAGGATGGTGATGGGATTTGTTGCAAGAAGAACGAAACTTTCCTACGAGAGACAGAATAAACCCAAGAATCAATCTACTAGATGCTAGCAACGAGTGGGAAAAGATTTACATACCCTTGTAGAACACGTGCGTTTAACGATCTAAAGATCGTGGGTAATGTAGTCGTACTTTCGCCGGATCAATCCGATGTAGCACCCCACGAACGATGCCTCCGAATTGCACAACGTGCAGCTTGATGCCGTCTCATCCTTTGATCCATGAGGCGAGGCAGCAGAGGTGCATGAGATCGATCACGACTATCGCTACCGCTTAGTGATAAAGTAAAGCATTACATTGCGATTGCATTACATACAATAAAGCGACAACCATATGGCTCCTGCCAGTTGCCGATAACTCGGTTACAAAACATGATCATCTCATACAATAAAATTTAGCATCATGTCTTGATCATATCACATCACAACATGCCCTGCAAAAACAAGTTAGACGTCCTCTACTTTGTTGTTGCAAGTTTTACGTGGCTGCTACGGGCTTAAGCAAGAACCAATCTTACCTACGCATCAAAACCACAATGATAGTTTGTCAAGTTGGTGCTGTTTTAACCTTCGCAAGGACCGGGCGTAGCCACACTTGGTTCAACTAAAGTTGGAGAGACAGTCGCCCGCAAGCCACCTATGTGCAAAGCACGTCGGGAGAACCGGTCTCGCGTAAGCGTACGCGTAATGTTGGTCCGGGTCGTCTCGTCCAACAATACCGCCGAACCAAAGTATGACATGCTGGTAAGCAGTATGACTCATATCGCCCACAACTCACTTGTGTTTTACTCGTGCATATAACATCAACATATAAAACCTAGGCTCGGATGCCACTGTGGGGAACGTAGTAATTTCAAAAAAATTCCTACGCACACGCAAGATCATGGTGATGCATAGCAACGAGAGGGGAGAGTATGATCTACGTACCCTTTGTAGATCGCAACGGAAGCGTTAACACAACATAGAGGAAGTAGTCGTACGTCTTCCCGATCCGACCGATCCAAGCACCGTTACTCCGGCACCTCCGAGTTCTTAGCACACGTACAGCTCGATGACGCTCCCCGGGCTCCGATCCAGCAAAGCTTTGGGATGAGTTCCGTCAGCACAACGGCGTGGTGACGATGATGATGTTCTACCGACGCAGGGCTTCGCTTAAGCACTACAACGATAGGTGGAATATGGTGGCAGGGGGCACCGCACACGACTAAGGAACGATCACGAGGATCAACTTGTGTGTCCTAGGGTGCCCCCTGCCTCCGTATATAAACGAGCCAAGGGGGAGGGGGCGGCCGGCCAAGGCGGGCGCGCCAAGGGGAGTCCTACTCCCACCGGGAGTAGGACTCCTAGTTGGACAAGGAGAGAGGGGAAAGAGGAGGAAGAGAGGAAGGAAAGGGGGGGCGCCGCCCCCCTTCCCTTGTCCTATTCGGACTAGGAAGGGGAGGGGTGCGCGGCCACCTCCTGCCTCCTTCTCTCTTCTCCCTCAAGGCCCATGTAGGCCCAATAAACCCCCCGGGGGGGTTCCGGTAACCCTCCGGTACTCCGGTAAAATGCCGATTTCGCCCAGAACGATTCCGATGTCCAAATATAGGCTTCCAATATATCAATCTTTATGTCTCGATCATTTCGAGACTCCTCGTCATGTCCGTGATCACATCCGGGACTCCGAACTAACTTCGGTACATCAAAATGCATAAACTCATAATAATTGTCATCGTAACGTTAAGCGTGCGGACCCTACGGTTCGAGAACAATGTAGACATGACTGAGACAAATCTCCGGTCAATAACCAACAGCGGGACCTGGATGCCCATATTGGCTCCTACATATTCTACGAAGATCTTTATCGGTCAGACCTCATAACAACATACGTTGTTCCCTTTGTCATCGGTATGTTACTTGCCCGAGATTCGATCGTCGGTATCCAATACCTAGTTCAATCTCGTTACCGGCAAGTCTCTTTACTTGTTCTGTAATACATCATCTCACGACTAACTTATTAGTTGCAATGCTTGCAAGGCTTATGTGATGTGCATTACTGAGAGGGCCCAGAGATACCTCTCCGACAATCGGAGTGACAAATCCTAATCTCGAAATACGCCAACCCAACATCTACCTTTGGAGACACCTGTAGTGCTCCTTTATAATCACCCAGTTACGTTGTGACGTTTGGTAGCACCCAAAGTGTTCCTCCGGCAAACGGGAGTCGCATAATCTCATAGTCATAGGAACATGTATAAGTCATGAAGAAAGCAATAGCAACATACTAAACGATCGGGTGCTAAGCTAATGGAATGGGTCATGTCAATCAGATCATTCAACTAATGATGTGATCTCGTTAATCAAATAACAACTCTTTTGTCCATGGTTAGGAAACATAACCATCTTTGATTAACGAGCTAGTCAAGTAGAGGCATACTAGTGACACTTTGTTTGTCTATGTATTCATACATGTATTATGTTTCCGGTTAATACAATTCTAGCATGAATAATAAACATTGATCATGATATGAGGAAATAAATAATAACTTTATTATTGCCTCTAGGGCATATTTCCTTCAACCAACGCCCCCTTTAGTCCCGGTTGCTGGCACCAACCGGGACCAAAGACCTTGTGCTGCCCACGCCAAAACTTTAGTCCCACCTCGCTAGCTGAGAGAGCTCGAGAGTGGTTTAAAAGCGCTACTGCGCCTTACCTCTCGAGCTCCTCTAAAATGAAGGCTTTCGGGCCTAACCCTGCGCTGTGTGCCTGTGGGCCTACTGGGCCTCCTGCGGGCCTGAATCCTAGCCCATGGTAGGGTTTCTAGTCGTATCCAGGCCGTGGGGGCCCAATAGGTGGCACTTTTTTTTCTTTGTTGCTTTATTTATTTTATTTAGTTTCTACTTACAATAAAATACTTATTGTTGCTATTTTCTTCCAGTTTTTTTGTTTTGTTTTCTACATTATTTATTTTCTTTTGTTTTTTGCTTTATATTTTAATTCTTTTTTGCTTTTAGTTTTAGAAAAATTATGAACTTTCTGTAGTGCCATTAGTTTTCAAATTTGAAAACACTTTTTTAGTTTTTTTGTTTTCTTCGTTGCTTTATTTATTTTATTTTGTTTCTACTTACAACAAAATACTTATTGTTGCTATTTTTTCCAGTTTTCTTCTTTTGTTTTCTGCATTATTTATTTTCTTTAGTTTTTTGCTTTA
>NC_041392.1:589329766-589359424 GCF_002162155.2 Triticum dicoccoides | reverse complement strand
ATTTTATTTTGTTTCTATTTACAAAAAAAATACTTATTGTTGCTATTTTTTTGTTTTCCAGATTTTTTGTTTTGTTTTCTACATTATTTATTTTCTTTTATTTTTTGCTTTATTTTTTATTTCTTTTTTCTTTTAGGTCAGCAAAATTATAAACTTTCTGTTAGTGCCATTAGTTTTAGAAAAATTATAAACTTTCTGTTAGTGACATTAGTTTTCAAATTTGAATAGTTAAAATTTGAATTCTTTGAAATTTGTGTGAATCACAAGTTTGTGATTAACTTTACTAAAAAATGAACATAGATGCACCTATAGAGAAAATTCGACCTAAATTCATAGTTTTCAAATGAACTCTGAAAAAGTTGGCATAGCATACTCGTGTGTTACAAAGTTGGCATGGTATCATCATAATAGTTGCGGGAGAAAGTCTTCACTTTTTCTTCGCTTGTGTCATTTGCTTATTGCGCCGTAACCATGGATAATCTTCATCGTTTATCAGGATGCTTGGGTCAGCCTTGACATTGAAGGGAGGAATTTCATGAAACTTTTCACAATCTTCAGACATGTCTGTCTTGCCGTCCACTCCCAGGATGTCCCTTTTTCCTGAAAAAACTATGTGGCGCTTTGGCTCATCGTATGATGTATTCGCTTCCTTATCTTTTCCTTTTCTCGGTTTGGTAGACATGTCCTTCACATAGATAACCTGTGCCACATCATTGGCTAGGACGAACGGTTCGTCAGTGTACCCAAGATTTTTCAGATCCACTGTTGTCATTCTGTACTGTGGGTCTACCTGTACCCCGCCGCCTGACATATTGACCCATTTGCACTTAAACAAAGGGACCTTAAAATCATGTCCATAGTCAACTTCCCATATGTCCACTATGTAACCATAATATGTGTCCTTTCGGCTCTCGGTTGCTGCATCAAAGCGGACACCGCTATTTTGGTTGGTGCTCTTTTGATCTTGGGCGATCGTGTAAAATGTATTCCCATTTATCTCGTATCCTTTGTAAGTCAATACAGTCAAAGATGGTCCCCTGGACAACAAGTACAACTCATCACAAACAGTGTTGTCACCTCTGAGACGTGTTTCCAACCAACTGCTGAAAGTCCTGATGTGTTCACATGTAATCTAGTCGTCGCACTGCTCCGGGTGTTTGGAGCGCAGACTGTTCTTGTGTTCATCGACATACGGGGTCACCAAGGTAGAGTTCTGTAGAACTGTGTAGTGTGCTTGAGACCAAGAATATCCGTCCCTGCATATTATTGAGTCACTTCCAAGAGTGCCTTTTCTAGTCAGTCTCCCCTCATACCGCGATTTAGGGAGACCTATCTTCTTAAGGCCAGGAATGAAGTCAACACAAAACCCGATAACATTCTCTGTTTGATGGCCCATGGAGATGCTTCCTTCTAGCCTAGCGCGGTTACGGACATATTTCTTTAGGACTCCCATGAACCTCTCAAAGGGGAACATATTATGTAGAAATACGGGCCCCAGGATGACAATCTCGTCGACTAGATGAATTAGGACGTGCGTCATGATATTGAAGAAGGATGGTGGGAACACCAGCTCGAAACTGACAAGACATTGCGCCACATCACTCCTTAGCCTTGGTACGATTTCTAGATCGATCACCTTCTGAGAGATTGCATTGAGGAATGCACATCGCTTCACAATGGCTAATCGGACGTTTTTCGGTAGAAGCCCCCTCAATGCAACCGGAAGTAGTTGCGTCATAATCACGTGGCAGTCATGAGACTTTAGGTTCTCAAACTTTTTCTCTGGCATATTTATTATTCCCTTTATATTCGACGAGAAGCCAGTCATGACCTTCATATTGAGCAGGCATTCAAAGAAGATGTCTTTCTCTTGTTTCGTAAGAGCGTAGCTGGCAGGACCTTTATACTGCTTCAGAGGCATGCCGTCTTTTTCGTGCAAACGTTGCAGGTCCTCCCGTGCCTCAGGTGTATCTTTTGTCTTCCCATACACGCCCAAGAAGCCTAGCAGGTTCACACAAAGGTTCTTCGTCACGTGCATCACGTCGATTGAAGAGCGGACCTCTAGGTCTTTCCAGTAGGGTAGGTCCCAAAATATAGATTTCTTCTTCCACATGGGTGCGTGTCCCTCAGCGTCATTCAGAACAGCTAGTCCGCCGGGACCCTTTCCAAAGATTACGTGTAAATCATTGACCATAGCAAGTACGTGATCACCGGTACGCATGGCGGGCTTCTTCCGGTGATCTGCCTCGCCTTTGAAATGCTTGCCTTTCTTTCGACATTGATGGTTGGTCGGAAGAAATCGACGATGGCCCAGGTACACATTCTTCCTGCATTTGTCCAGGTATATACTTTCAGTGTCATCTAAACAGTGCGTGCATGTGTGGTATCCTTTGTTTGTCTGTCCTGAAAGGTTACTAAGAGCGGGCCAATCATTGATGGTCATGAACAGCAACGCCTTTAGGTTAAATTCCTCCTGTCTGTGCTCATCCCACGTACGTACACCGTTTCCATTCCACAGCTGTAAAAGTTCTTCAACTAATGGCCTTAGGTACACATCAATGTCGTTGCCGGGTTGCTTAGGGCCTTGGATGAGAACTGGCATCATAATGAACTTTCGCTTCATGCACATCCAAGGAGGAAGGTTATACATACATAGAGTCACGGGCCAGGTGCTGTGATTGCTGCTCTGCTCCCCGAAAGGATTAATGCCATCCGCGCTTAAAGCAAACCATACATTCTTTGGGTCCTTTGCAAACTCATCCGAGAACTTTCTCTTGATTTTTCTCCACTGCGACCCGTCAGCGGGTGCTCTCAACTTCCCATCTTTCTTCCGGTTCTCACTGTGCCATCGCATCACCTTGGCATGCTATTCATTTCTGAACAGAAGTTTCAACCGTGGTATTATAGGAGCATACCACATCACCTTCGCAGGAACCCTCTTCCTGGGGGGCTCGCCATCAACATCACCAGGGTCATCTCATCTGATCTTATACCGCAATGCACCGCATACCGGGCATGCGTTCAGATCCTTGTATGCACCGCGGTAGAGGATGCAGTCATTAGGGCATGCATGTATCTTCTCCACCTCCAATCCTAGAGGGCATACGACCTTCTTTGCTGCGTATGTACTGTCGGGCAATTCATTATCCTTTGGAAGCTTCTTCTTCAATATTTTCAGTAGCTTCTCAAATCCTTTGTCAGCCACAGCATTCTCTGCCTTCCACTGCAGCAATTCCAGTATGGTACCGAGCTTTGTGTTGCCATCTTCGCAATTGGGGTACAACCCTTTTTTGTGATCCTCTAACATGTGATCGAACTTCAGCTTCTCCTTTTGACTTTTGCATTGCGTCCTTGCATCAACAATGATCCGGCGGAGATCATCATCATCGGGCACATCGTATGGTTCCTCTTGATCTTCAGCAGCTTCACCCGTTGCAGCATCATTGGGCACATCGTCTGGTTCCTCTTGATCTTCACCAGCTCCCCCCGTTGCAGCATCACCGTATTCAGGGGGCACATAGTTGTCATCGTACTCTTCTTCTTCGCCGTCTTCCATCATAACCCCTATTTCTCCGTGCCTTGTCCAAACATTATAGTGTGGCATGAAACCCTTGTAAAGCAGGTGGGAGTGAAGGATTTTCCGGTCAGAGTAAGACCTCGTATTCCCACATTCAGTGCATGGACAACACATAAAACCATTCTGCTTGTTTGCCTCAGCCGCATCGAGAAACTCATGCACGCCCTTAATGTACTCGGAGGTGTGTCTGTCACCGTACATCCATTGCCGGTTCATCTGCGTGCATTATATATAATTAAGTGTCCAAATTAATAGAAGTTCATCATCACATTAAAACCAAAGTGCATACATAGTTCTCATCTAACATATAGCTCTCCAGAGCATCTAATTAATTAAACCATACATTGAAACTATGTAAAACATTTCAATGCGAAAACAAATGCAATCATAATCGCAACCGAGGTAACAATTGATCCAACGGCATAATGATACCAAGCCTCGGTATGAATGGCATATTTTCTAATCTTTCTAATCTTCAAGCGCATTGCATCCATCTTGATCTTGTGATCAGCGACGACATCCGCAACATGCAACTCCAATATCATCTTCTCCTCCTCAATTTTTTTTTCCTTCAACAAATTGTTTTCTTCTTCAACTAAATTTAACCTCTCGACAATAGGGTCGGTTGGCATTTCTGATTCACATACATCCTACATAAATAAAATCTATGTCACGTTGGTCGGCATAATTTTCATAAACAATAAATGAACCAATAATTATAAAGATAATATATATACCACATCCGAATCATAGACAAGACGAGGGCCAACGGGGGCGGATACCAAAACCATCGCACTATATAAGATGCAATAATAAAAGTAAGAAAATAATACAAGTATCTATGTAAACATACAAGTAAGAATATTTTTCCTTTCAGAAAGAAGATAAGAACAAGAGGCTCACCACGGTGGTGCCGGCGATGAGCTCAGCGCGGGTGATCGACGGCGGTGAAGACGGGGACGGGGCGTGACGGACCGCTAAATCTAGACAAATATTAAGGAAAATGGAGTTTGGAGGTCGAGCTTGGAGAGGAGAAAGCTTAAGTAGTGTGGCTCGGGCATTCCATCGAACACCTTGTGTGCATAGGAGGTGAGCTAGAGCACCACCAAGCCCTCTCCCCCTCGACCAGAAAAAAACAGATCAGTGTGCTCTGCTCTTACGCGAGGGGGTATATATAGGCACCCCTTTAGTCCCGGTTCAAGCCACCAACCGGGACCAATGGTGGTGGGCCAAGAGCGAGGCCCATTGGTCCCGGTTCGTCCCACCAACCGGGACCAAAAGGTCGAGATGAACCGGGACCAATGGCCCACGTGGCCCGGCCGGCCCCTTGGGCTCACGAACCGGGTCCAATGCCCCCATTGGTCCCCGTTCTGGACTGAACCGGGACTAATGGGCTGACCCGGCCTGAACCAAAGCCATGTTTTCTACTAGTGACAAAGCATTTTTCTGGTACTAGGGAGTGGCATGATCTCATGGTCTAAGGAACAAATATTTGACATTAAGAAACTTATTGACACGATCAAATGCTAAGCTTATGATTGAGTTTGTTCATCATATCATTCTCCTAATGATATGACCTGATTATTAAATGATAACTCATGTTCATGGTTAGGAAACTTTAACCATCTTTAATCAGTGAGCTAGTCGAGTGAAGGCTTACTAGGGATATCGTATTTGTTTATGTATCCACACATGTATTTGAGTTTCCGGTTCATACAAATATAACATAGAGAAAAATCACTTATCAAGAATAAGGAAATATGATAATAACAACTTTGTTATTGCATCTAGGGCATATTTTCAACAGATGTGTTGTTGCTCAGCCGCCGCCTCCTCTTGGGCGACCTTGTGCTCCGTCAACGCGTCGGCCATGGTGAAGCCTGCAGCCAGGGACACCGGGTCCGCCTTGCCTGCGTCCTCCTCCTTCTCCGCGTCCGGTGCCTGCTTCTGCGCCTCCTCCTCCTCTGACTCTAGCGAGTTTGGAGGCAGCCCGGCTGCAAATGCGAGCTTTGCTCCTTGCCCGGATCTCCTCGAGCAGCTCCAACCGTTGCTCCGGGTTGAGCATGACATAAGTGGTTGGGTGTGTGTTCGGTACAATGACGTCCAATAGTTTCTCAAGGCAGTGCGGTTCTAGTCCTATTCAGTAGTTACAGTTGCCTCTTGTTAGGTGTGGTGTCTCTTGTTTTTACACTCGGTGTTGGATTGATAGCACTTGTGCCACTCGCTCATATGCCCTTTTTTTATCTGCTTGTATGAGGATTTTCTCGACACTTTGTATCGGTTCGTTTGTTTGGGCTTTATGTACAAAGTTGGATGAAACCATGTTTCGGTAAATGAATGAACAATCCAAAACAATTTGGAAGTGTTTCAAGTTTTTCCTCCAGATGCCATTTGGATGTCTGTGTCTCCACCTTGCTACGAGAACATGCAGATCAAAATTTGAATGCTCAACAGGAAAAAAAATACAACTCAGACGGTCGAATCGATCATTCCTATAGCCTGAGCTCTTTGGTGCAGTTCCACCCCGTATGCTGCTTGCTTGCCATGGGTTAAACCAACTGTATTCATGCAATGCACGGCCATTTGCATAATCAAAGCGTGAACAACATGTTACCAGGGTCTATAAATTGAGATATCAAGGAATGCATCGATACAGAGGACATGTTTGACGATACCTATGTTACGTTCATGTAGTATTGCCAAAAGAAAAGAAATAAGTGTCTTATATGTGAGTTGAGACATTAGAGGAAAACTGATATGTTAAGTGAAACTCGACTGAGAGGTTAACCTTTGGCCTTTCAGGTTAAGTGTGGATGATATCACCTCTGCTAACAAAAGTACCGATATTCACTCTTTAGGAGCACCTCCAACGCTAGGCGCTAATAGGAGGCATCAGGAAATACTTCCCGGTCAATCTGCGGTTGCCCTGGAAATTCCTGGCGCCAGATGCCACAGGGACGCAAAAGAAGGCATTCCCGGCTTGTTGCTTATTCGAGCACGAACCCAAGACAGGGAGCGGCTGGCCTTCGTTGCCGATCGATAATTAGCGCCCCTAATTAGCCTCTGGCGGTGGAAGAGAAGGCGCTAAGATGCCTTTTTTATTTTTTAATAGTTGTTTTTTCTTTCTAAGTGTCCATATAAGCGTCATGTATTGTTGATGCTCTGATGTGTTCAATGTGATAAATGGGTTCTGGCAAGCGGAAGAGCAGTGAGACAAGAATCAACATCAACAGGAAGTTCATTAACATGTGATGCCTTTAGCATTGTAACTTTTTTCGAAAAGGGGATACCCCGGCCTCTGCATCAGCATGATGCATACGGCCCTCTTATTAAACAAAATAGAGTAGTATCAACAAGGTTCCAAAGGTCCTGAAAAATGAAAAAAGAAAGCAACACAAGCTCACACAGAGCCCGGATAAGCTAGATACATCAAGCTAGCCACATCAAAGAGCCACAACCGGCGGGGCAAACTAGATAGGAATACTAAATGCCTATCCTATTACATGACCGCCATCCAAACCGGTTGAAGATATCCCGAGCTACCATCTCCCAACGGACAGACCCAGTAACCAAATGCTCCCTGGCCTCCGTCTGGGTGAGTAGCGACCATGAACGAATCAGAGCCGTAGTCCGGAATAAAACCTGCAAAAAATGTATATATGATGTTCTGTTAAAGACCAAATCGTTTCTGCAGTTCCAGATGGTCCACAGCAAAGCACAAACCCCCACCCGAATATGTCTCCCTAAGTTGGGCTCAATCCCATTAAGCCATGTCCCAAACAAAGTACTAACAGAATTCGGTGGTTTGATGTTAAAAGCAATGTGGACCGTCTGCCATAGAACCTTTGCAAGCGGGCAATCAAAAAAGAGGTGTTTAATAGACTCATCCCGATCACAGAAACTACACCTAGTAGGTCCTGTCCAATTGCGCTTCTTCAAGTTATCCTTAGTTAAAATTACTTGTTTATGAACAAACCACATAAACACTTTTATTTTCAAAGGAACTTTGACATCCCAAACATGTTTGGACGTGGGAATGGAGCTCAAATTAATAACATCAATATACATTGATTTGACCGTGAAGCCTCCAGACTTAGTCAACTTCCAGCGCAATTCATCAGGTTGTTGAGACAGCTGGATATCCATCAGCCTTCTAACTAGATGGAGCCATTGTTCCCAACGATTGCCCGCTAGCACTCATCTAAACTGAATATTAAGGGGGATAGATTGGAAAACCGAAGCAATGACCACCTCCTTTCGTTGAACAATACGATACAAGGAGGGACATTGGATGGCCAGTGGTGCGTCACCAAGCCAAGTATCCTCCCAGAAACGCGTGCTCGAGCCGTTTCCTACAACAAACTTTGTCCTATTAACGAAAGCCTGCTTGACCTTCATGAGCCCCTTCCAGAAAGGCGAGTCAGTCGGCCTTACAGATACTTGCGACAAAGTTTTTGACTGGAGGTACTTGCCGCGAAGGATCTGTGCCCACACAGCATCCGTCTCCGACGAGAGCTTCCACAGCCACTTGCTAAGAAGGTATTTATTCTTAGTTTCTAGATTCTCAATACCTAGACCCCCTTGGTCCTTCGGTCTACAAATAATATCCCACTTAGCCAGTCTGTATTTTCTTTTCATCTCATCACCCTGCCAGAAGAACCGTGATCTATAGAAATCTAGTCTCTTCCTGACTCCAACTGGTATCTCAAAGAACGAAAGAAGAAACATCGGCAAACTTGTGAGCACCGAATTAATAAGTATTAACCGGCCTCCATAAGATAAGAGCTTGCCCTTCCAGCAGCTCAGTTTCTTCTCAAATCGGTCTTCAATGCACTTCCATTCTCGGTTCGTTAGCCTACGATGGTGGATAGGAATCCCTAAGTATGAGAAAGGTAACTGTCCCAACTCACACCCAAACAATTGTTTGTAGGCCTCCTGCTCATCTTTGGCCCTACCAAAGCAGAACAACTCACTCTTATGAAAGTTGATCTTCAACCCGGTCAATTGTTCGAATAGGCATAACACCAGCTTCATATTCCTAGCCTTACTCACGTCATGCTCCATAAAGATGATCGTATCATCAGCGTATTGTAGGATAGAAATGCCTCCATCAACCAGATGAGGCACCAATCCACCTACTTGACCATTTTCCTTAGCCCGTCCTATCAGAATTGCCAACATATCTACCACAATGTTAAACAAGATAGGGGACATTGGGTCTCCTTGTCGTAGGCCTTTATGAGTCTGAAAGTAATGACCTATATCATCATTAACTTTAATTCCCACACTACCCTTTTGCGTAAATGATTGGACCTGCCTTCGCCAGGCTTCATCAAACCCTTTCATACGCAAAGATTGTTGGAGAAATGGCCACTTTATCTTATCATACGCTTTCTCGAAATCCACTTTAAAAATCACTCCATCCAATTTTTTGGAGTGGATTTCATGGAGCGTTTCATGCAAAACTACCACTCCTTCAAGAATGTTTCTGTTTGGCATGAACGCGGTTTGGGATTGATGCACCACAGAATGCGCGATCTGTGTGAGCCTATTGGTCCCGACCTTTGTGAAAATTTTGAAACTAACATTGAGGAGACAGATCGGCCTGAATTGCTCAATTCGTACCGCATTCGTCTTCTTAGGTAGTAATGTGATAGTCCCAAAATTCAGGTGGAATAATTGAAGTTGTCCAGAGAATAGATCATGAAACATAGGTAGTAAATCCCCCTTAATAATGTGCCAGCACTTCTTATAAAACTCGGCCGGGAAACCATCCGGACCAGGAGCCTTATTATTTTTCATTTGAGCAATTGCCTGAAGAACCTCCTTCTCCGAGAATGGGGCAAGCAGAATGTCATTGTCAGCAGCCGAAAGCTGAGGTATATCCTCAGTCATGGACTCATCAAGTGACACCGTATTCTCCTTCGGTGCACCAAACAACTGCTTATAATACTCAGTGATATAAGTTTTTAGGTTATCCTGACCTAAAATTGTACCCTCGTCCTGCTCGAGCTGAAAGATTCGCTTCTTTCTGTGCTTGCCATTAGCAATTAAATGAAAGAACTGAGTATTTGCGTCCCCCTGGACCACTCTACGAACCTTAGCACGTAAAGCCCACTTCAATTCTTCTTCATGTAGTAGTTCTTTCAATCGCTTTTCTGCCTCATTTTTAACCTGAAGCTCTGCGGGGACTAACACATTAGACTCGGCTTTTACGTCCAAGTCATGTATAAGAGAAAGGAGTCTATCCTTTTCAATCTTATACGCACCACTAAGATGCTTAGCCCAACCCCTCAAGAAGCTCCGTAAATTCCTAATCTTATTCTGCCAACGCTCAATGGGTGTTTTACCGCGAACCTCATTAGCCCATTCCCTAGCAATCAAGTCAAAGAACCCCTCACGTTCGAACCATGACGTCTCAAATGAGAAGGTGTTCTTATTTCCCACGTGGTTCGGCTCCCCTGAGTCCACGAACAATGGGGTATGATCAGATATGCCCCTCGAAAGGGCTTGCACCGTGACCAACGGGAATTTTTGTTCCCACTCCACGCTTGCAAGAACCCGATCAAGTTTTTCATAAGTTGGGTTTGGCATAGCGTTGGCCCAAGTAAACTTTCGACCTGAGAGTTCTATCTCTCTCAGATCCAAACTTTCAATAATGGTGTTGAACATGAAGGACCATCTACCATCAAAGTTGTCATTGTTTTTCTCCTCCCGCCTCCGGATGATATTGAAATCTCCTCCGACTAAAATCGGTAGTTGTTCTGACCCACAAATTCGAACTAGGTCAGCTAGAAACTCCGCTTTAAACTCAGGCTGCGCGGCCCCATACACCGCCACCAAAGCCCAGTTAAAGCCATCAATCTTAGACCTAACTCGAAACTTTACGGCGAAGTCGCCCATCACAACACTACGGACTTCCAGTGAATCGCATCTCACACCTAGTAAGATGCCCCCCGATCTTCCTCGCGGAGGTAAGCAGTGCCAATCGAAATCTATACCACCAACTAGTGAGGAGAGAAACTGAGGTGCAAAGTTATCTCTACCCATCTCCGATAGAGCAACAAAATCTAGCTTCTGCTCAATAGAAGTCTCAGCCAGGAATCTTCTTTTAGCCAAGTCCTTAAGACCTCTGTTGTTCCAAAAAATTCCTCTCATAGTTCATCATGGAATTTTTTGGTGGTTCGAATCCTAGCACTCCTACGGACTGCGGAATCGGGATAGATCTTCCGTTTCCACTTACGTTTAGGTTTATTAAGCTCAAGACCCCTTTCCTCATGACCGGGTTCTGGAATATTGCTAGCGTCATTCTGAAGGGGCACATCCTCTTCGTCAGCCTCCTGGTTAGTGGGTGCGAGATCCTCACACAGGCTATCAAACACTCTAACTCCTAACGCATTTATCTCATCATCATTCATAGGTTTAACTGCCGCAAGATTACGAATAGTCTCTAAAGCCCGTTCCGCTTCCAGGTCTAAAATATCATTCGCCGATTTAGTAATTTCACTATCTGTAGCACCTAGTGAAACTCCTAATTGGTTTGCCTTATTTATAATGTCCTCATTAGAAAAATGCAATAAAGAATTAGACAAGTCAACGGACATACCCGATGAACAAGCAGCCTCCTGAAGCTTGGCCGCCCTCATAGCGCACCGCTGCTGCATGTCATCAACCTCCGGGACGTCGAGGATGCGAGCACTCATCCGTCTGCCCCCGGAAGTAGGGTCCGGGATCCCTCCCAATGCGATCACCTCCTCCCTAGTATAACCTGGCACCGAAACTCCAGTTGGTGCCGAGGTCACTAGCGGAGGCATCTGCGGGCTCCCGATCCCGCCGGACGAGTGCCCCACCGCAGGCAATGGGGAGGAGAGAACGACCGGGGCCACCTGCCCGCCGTCTCCTCCCGCCTCAACCTGCGGCGCGGACGAAGTATCCCTCGGAGGGGTGGTCCGCCTGACCACCCGGGCAGAGGCAGGAGACCAGGCCACCTGCCCTGGCGTCCCCCCTCCCACAGCAGCGACAGTGGTAGCCACCTCCGTCGCGGAGGTCGTCAAGGCCGCCTGCCTCGAGGACCCTCCAGCCGCTGGAACTGTCCCCCTAGGAGTCAAGGCCCCCGGCGAAACCTGGAACGTCCGCGGGACGGGGGGAGAATGGACTATAAGTCTCGAACCCTCACCCCCACAACCCCTCGGCCCCGTGCTCGCTGACACCGAGGTCACTCCCGCAGCAGTCAACAGTCCAGTAGGGCTATCACTGTGCCCGCAGTCTGCACCAACCTCCCTCTCAACCTCCAGTGAAGGAAGCGTGTGCTCAAGAGCATCGTCCGACTCCACCCTGTCACTCCAAAGCCTGGGAGGTGCCGAAGCTGGCTCGAAAGAACCGAACCGCAAAGTAGCCATGGGCACCGCCGGTGAGTCAGTGGGCTCAGCCTCCGGTCCAGTCCCGGCCGACTGAGGGTGCGATCCGTTGGATCCCTCTCGCATGGTCTCATCTGACGGGGCCCCCTTAGTCCCAGTACCTCCCTCACGATCGTGCATATCAACATCATTACCGTTAACTGCATCATCAAACAAGTCGGTGTCCTCAAACTCAATCTCTAGCGGGAAGACCTCACCCTTATATGTCCAGTTGACCTTATCGGGCACATACTCAATATCCAAAATGCTCACAAGAATCCGGGCCTCCCAGTCCTCCCACAACTCGCGTGGGGAGGCCACTCGATGGTCGATGGGGGCCAAATCAGACACGGCGTCATCAAAGGGGGAGTTGAGCCGCGCCGATGTGTCGTGAAGGCGTACCGGCTGGATGTCGTACGCCTGCGCTCCCTGCGCTGCAGACTGGTAGGAGGTGATCCAGATGTGCATGTGGGTTTTGGGGTCCCTTCTGCCGGCCACCCATGTTCCCCACAACCGCTACGACACGCGAGTTACCTCCTCTGTGACGGCGGCGGCGATGGCAGGTCGGGAACTGGGAGGAGCACGCGTCGCCGCGGGAGGTTCCGCCACGACCTCGGGCTCTAGATGGTTGCGGTGGTGGTCTGGATCGACACTTCTAATCGGTGCAGGGGACTTAAGCTGGATGGATCCGGCCATGTGGGCGACGGGATGATGCCGGATTGGATGCGGGGGCACGCTGCGAGGGCGCGTTGACGGGATGCAGTGTGCTCAAGTAGGGATTGGGCAGCACCGGAATGGATGAGGTCGAGCGGTGGGAGGGGAAACATTTTTAATTCGGAGGTGGGCGGCCGAGTATATTTAAGAGTTGGGGTGAACATAGAGTAAAAAGTTTACTCCTCTAATGCATATAAGAGACTGATTGGGTGCAGTTTAGAGGAGCAAAACCGAAATTTTAATGCTCTAACCGATAGAGGGTTTTCAAAGAGAAGGTGAATCACACCCTAGTTTTGATTGAAAGTGATACAGTCCGTGGCATTGGACTTCGATCAGATATAGGCGATGGGGTCACACTAAGGGTGTTTGATTGGACTTTTATTTGCCTTTTGCACTTTGGTTTAGAAGCAAAAGAAAAAACTTCGAAGTCAAAAGCCAGAGCCAAAAGCCTAACCAAAGACCCCCTAACTAAGGAGAGATAAAACAGCCAATCATTTGGAGAGAGGAAGACCATGTGATTATGAGACAAATCCACCAAAGAATCACACCTGCGGTACACAGATGCAAGAGAGAACAACTTCCCTAGACCCAGGTACACAGATGCAAGAGAGAACAACTTCCCTAGACCCAGGTACCATAACCCAATGGCACAGGCATCATTCGCCAACTTTACTTACATTCGGATCAATGAGATCACCTGCAGAATCAGCCAGATGAATTGCTGATGGAAATTGTAAATAAAATTGTCAAACGGTATGTAAGAAGTTGCTTAATCTAATAAGGACTTACGAAATGGACTTCATTTGATTTTGGAGAACCTGGAGAACAGACCGGAGCAAATGTGTTGCTCTATCAACTTCCAGAGAAACCAAATACCGAAGTTCCAGTCCTCTATCAAATTCAAAGTCTCATAAAAAATATAGATATACGTGCATAAAGGGATGACAGATTGACAATATACATCTGGCAAAACCGGGGTGCAGTACTGTTGTCCAGTGTTGGAAAGCTTTCGTTTCTGACTTGTGTTACGCCACGGAAGAAAAAGAAAACGGTTTAACTGAAGCAAGCAGCATGACATGATCACATGAGCAGAGTGAGCGTCCACGGTGAAGCCGACGCCACCACGGAGCAAATGGACACTGCTGGTTCTACAACCCCCTTCTCTGAACACTACCTGCGCTTCTGAACCTGTGTGCGGTAAACCTGCAGGCTGCAGCCCTGTCTGCGCGTCGAGCTGAGAATTCCTCCAAATGCCTGAACTGGTATTCCTCCAAATGCGCGCCTTGCCAACAACTGAACAGAGAATTGGCATCATAGATTGTGCACATCCTCTTTGGGTTGATCTTGCTCTTGGCCAGAAGAACCTACAGAGGGACTGTTCGCCTAGAAGAAGCCCAGCTGTTTCCCAGTGTAATGTGCCTGCACCCCCAGCACCCCTCTTTCCATCAGCGATCGGTACAAAAAGATACACAAGTTGTAGCATAATAAAGTTATGAACAATTGAACATAGTATAGGCTTTTTGGATTAAGAAGATCAAGTTTCTATCTATTGTGAAAATAAAGCATGTCAAATTTCAAAACCTTATAATGGTCTTTCTGTATTTTATTTTTAGACTTTACATGAGACGCATGTTTAATATGCTACAAATATCAAGTTTTATTTTCTGTATTAGCCCTCGAGTCGGGCTCCACTATCTCACGATATCGGATGCCTACTGCTAATAGAGGCCAAATAAAATTTGTGTAGCTTCCAGTGAGCGAAGTAACACCTAGAGGTAAATAAACGACAACCAAAAGAAACATCAGTTTTGCTAAAGCACACCCAAAGAACATTACATGCTTACAGCATTATTAAGTTGGTCTCTTCTTTCTCTGCAATCGGGTTAGGTTTTCTTTTGCAACAAGAGATGAGTTTCAGAGTTCAAACTCTTTGTTCATAATAAAGGTATATATTCAACTAACATAACCATCTGTTATTTTCTTCTTTCATCTTGCGATTCCAGAAAAGAAGATACCTACTCCTACCGCCTAACAGAAAAATGTGCCAGAAGGTAGTAAGCATAACCATGCAATATATTAGCATTCACTAATAATTATATAAAAGAGAAACGAGAAAAAAAAATTACAGTGCAGCATTCTATGCAACTTCAGTAAGATAAACGTACATTATTACTCAGCAAAATTTGCATCTCTTAAAAGTGCAGTTTAGCATGGTTGAAATGTCATGTTGATTAGATGCCTAAACCAAAATGGTGTGCATGACTGCACTTAACTCACAACTTGATCTAGGTTTATCATAGCTAGTTCAAATAAACAAAACTTTCTGTCCAATGATCCATGACAACCAGAAGTATGCAAACACAGCTGAGGTATATATGACCAACGATTAAAATCACGGGAGAAAGGATTTAGGGGAAGGCCTGCGATGCAGCGAAAGTGTAGACTAATCAGCGTTATCTCCCGCGATTCACAACGGTATTCAAATCGTGTGGCGGATTCCCAGCGGAGGTATGTCAAGGACCTCGGTGCCCAAGACAGCAGGACCTAGGATGTCGTCGAAGAAGACGAGCACGAAACGGCGCAAGTACGGCCATAGCAGATCGTTCATGAGTGCCTGGAACATCGCCGGCGCGTTGCAGAGGCCGAACGGCATGACCAGGAATTCATAGAGGCCGTCGTGGGTGCGGAAGGCGGTCTTGGGGATGTCCTCCGCTCGCATCCGCACCTGGTGGTAGCCGGAGCGCAAGTCAAGCTTGGTGAAGAAACGAGCGCGCCGGAGCTCGTCGAGGAGTTCGTCCACCACCGGAATCGGAAATGCATTCTTGACGGTGATGGCGTTCAAGGCGCGGTAGTCGATGCAAAAGCGCCAGGACCCGTCGGGCTTGCGGACCAGCAGGACCGGCGAGGAGAATGCGGAACAGCTCACGCGGATGATGCCCTGGGCGAGCATAGCGGCGCACTGACGCTCCAGCTCGTCCTTGTGCACGGCCGGGTAGTGTCGGGTGGTAGGTGCGACATATGCCAACGGATGGCTTATCATTGTGGGAGCCAGTAAAACATCGCCGGTGCCTGGAAACGGGATTAGGCGAAGACATGCACGCCGGCGAATCTTACCCAGCTTCGGGGCTCTCCGTGGAGATAACACCCCTACTGCTGTTCTGCGGGGTCTCCGCATAATCACTACATGAACAAGTAGCTACACGATGCTCCTTGAGCTGTTTGGCAAAAGGAGGAAGAAGGGCTCTGCTTGCTCTTTTCTCCTCCCTACGTGGTGGCTAAAACTAGCAGGGATCCATCCTCCTTGCATGGGTGTCCCGGGGGTTTATATAGGCCTACCCCCCCGGGGGTACAATGGTAATCCGGCTGGGCGTGGGGCCCAGCCGTCTGTGTCTTCGCTCTCCGGCTTCTGCACCGGCTGCTGGGGCCCGCCGGCTGGTGGGTCCCGCCGGCTACCGGCTCCTTGGTCGACAGGCAGGCCTCACGGTCCAGGGCCTTGTCGGTGGCTGGTTAATGTTGCTCAATCTTGGTGACGAGGGCTTCGCCGAGGTAAGCGTGGCTACAGTGCCGCCGTCCGGCGGGTGACCACTGTAGCCTCACCGCGTCTTGTCTCCTTAATGGGGCGTCTCCTTCGAGGGGGTGGCAAGCCGGCTAGAGAGAGCCGGCTCCATCTTGGGCCGACTGGGGGAGGCCAGGCCGCCTTCGGGTGTCTCTCTGCCCGAAGGGGCCCACCGCCCGTGGGCCGTACCGGTGGCCCGTCGTGGATGACGTCAGGATCAATGTGGCAACAGTGCTGCGACGGATGGGTCATGGCCACCCGTACGGTGCACTGTGCCAGGCGCGCTCCGGGATTCGAGGGTGGCAGGCTTCACTGTAGCCACGCCCCGTCACATCGCCGTTACGTGGATGCAGACTTCGAGGGTACGGTCTTGACCGCTTTATGGGAGCCGGCTCCTTGGAGTCGGCCTTCTCGCAGCCGGCTCCTCGGAGCCAGCCCTCCCGCGGCTTTCTTCATGAGGGCTAAAGCCGGGCCGCCCTCCAATAGCCGGCCTGCGAGACAGCCGGCCAGGGGAAGGCGGCCCCATGTCTTGGATTCTTGAGAGCCGGATCGACTCGTAATTTTTTCAGAAAGGCCAGGGGGAGCCGGCTAGGCTACCCGTGGTCACTTACTCCGACAGTAGTCCCCGAAGCTGAGCGAGCTTCGAGGCTGATAAAGGGACGAGAAGCTTGGTCAGCTTCCTATCCTGAGGGGCCAGCTTTGTTTGTGCACACCGACTTCAGAAAGCTCCGTTTCTCGTAGGCGGGAACGCGGTCGACCTGCGAGCCGTCCGCAGGCCATCCCGCGGGCCACGTGGTAAGGAAACCCTGCCAATGCACACGCGCAACGGGGCGCCGCCGCAGGCCCGGGCCCGCCACTACTAGGCCTCCGCCCGAGCATGGATCTTCTGCGGCCCACATGGACCTCTCGCCTTCTCACGGCGGTTTTATTCTGCCATCAAGGCGTAATAATCGCGGGACGTGGGGGAGTGGGCGCAGTTGATCCCCACGTTCCCCCACGCCGCGCCTCCTCGGCTCCGCCGCGCGGTCTACAAGTAGGAGGAGGAGGGGGAGCGGCAGAGGCTCGCGCGCTCTCCCTCACTCCGCCCTTTCTCGTCTTCCTTCTTCTCCTTCCCGCTGCCGCAGTAGCTCTTGCCGCGCCGCTCCGCCGCCGCATCGTCTTGCTTCTCACCGCGCTGCCTCATGGCGCTGTCAAGCTCGTGGGATGGCTCCAACGTCCATGAGGACCACGTCGCGTTCCTCCGCCAGACGCGACATCTGCCCGGCGAGGACTTCGTCCGGGTTCGTCTGGCACCGGAGGAGGAGATTTCGCCGGCATCGGAGGAGGACGAGCGGGTGATCTTCCGCTCGCACTGCCTGCGCGGTTTCGGCCTTCCGACGAGCGGGTTCCTCCGAGCCTTCCTCGAATTCTACAACCTCCAACCGCATCACCTCACGCCCAACGCGGTGATGCTGCTGTCGGCCTTCGTCACGCTGTGCGAAGGCTTCCTTGGGGTTCTCCCCACGCTCAAGCTCTGGGCGGAATTCTTCCAAAGCAAGCTCGGGACCGTCGTCGCGGGCGTGCCCGCCCCTTGCGGAGCCTTCATTGCCATGAGGCGGGCGAGCGAGAACAACCCCTTCCCGCCCATCCCGCTGATCCAGTCGGTGAAGCTCTGGCAGAAGTCATACTTTTACGTGAAGAATGTCGCGGAGCAGGGCGACTACGTCAACCTGCCGGCTTACGAAGCCGGCCCGCCGGCTGGGAGGAGACCTTCGTGGCGCTACCGGGCCAGGTCGTTGTCCCAGGCCGGGAACGCAGCCGTCTCCCGGCTTCGGGTGATGATCCAGTCGGAGGGCCTGACCGAAGCCGACTTGGTGGCCGCCTTCGTGGAGCGCCGGGTTCTTCCCCTTCAAAGTCGGCCTCACATGGTTTGTTAGATGAGCGGCCGCTTCGACCCAAGCCGGCTGAGCACCAGGGAGATGCCTCATGCGGAGGTCTCCTACATGGTGAACTATATCTCCAACTGCAAGCTCGCCGAGGATTGGCGGTACGGCAAGGGGCCGTACTCTCGCGCCAACCCTCCGCCCGTCGTAAGTTCTTTCTTCTTTTCTTCCTTTGGTAGCCGGCCTTATGATAGCCGGCCTCTGATCAGTCGGTTTGTTCCTAGCAGAACCCTCTCCTTCTGCCGACGACCGGGGCCGCAGGGATAGAGCGCCAGCTCGTCCCTGATCGCACGGTGGACGACGCCGACGACCCGGACTTGGGAGCGGCCGCCATGGAAGACGCCATCGTGGGGGAAAGCGACGAGGCCGGAGGCGCGGGGCTCACGGCCGGCTTCGAGGACTGGCCGGATGATGCCGAAGTCGAAGTCGCCCCGCGCCGCCAGCCGGCGCCTGATCATCAAGGCGCGAGCTCGTCCACCGCGCCGGCTGCTGGCGGCGGCGCCCAGAAGCGCCGGCCGTGTCGATCCTCTTCGGCAGCCGGCCGAAGAAGTCCAAGGCTTCCACAGCGGCGACCAAGCGAGATGAGGCGGCCGCGAAGGCGGCCCGCTTCGGCAAGGCGGTGAAGCAGCCGCAGGCGATCTTAGCGTAAGTCGTCGAATGCTTGGATACGTATTTTTTTTGTCGTTCTTTTCGATTGAAAACTCTTCTAAACCTTTCTTTGCTCGCCGGACAAGGCGCCGCTTTCCCTTGAGCGGGGTCCGGGCGGCTCCGTAGTCGGGCCGACTGGAGGGTCTTCGGGATCCCGCCGCGTGGATCCCCGCGCCGACCTCAGGGAGGCCACGGAGCGGAACGCACGAGAGGTGCGGGAGGAGCGGGAGGCGTCGGAGCGAAGGGCCGCCCAGGCGACGAAGGAGCGGGCCGATGCAGCGGCCAAGGCCCGGGCGGAGGCGGTAGCTGCGGAGACGGAGGCGAAGGCTTCGCACAACCAGCCTCCGCTGCTAGCCATTCCCCTCCGCGCCGTGGCCCCCAACATTCCTGTGCCTCCGCTGGAGGAGGTCGACCAAGAACCGCAGGTGCTGGAGCGGAGGGAGGACTCCGTGATCTTCGTGGAGGGGGTGCCACCGGCAGCGCCAACCGGAGCGGGCCAAGGCGGCCAGTCGGCTGCGGCGCCAGAGCAGCCAGCCGGAGGTGAGCCGGAAGAAGGAGCTGGCCTCGAGGTGCAGCCAGCAATGCGTCGGCGCACAGGGGGAGGCACCGCTGCGCCAGAGCCGCACCGAGCTACGGGTGCCAGCCGGACGGCGGAGGCCTTGGAGGCGGCCAGCACCGGCTCGTCCGAGTGGACTCCCAGCGGCGGGACGGGCGAGCTGAATGTGGCGGCCCAAGAGATTCGAAACCGGCTTCAGGCCCAAGCCGCCTCGCTGCAGCAATACACTTAGGAGTTCCTTGCGACGCGGGCCGTCATCCGGGTGAGTCTTCTATCTTTGCTTGCTTTGTTCTCTTGGTTTCTTCCGTGGGGGCACGTCAGTGCACCCACTGGGTGTAGTCCCCGAGATTCGGGCCGACTGCTGAGCAGTCGGGTCGGATCTTTCCTGACGACTACCTTATTCTCGCCTCCTGTCTAATCTTCCAGGAGTATCATAACCTCCGCGCTGCCGCCTTCAACTCCCAGGCTCAGGAGCTAGGTCGGAGAACCGAAGACCTGATCAGCAGCCGGAGTACGTACTTGGCTTCGTTCATCTCCTGTGGGGGCGCGTTAGCGCACCCACTGGGTGTAGTCCCCGAGATTCGGGCCGACTGCTGAGCAGTCGGGTCGGATCTTTCCTGACGACTTCACCTTACTGGTTTTTCTTTTGTCTTTCGTGCTCGCAGAAGCCAATGCCGACTTAAGGGGGCAGCTCAGCGAGACGCAGGCCACCCTTCGTGCCAAGGAAACCGAGTACGACGCCTTGGTCCTGGAGCGTGACCGCCTAGCCAAGAAGCTGGCTGACCAGGAGGGGAGCCACAAGGCGGCTCTGAAGAAGGCGCAGGATAACGAAGCCGCCCTGAAGGCCGAGTTTGAGACTGAAGCGGCGGGCTGGGCTGAGACCAGGCAAGCGCTGAATGAAGGCTTCGGCCGTATTGAGGATTTGATTGACGGTAAGCCGCCTTCCTCGCTCCTTGCCTGCCCCTTGCCGCCTGACTTGTGTTCTGACTTGAGCTGCTTTTTATTCTCTGTGCAGACTACTTTCCTGGCTACTCCGTCTTTGCTGCCCAAACCATCGAGGCCCATCACGAAGCGCGCCGGCAGGCGGGGGCTGAAGTAGCGCCGGACGCGAGTCGGTCGCTCGAAGAGCAACTCTTGGCGGTCCAAGCGCGGCTGCAGCCGGCTCATCGTACGCTCCGCCGCCTCCAGCGTGCCGGAGCGCAGGTGTTGGCCGCCCTCTGGCCAAGCGAGACGATTCCCCGCACCCCGAGTCGGACTGTCGACTGGCTGGAGGTTGCGGTTGGCCGCTTCGAGGCCTGGAAGGCGTCGGCGGCCCGGCTTGGAGCTGGGCGGGCCCTGGAGTTCGTCCGAGCTTGGTATCCGGGGCTGAACCTGGACCAGCTGCGCACCTGGCGGCTGGAGGCCGACGAAGAGCTGGAGGAGGTGCGACCGGCTATCGCTCAGCGCGCTTCGACGATCGCCGAGTGTACTGATATCAGCGTCTTCGCTCCTGAGATCAATGACGACGGCGTCGCCCAGCCGAAGGAGTGGTTCGGGCTGGACCCGACAGCGGGTGAAGACTCGGCAGAGGAGATCGCCTCCAGCGATGAAGGCGAAGACGACGAAGGAGAGGAGGGCGAAGATGTTGAGCCGGCCGGTGGAACAGCCAGCCAGCCTCAGCCTGACCGTGCCTCCGGCAACGAGGCGCGCGCAAGCGCGCCTTCTGTGGGAGGAGGTGATCATGCCGAGGTTCGCCAGCCGGCCACTCCTCCAGCCGGCACTGTCGTCTCCACCGACCTGCCCGGATCGTCAGTTGCTCCGCCGGCTTAATCTGCCGTCCTTGTTTTTTCCTGCTTGTTGCCTTCTGAACAATTTCATTATGCTTCCGCAGTTCCACCCACTGGGGGTGTATCCAAACTATGTTGAATGCTGGCTTTTTGAAGGTCTTTTATGTAAATATTAACTTGTGCATGTTTGGTTTCCATTCACGTATGCTTTTTATCCTTAGGTTGTTTCCTTTGTCGCCTTCCCCTTTTGGGGAGGCAAGTACTCGAGCTTTCTTGGATTGAAGTGAAGTGAATGGAAGCTGGCTGGCCGGCTACTCTGGTAGTCGGTCGGTGGTGGGGGAGAAACCGGCTTTTGTTATATTAGTCCGTTAGTCCCTAGCCGTTTTTCGTGTGGGCGCCCGTTCCTGCCCTTAACTCTTGCCAGCCGGACAGCCGGTTCTTTGAACTGCGACTTTTGGCAAGAGAAGGCTTGGGAGCCGGCACACTACTTGTCTGACTGCGGGTAGGACTTCTAATATAACTCCAGGCGGCCAGTCCCCGGGCCGACTAGTCGAACCCGGTGCCGGACGGAAAAAAAAGTGAATGCAATGACAAGGCCATAAGCATGATACTCTTCATTCATAGATAAAAGATGGCAGTCCCCGAGCTCTCCTCGGGGGGCCTATTGTCTCGTACTTAGTACAAAAGTTAGCGTGATACATACTGCATTTCAGCTGTAAAACCTTCGGAGGAGGTTGGCGTTCCATGGTCGTTCCGACTCCTTGCCGGAGTCGTCTCTCTTTCGTGCCTTCGGCTTCTGCACGTCGATCAGGTAGTAGGAGTCATTGCCTAAGGCTCTGCTGATGACGAAGGGGCCCTCCCAAGGGGCCGAGAGCTTGTGCTGGTCGGCTGTTCGCTGGATCAGCCGGAGTACAAGATCGCCCTCTTGGAAGGATCTTGGCTTGACCTTCCGGCTGTGGTAGCGGCGCATGCCCTGCTGATAGATGGCGGACCGGCTGAGGGCTAACAGCCGGCTTTCTTCCAGCAGGTCGACGATGTCTTCTCGTGCTTCCTTGGCCTCCGCTTCTGTGTACATGGTTACCCGAGGCGAGTCGAACTCGATGTCAGTTGGGATGACCGCCTCGGCACCATACACGAGGAAGAAAGGGGTGAAGCCGGTTGACTTGTTTGGTGTAGTGCGCAGACTCCAGAGGACAGCGGCAGCTCATCGAGCCAACAGCCGGCTGAACGCTCCAGTGGTACGATCAGTCGGGGCTTGATGCCGGAGAGGATGAGGTCGTTGGCTCGCTCGACCTGGCCGTTTGACTGCGGGTGGGCGACGGACGCTAGGTCCAACCGGATGCCTTGCGTCGCGCAGAAACGTGCCAAGGCTCCCTTGGCGAAATTCGTGCCATTGTCGGTGATGATGCTGTGTGGCACGCTGTATCGAGTTGTTATATCTGCGATAAATGTGACGGCAGTCGGCCCATTCAGCTTCTTGATCGGCTTTGCTTCAATCCATTTGGTGAATTTGTCCACGGCGACAAGCAGATGTGTCATGCCGCCGCGCGCCGTCTTGAATGGGCCCACCATGTCCAATCCCCAAACGGCGAAGGGCCAAGTGAGGGGAATGGTCTTGAGTGCTGAAGCCGGCATGTGTTGCTTGGAGCTGAAGAGTTGGCACCCTTTGCAATGTTTAACTAACTCCTTGGCGTCATCCAAAGCAGTCGGCCAAAAGAAACCATGGCGGAAGGCTTTGGCGACGAGTGATCTTGAGGCCGCATGGTGGCCGCATTCTCCTTGGTGGATGTCTCTGAGGATTGCAATGCCCTTCTCTTGCTCGACGCATCGCTGGAGGACTCCAGTGACACTGCGTTTGACGAGCTCTCTGTTGACGATTGTATATGCTCCGGCTCGGCGTTGGACTTGTCTTGCGTCTACTTCGTCAGCCGGCAGGTCTTGGTTTATTAGGAAGTTGAGGATGGATTGGGCCCATGACGGAGCTGCGACTTCTTCTATTGCCAAAACGGCTACTGCGACCAGGGCGAGCGGGCTGGGCGGTGAAATGCTAGGGTCGGCCGCCGCCTGTTGTGTTGGTGTAGTCTCCGGGCCGACTACCGCAGTCCCCGAGCCGGGTGAGGCGGTCCCTGGGGCGGGCGTAACTACAGAAGTCCCCGCGCCGCCTGCTGACGTCCCTGGGCCGACTATCGAAGTCCCCGGGTCACCTGCTTGGCTCTTCGAGCCGGATCCGGCCGCGTCGGGGTCAGGTGGCACGAAGATGGAATCGGACTCTGGAGACGGCTTGATAGACGGCTTGAGGAGGCATTGTAGAGAGACGCCAGTTGGTATTGTTTGCCGGGTGGAGCCTATTCGAGCCAGAGCATCAACTGGCTCGTTGTCGGCTCGCGGTACGTGGAGGAACTCGCATCCTTCAAAATACCCACTGATCTGCTGAACGAGGAAGCGGTAGCTTGCCATATTTGCATCCTTGGCGTCCCAGTCGCCGGATGATTGCTGGACCACCAAGTCCGAGTCGCCATAGCATAGGATCCGGCGAATGCCGAGCTCTTTGGCAAGCCGGAGCCCGTGTATGAGCGCCTCGTACTCGGCTACATTGTTGGAGGCGGCAAAGTGGATTTGCAGCGTGTATCTGAGCTTGTCACCTTTGGGAGAGGTGAGGATGATGTCGGCTCCCAAGCCGGTGCGTGTCTTGGACCCATCGAAGTGCATGCGCCAATGAGTGGAGTCGGGAGCCGGCGGCAGGTACTGGGTTTCGGCCCAGTCGACGAGGAAGTCAGCCAATGCTTGGGACTTGATGGCGGTGCGAGGCTGGTAGAAGATCGTATAGGGGGCCAGCTCGATGGCCCATTTCGCCACCCGGCCGGATGCATCCCGGCTGCCTATGATCTCGGTCAGCGGGGCGATGCATACAACCGTGATGGGATGCTCTTGGAAGTAGGGCTTCAGCTACTTGGCGGCGAAGTACACGCCGTAGCACATCTTCTGGTAGTGCGGGTAGTTCTGCTTCGAGGTAGACAGCACCTCGCTCAAATAGTACACCGGCCTCTGGACCGGCTGGGCTCGGCCTTCTTCTAGGCGTTGGACTACGATGACGGTGCTAACCACCCGGCTGGTTGCGGCAATGTAGAGGAGCATGGGCTCTTTCTCAGTCGGCGCCGCCAGGACTGGCGGTGTGGCCAGCATCTTCTTCAGCTCGTGGAAAGCTTGGTCAGCTTGGTCATTCCACTCGAAGTGAGTGGTCTTCTTCATGAGGCGGTAGAGGGGGAGAGCTTTCTCTCCGAGCCAGCTGATGAAGCGGTTTAGGGAGGCCAAGCACCCGGTGAACTTCTGGATGTCTCGAAGCTTGGTGGGAATCGCCATTCTCTCAATGGCCTTGATCTTTACTGGGTTGCATTCGATGCCGCGTTCGGAGACTAGGAAGCCTAGGAGCTGGCCGGCTGGTACTCCGAACACGCATTTCTCGGGGTTAAGCTTGATTTGGAACCGGCGTAGGTTCTCAAATGTTTCCTTGAGGTCTTCCAGCAAGGTGCCGCGCTTCTCCGTCTTCACCACAATGTCGTCTACGTAGACATGGGCATTTCTGCCGAGTTGCTTGAGGAGGCACTTCTGCATGCAACGCTGAAAAGTGGCACCGGCATTTCTTAAGCCGAATGTCATAGTCAGGTAGCAGAAGGCTCCGAATGGCGTGATGAAGGCGGTCTTCAGGCGGTCTGCCGGATTTAACTTTATCTGGTGATACCCTGAGTAAGCATCCAAGAAACTCAACAGCTCGCATCCGGCCGTGGAGTCTATCACTTGGTCAATCCTTGGCAGGGCAAAGGGATCTTTGGGGCAAGCCTTGTTGAGGCTCGTGTAGTCTATACACATGCGCCATTTGTTATTCTTCTTTAGCACGAGGACTGGGTTGGCGAGCCACTCTGGAAAGAAAACTTCCATAATGAAGCCGGCTGCCAGAAGCCGGGCTATCTCCTCTCCCACAATCCTGCGTTTCTCCTCTGACAGTCGGCGGAGGGGTTGTTTGACTGGCTTTGCGTCTTCTCGGACGTGTAGTTTGTGCTCGGCGAATTCCTTCGGAACGCCCGGCATGTCCTTGGGGGGGCATGCAAAGATGTCCCAATTCTCACGGAGGAAATCGGCGAGCTCGCCTTCCTATTTGCTGTTTAGGTTTGCCCCGATGACGGCAAACCTCTCTGGGTGCTTGGGGTCAAGAGGTATCTTCTTCGTCTCCTTGGCCGGCTGGAAAGATCCTTGGGCATCATACTCCATGGGATTGGGGGACGGGGCCGACTGCTTGCCGGCCATGGCCACGACTCGGTCCAACATCTTCTTTTCTTCGGCAATCACAAGGGACTCGGCCAGCCGGCTGCTGGCTGCCGCGCACTCGGAGGACTTCTTGTAATTGCCGGCTACAGTGATGACGCCTTTGGTGCTTGGTATCTTCATCTTGAGGTATGCATAGTGGGGAACTTCCATGAATTTGGCCAAGGCAGGTCGGCCAAGCAATGCATGGTAAGGGCTCTCCAGGTCCACCACTTTAAACCAGATCGCTTCCCGGCGGAAATGCTCCTTGTCCCCAAAAAGTACATCAATCTTGATCTTGCCAATGGGGGCGCAGGACGGGCCGGGTACGATGCCATGGAACACTGTCCGAGTAGGCATGAGTTGATTTGTCTTGACGTTCAGCTTCTCCAGGGTGTCGCGGTACAAGATGTTGATGTTGCTCCCGCCGTCTATCAACACACGGGAGAAGCGTGCGTCGCGGCTGTCCGTTGCAAGGGTGGCATCCAGAACCAACGCATAAGAGCCGGGAGATGGCATCACCTCTGGGTGGTCGGCCCGGCTCCAGCTGATAGGTTTTTCTGACCAGTGCATGTGCTCGGCGGGGTTGGCAGCGACCATGTTGACTTCCTGGTTCTCTCGGCGTTTGCTGCGCCGGTCTTCGGGCTGGCTTGTAAAGACGATATAGGCGGCATGCTCGTCGGGGAACTCATCACGCACGGCTCCGACTGCGGGCCTAGCGGCCGGCGGCGGCGGAACCGGTGGCGGCGGGCCGGCAGGCGGAGGCGGCGCGAGCCCTTCGCCTTTGGAGATTCGGGTGAGCCAATGGCACTTCTGGGTTGTGTGGTTGGACGGCTTCGCGCCGCTGTGGAACTTGCACGGGGTGTCGACAGTTTGCTCGTAGGAGAAGGCCGGCTGCCAAGCCGGCCTGCCGCCCTTGGGTTTCTTGGATGCGGGCCGCCCTTCGGGCGGCACGTCTTCGACTGTGGCCACCTGCCGACTGGCGGGAGGCGGCGCGGGGCCCTTGCGCTTGTGGTCGTTCGAGTGTGGGCGTCGGCCGGAATCCCCAGCCGGCGTCTTGGGCGCCGGGTTGAGTACCTTTCCGGACGCGTCTACCCGGAGCTCGGTCTTTATTGAGGAGTCAGCGGTGGCGTACTTGTCCGCTATGTCCAGAAGCTCGTCGAGGGTAGTCGGCTTGTCGCAGAGAAGCTTGTGCTTGAGGAGGGTGCCTTCTCGGCAACTGGCTGTGAAGTATTCTATGGCTTGCACCTCGTGCACCCCTTCGCAAGAGTTGCGGAGCTCGGCCCAACGCGTGAGATAGTCGCGAGTGGACTCGGCGGGGCCTTGTACGCACAAGGAGAGCTGTCTGGGCTTGGGAGCCTGCTTGTAGGTGCTGGTGAAGTTGCGGACGAAGGCTTCTGTGAAATCTAGCTAGCTGTTGATGCTGTGTGGTTTGAGGCTGTTGAGCCAGGTCCGCGCCGTGCCTTGCAGCATGAGGGGCACGTACTTCACGGCAACGCGCCAGTTGCCGTTGGCTATGCTAACCGCCGTGGAGTAGTCGATCAACCAATCTTCCGGCTTCACGGCGCCGTTGTACTTGGGCTTGTCTCTTGGGAGCGAGAACCCTTTGGGGAAGGGCTCGTCGCGAATGCGGGGGCCGAAGCAAGGCGGTCCGACATCGTCTTCTTCTTCCAGAGCCAGGGATCGCGCCAGGCGGTCGATCCGATGGCGGGCGTCGTTTTCGCCGACTCCTTCGCGGCGACCTAGTCGGCCGCTGAGAGTCGGATGCGCCACAGGCAGAGGGGTGGGATATCTCTCTCCACGGGGCCGAGGCGGGGGCGGGTTGCCCCGCCACTCCACGGCCCGAGGGTGGCCTTCTGCGTCTCGCTCGATGGAGATCCGGGTTTGGCTTCGGCTGGCAGCCGGTTCTTTCTCGCGCCGCGCGTGGTCTCTACCCGCAATCGGCGTCCGGGACATCGCGCCGTGATCTCGGCGCGGGGGAGGGCTTTCCGCGCGTGCGTCGGCTTCGTGCCGCTGCGCGGCTGCATCGATCAGCTGCTGGATGCGCCGGGTCATGTGGGGGAGTTCTTCGGCCCCCAGTCCGTCTAGCTCGTCTACGGCCTTCTGGGCGGTGCGTAGGTTCTCGAGTGGAGTGGCGTAGACCGGGCGGTCGACTCCTAACGTGTCGGCAATGACAGCGCCGCGCTGCCTGACAACGCCGGCCTGGCTAGGCCCGCCTAGGGGCGGCGTGCCAAAGGCGGCGCGGTCGGCCTCGTGTCGGTGGGCCTCAGCGAGGCGTCTCATGGAAACCAACTTCCGGCCCTCCGCGAGGAGGGCGAGGCGGCGAGCTTCCAGTACTTCAGCGTCGGCGTCGGCCGGGAGGGGGACGGACAAGTCGGGGACCGCCGCGTGCGGGGCGTCGTGGGCGCTCTCGTCGGCAGCGCCGTCGTGGCCGATGACCATCACCTCGGTGGTGACAGCGTCGCAGCCATCGGCCCGGGGAAGCGGGTCGTTGTAGATCGTGACGTTGGCGGGGAAGGTGTCGAATGAGGCCGTGTCGGAGTCGACAGGCATCGGATCGGTGGAGCCAACTGACTCCAAGTCCACAGCAGGCTCGTCGGAGACATGGAACCGGCCGAGGAGGCTGACGAGGCGGTCGGTGCCCGCATCAGAGGCGAGCTCGTCGGAGATGAGGGTCTTGTCGAGGAGATCAGCGAGCCTGCTCGCTGCGCAGGCGTTGGTGACGCCTTGCAGCGCGTCATGGCAAGCGTCGTCGGGCGTGCCGAGCTGGCTACGCTCGCGGGGGAGGAAAAGGGTTCCCGTCCAGAACAGGTCTCCGGACGACGGTGCACCTGGCCCCACGGTGGGCGCCAAATGTCGGGTGGTAGGTGCGACATATGCCAACGGGTGGCTTATCATTGTGGGAGCCAGTAAAACATCGTCGGTGCCTGGAAACTGGATTAGGCGAAGACATGCACGCCGGCGAATCTTACCCAGCTTCTGGGCTCTCCGTGGAGATAACACCCCTACTGCTGCTCTGCGGGGTCTCCGCATGATCACTACATGAACAAGTAGCTACACAATGCTCCTTGAGCTGTTTGGCGAAAGGAGGAAGAAGGGCTCTGCTTGCTCTTTTCTCCTCCCTACGTGGTGGCTAAAACTAGCAGGGATCCATCCTCCTTGCATGGGTGTCCCAGAGGGGTTATATAGGCCTACCCCCCGGGGGTACAATGGTAATCCGGCTGGGCGTGGGGCCCAGCCGTCTGTGTCTTCGCTCTCCGGCTTCTGCGCCGGCTGGTGGGGCCCGCCGGCTGGTGGGTCCCGCCGGCTACCGGCTCCTTGGTCGACAGGCAGGCCCCACGGTCCAGGGCCTTGTCGGTGGCTGGTTACTGTTGCTCAATCTTGGTGACGAGGGCTTCGCCGAGGTAAGCGTGGCTACAGTGCCACCGTCCGGCGGGTGACCACTGTAGCCTCACCGCGTCTTGTCTCCTTAATGGGGCGTCTCCTTCGAGGGGGTGGCAAGCCGGCTGGAGAGAGCCGGCTCCGTCTAGGGCCGACTGGGGGAGGCCAGGCCGCCTTCAGGCGTCTCTCTGCCTGAAGGGGCCCACCGCCCGTGGGCCGTACCGGTGGCCCGTCGTGGATGACGTCAGGATCAACGTGGCAACAGTGTTGCGCCGGACGGGTCATGGCCACCCGTACGGCGCACTGTGCCAGGCGCTCCGGGATTCGGGGGTGGCAGGCTTCACTGTAGCCATGCCCCGTCACATCGCCGTTACGTGGGTGTAGACTTCGAGGGTACGGTCTTGACCGCTTTATGGGAGCCGACTCCTTGGAGTCGGCCTTCTCTCAGCCGGCTCCTCGGAGCCAGCCCTCCCGCGGCTTTCTTCATGAGGGCTGAAGCCGGGCCGCCCTCCAATAGCCGGCCTGGGAGACAGCCGGGCAGGGGAAGGCGGCCCCATGTCTTGGATTCTTGAGAGCCGGATCGGCTCGTAATTTTTTCAGAAAGGCCAGGGGGAGCCGGCTAGGCTACCCGTGGTCACTTACTCCGACAGGTAGCGGTACGGCCGGACGGCCACCGGGCCAGAACCGGGCAGCAGGGTGATGTCGTGGTCACGGCCGCGGGGTGGTGGCATGCCGAAGGGTTCGGCGAAGATGCCGTCGAACTCGGAGATGATGGCGTCGAGGAAGTCGCGGCCGTTGCATGATTTCAGGGCTGGCCCGGCCGGTCCGGCAATGCCGCGCTAG
>NC_041392.1:589293028-589329367 GCF_002162155.2 Triticum dicoccoides | reverse complement strand
AGAGGGTGCGGAAATCCCACAAGATCGGTCCAAGCGTGGCAAGCCACTGCGTGCCCAGGACAACGTCGTAGCCTGCGAGCGGCAAGGCAAGGAAATCCTCCGAGAATGCCTCGCGGCCGATGCGGAAGGGTACGGCGCGGTATGCGCCCTGGCACGGAACGCGCTCGCCGTTGGCCACCATCACGCGCATTTTCTCGAAGGTGGGGGAT
Organism: Triticum dicoccoides; assembly: GCF_002162155.2. Taxonomy (NCBI): domain Eukaryota; kingdom Viridiplantae; phylum Streptophyta; class Magnoliopsida; order Poales; family Poaceae; genus Triticum; species Triticum dicoccoides. The sequence continues at coordinate 589,329,158 of NC_041392.1, read as the reverse complement.
GGCAATGTGGCGTGGCCGGCCGCCTCCTCGACGATGAAGTTGTGGATGGAGCCGGAGTCAATCAGGGCGAGGAGGGAGACACCCCCAAGGGTGATATGCATCTGCATTGTCTCGCTCGTGCGTACGCTGGCGATTGCGTTGAGCGAGATCTGAGGGTCGGCCGGCGAGGCATCAGCGCTGGCGGAGGCCGTGTCGTCATCGTCTGGCGCCAGGTCGAGGAGAAAGATGCGTTGACACATGCGGTTGTGGCCCCTGCCAAACTTCTCATTACAATTGAAGCAGAGGCCCAGGCGACGACGTTCCTCCATCTCCGCCAGTGATAGGCGCTTGATTGGGCGCCCTTCCGGCAGAACGGGTGCATGCTGGGGTGCGGCTGGTGGTGCCGGTGCGGGTAGCGCGGGGCGTGGGACGGGCGCCGGCAGGATGCCCTTCTGCTGAAAACGAACCGGTGGCGTGGAGGCAATCGCGCACTGGTCGCGCAGCTCCAACTTGCGGGCGAGACTCATGGCGACGGCGAGGGACTGCGGGTTGTGGATCTCCACGTCGAGGTTGAGGGGTGGTTGGAGGCCCGCGGTGAAGATCTGAACCTTCTGTGTGTCCGACAAGTAGCCTGCCTGGGGAAGGAGCGCCTCAAACCGCTCCTGGAAGTCGACGACGGACGTCGTGCGCTTGCACGCCATCAGTTCGCCCAGCGGGTTAGCGCGTAGGGGTGGCCCGAAGCGGAGGTTGAGCAGCTCGGTGAAGCGGCGCCATGGCGGTGTGCCCTCATCGCGCTGGACCTACATGTACCACAGCTGGGCAGTACCCTCGAGGTTGTATGACGCCATCCACACTTTCTCCTCCTCGGCGATCCATTGTTGATGGAAGGAGGACTCGCATCTGTTGAGGAATGCGAGAGGGTCGGACTTGCCGTCGAACTTGGGGAAATCCATCTTCTGAAACCGCGGGGGTCGATCGTTGTGGTGCTGCCCACCGTGGCCGCCGTCAGCGCCCGACGAGGAGGCCGACTTCTCCTTCTGCAGTGCTGCCACGGACGTCTGCAGAGACGACACGGTTGCAGTCAAGGCCTCGATCAACTTGGCCAAATCAGCGGTGGTTGGTTCCGTCATGGCTGAAGGAACCGAGGTGGCGGCGGATGGTGGCGATGGAGGTGGGCTGGGCGCGGACGCAGAGGTGGGGGTGGCCGGCGGGGGTAGCGCGGAAGAGGACGAGGAACGCCTAGAACCTGATACCAAGTTGTCAAGGACCTTGGTGCCCAAGACAGCAGGACCTCGACTACGTAACTCGTAGTCTCGGTAGATAGGAGCGCTAGGGTTTTTGCCTAACTGCTCAATGGTGTGGGAGATGAGATTAGGAGCAGAGGGAGAGATAGGAGATAATGATTTATTGCTTGCCCTCAAAGAGTGCTGATTACACGATATATAAAGGCCCCATGGGCTGCTAACAAACTGAAAACTATGCCTAATAAACTACTCCTTTGTTCTAGGAACCAACATAAGGATCAGGACTCCTGCCCCGATCACGCTTCGCCCGTTGTGGCCGGCGGCTGTTGCTGCTGGTCGCGTGGCCCGCGCCTGTACGCAACGCCCCACATGACAAGGTAGCGCTGCGATCGCGCCCGTTTCGTGTGTGATTTATAATCGTGGGTATGATTATAAGAAGTGAAAGAAAACATAATTTCTACTTAATAGACAGTTTTCATTTTTCTTAAAGTTTGCTTGTGTAAAAAATAAGGCTTTATCCAAAGAAAAGCATCTGAGAAATTGGATTAGGGATAGTAAAGGCTAACCTCTGAAGATTTACCACCCCACTTCTTTAATGGCCAACCTCTGAAGATTTACCAACTAACGTCTTTAATGGCCGCCCAGTTGCATCCTGGAAGGGCGGCGAACTTATTATAATCTGGACCTTCCTTCTGCTGAAACTGCTCCTCCAGTGCTTGATGGCATTTAGAAAGGAAAAATGTTTCAAGTGATACAGGAAGACCACTCCGTGGCAGTGACATCAGCCTGGGGCACTGATCAATCGAGAGACGACGAAGCGAATAAAAACCATCCAGATCAGGAAGCCACAATAAATTAGAACAATCAATAATCGACAGCTCCACAAGGGAAACAAGGTCACACAAATGTCGCAGAGATGATAGCCCGTCGCAAGATCTTACTTTCAGCTCTTTCAGTGCCGCCTGGTGGCCTGCTTTAGACAGTCGCATAACTTGAGGGCACCCCCACAACTGTAGTTTCTGAAGACATGGCATGTCATCTAAATACGGCACAGATTTCAGCTCATAACAATAGCATATTGTCATCATTTCAAGGGACAACAGTGATTCTGATCCGTCAATGGATGATATCCAACCACATTGAGAAATGTACAACCGTTTCAGCATCCTCAGGTGGTGCAGACTTACCGGTACACCCGGTATCTCAAGAGAGACACATTTTGATAGAAATATTGTTTCAAGAGATGAGAGGTTATTCAATAACTTGAAGAAAGAGGATGGTTGCAGGCAGCACTCTTCTAATGCAAGGTGTTTAAGTGACAAAGGAAGCACAGGACATGCATTCTCACCCAAGAGGGTGGTAATCACTGAGCAAGTATTCTGCTTATCAATGCCAAATACTTTCAACTTCTTGAGTGATTTCATACTGTGAAAGACTGTCGTGGGCATGTGTACCAAACAGTTAACATAGATCTCCATATCTTCTATAGACTCTAGGTGATGAGAGCGCAAGACATGGAAGGAGCTTGATACCAGGCGACAAAATGATCTTGATAGTTCAAAACTGTCAATGTGAAGCTTAAAATGGATTGTTTCCTTGTCAAGTACAGCTATATGTCTGAGTGTACGAGGATGGGTGGGATATGCTCTTAGCCGTGGACAGCCAGCAACAGAGAGATGTTTGAGATTCTGTAACACTTCATCATTGTCCAGAAGACACCACTCCAATTTTGGCAAGCGTTCCAGAAGCAATATCTCCAAAGAAGGGAATCCAGCATGACCAAAGAACTCCTGACCGAGTGCTTTTAGTTCTTCCATTCTCCTTACTTCAAGAGTTCTGAGTAACGGGAGATCCCCTAAAGCTGGAAGTACCTCCCATCTTTTACAATCTCGTAAACAAATGAATTTCAATCTTCTCAGCCAACCAGACTCCAGCCAAGAAGGAGAACAGACACCTGGGTACCCACTGATAGTTAGCTCATCAAGATTGCAGTGCGGCTTTAATACATCAAGCACCTCGAAGCCCCTGTCCAGATTATCAACACCATCACATGATCCCCATTCTAGCTCCAACTTAGATATGTGCTTCTTTAAGTCTAGATGAGACTTAGCGGCTTCCTCCCTGTTTTTTATATTCTCGAGCGATCTGATAGCAAGCTCTCCCCCAATGTTGTTTAGATCCTTTAGTTGGACCAAGCTTTGCTCCTCCTTGTCAACACGGAATTCTCCGGAACCCACGATACAAGTAAGTTGATGCAAACCTGATAAATTTACAGTGTGACCCTTCTCCACATTGACATGCACTAAGTTGATAAGTCCACTAATGCTTTCAGGAAGACTGAAATGACTTCCAGTAATGTTTACATTTCCCCTTGAATGATTCTGACGTTTTCTCTTGTGGGAGCAAGATATCATTGAGAAATAACATGAATGATACTGAACAAACAAGGCCTGTAGATGTTTGAGTCTGGAGATTGCCGTAGGCAGTGGGTAATAAGTGTGTTGGATGGCTAGATAGCGCAGGTGGATCAGATCATTGATAGCTTCAGGTAAACTATGGAGGCAGCATCCGCTTACATCAAGTACCCGCACACTCTTGAGCTTGGTGAGTAAATCATGGCTCAGACAAACATTGGAGCAGAACCAAGATTTGTTCAGAACTATCAATGTACGCAATCTTCTAAGATCATCATTATACAAAACATTTTGCAGTTGTTCAGCGGACACTGAAAAATGTCTAATATAATGAGGTAACACCACCATGCAGTTGTTGTCAACTGACTCAAACCTAAAACATTCTCCCCGGGAAACATGAAGTGCCAGGTCATTCATTGAATCGTGCATAACATAATATGTTTGATCTCCACGGCAGAGCACTTGGAAAAATGACCGAGCTAACAAATCATTGAAATAGCCCCTGCCAATATCTTCCAAGCTTCTACTGATATTTCCTTCTAGATGAACAAAACCCTGGGCTATCCACATTCGTATCACTCTATCTGGATCAATACGATAATCCTTCGGGAATAAACTACAATATGCAAAACACTGCTTGAGGTGTGCTGGCAAACTTTCATAACTTAAGCGTAAGATTGTCAAAATATCGTTTGGATTGAGTACATCTTTGTGCAGAACATCCTCCCACTCTGAACCATTGTACTTCCCATTTAAATGCCCTCCAATAACCTTTATTGCTAGAGCTGAGCCTTTCAGTTTCTGAACTATTTGATCTCCAATTCTGTTCAACTCTGGATAATCTTCTGGCTTTCTACTGCCAAATGCACATCGACTGAACAGTAACCAGCTATCATCTCTTCCAAGACCCTCTAAAAAGAATGAGCTTCTAGAGTCCAGAATTTTTGCAACCAATTCTGTTCGGGTTGTCACTAGAATCTTGCTTCCTGTCCTTAGATTCTTACGATTCCTGCTTCCTGATTGTTTAATTGGGGCTAATAATTCCATCCATATCTCTTTGTTGATGTGCTCTCCGTATTTCTCGTCATACCACACATCATCCAGCACTAAGAGAAACCTCTTGCCAGAAAGTCTTCGTTTTAAGTTCTTCCTGGAGCATGCTGAAATTGAAATTGGACAGGTCAACGTCCTCACCATCAGTTGTGCATGCTATCATCTCTTTGATAACTCTAGTTTTGTCAAAATTATTGGAAACACAAACCCACATTCTCTGGTCAAAAGTATCAGCTATTTGCTCATTGTTATAGATAAGTTGAGCTAGAGTAGTCTTGCCAATGCCCCCAACACCAACAATAGTGTGAACCTCCGTCCTAAATCTGTGTTCACCGTTCAGTGAACATTCATCGAACTGATTCACCAGCTGATCTGCTAGCTCGGCAACCTCGTTTTTTCGCCCAAAAATTACATCTTCATGCAAAAGAGATCCTGTGATTCTTTCTTGGGTACACTGAAGAGGCTGAATGGGGTTATAGCTCTCCAATGTCATCACTCGTACAAACATCCCCGCAGAAGTTCTAACTCTCTCTAAGCTTTTGACGACCTTCCGCAAATCTGACCTGAACTTGTCAATATTGACCAAGCGCTTGCCAATAGAGATAGAAGAGGAGGCTATGCGTCTGAGCAGGCCTTTCTGCTCACTCCTCTCTTTTAAAAGCATATAGTCAAACTCATCCAAGACATTTTCTGCATCAGAGACTGCATCTTTCATTTGGTGCAATAAAAATAGTTGATTTGTGTTCACTACATGTTGCCTTTCAGCTGCATCAACTACCATAAGTATATCCATTAAATTGGCCTCCAAATTCTTGAGATCAGACACCATCTCAGATTTCCAGCTGTACTGGCTTGAAATATAGGACTGCACCAAAGAAACCATCCTTCTAATAACAGGAGAAAGAGCCCATCCTACAACACTAGCTGCTGATATTGTAGCCATGTGAAAATATAGGACTGCTCCTGTGCAATTAAAAGTTAAATGTTTTTAGTACTAAATGAATAACAAGTTGCAATGTAAAAATATCACAAAACGCTTAAATGTTCAGAGACTTGCTTGCAACGAAGGATCAACCAGGTTGCAGCATATATGTCCAACAAAGGCTGGTACGAAATCAACTGGGGATATTTCGTAAGACACACTTGATATGTCTGACGGATTCTCAAAAAAAAAAACTTGATATGTCTGACATACTTAATCAGTGCATTCACATTGTGAACACACTTTTGACATTATCCATCTAGTTTGACTTTGTTTCCTTGATATATAGACATACGTGAGGCTACCAGTATTGAAATTTAAAAGTCCACCGTTCTTTGCTCAAGCTAACATTCCAGTAGTTCAGAAACATTTTCGGTGATGGAAATAACCAAGTTTTGAGATCCAACCAGACGATTTCTGATCAGATCCCCAACCAGATCACATACTACACCTATTAGAACAAGGATTAAAATCTCGGCCACTTAAGTAGTGCCAGAGTATGAAGAAAGCTTGGGCCAGATCCGATGGTTTGGGCAAGACAAAAATGCACTAGGACAACGAATTCTTGCATCTAGATGAGCATTGACTCCACAGTACCTAATACTCTTCTCTATCTCTACTACTAATAAACAAGCAAACAAGAACTTCGCTAAGTACACCCGGCAACTTGTCCCACAAAACGCACGGAACAATCAACACCACACAATTATACCCGCACATCTAAATCTAACAGCCATCATTCATTTGCTGCCTGTACGGTGTGGACTTAGGAAATATCCTTGACTGACCGTGCTCCACCTCCAGCACCCCCCATCCACCCCCTACAATCACGCTGTACTCCAGGTAAATAAGGAAACAACATTAATTCGTCATCACACCACGCTGATCTCCTGGTAAAATAAGGAAACAAAATTATATCGACATCGCACCGTCGCACCATCGCCAATGTCATCGCCATTGTTGCCGACCAACATGGAGACCGTCCGCGAGCAGCGTCGCTTCCTTCCCCGAGGTCGCCAGGGCAGCGACGCCACAGAACTTCCAGCAAGGTCGCCAGGGCAGCGACGCCAGGGAACGCCCAGGATCCTGCCCTCGCAGCGTGGCATCCCTACGGGAGATCCCCACTGGTACAGCCCGCCCTGCCCGTCGCAGCCAGCCGGATACACGCAGCTGTAAAATTCTTCTCTCCACTTTAGTCTAAACTTCTTCCTTCGACCTGCTTCTTCCTTTGACCTGTTGCATCAATACTCCAAATTGTTATTTTCAGAATATATAGTTCTAAAATATACACGCGTGCACATCACAATACTACACATCTGTATCGATTTCCAGCCTAACTGATACATGCATCCTATGTCCTAGACCTGGTGTGAACTAAAATAGCCATTCATATTTTAGAGTTGTGGTTTCGAAGTTATTTGTAAATGTAATCCATATGAACATTATTCTTTTACTTACTTCATTAACATATGTGCCAATATGTTCGCACCATACCCTCAGGGCCATTACCTTGACTGTCCATTCTAGATAATTAAGCTCCAAGGCACTTGATCAATTGACAACTGTAAAAAACAGGTTGCAAGTGCATGTGATGCCTACTTACTTTCTGATGAAGTCATAACCATCTGCATACTTGGTTGCCTGATTTTATTTTAAATGGAGTTGTATGCGTTGGTAAGAAATTAAGGTGTTTGTAAACTTGGTGAGACTATCTTGACGACAAAGGGAGGGGACAAACTATAGCCGCTCTTATCCCCTTAGAGGGAGAGGTTAGGAGAGAACAAACCATGTCTTTAGTCTAAACTTCTTCCTTCGACCTGCTTCTTCCTTTGACCTGTTGAATCAATACTCGGAATTGTAATTTTCAGAATATATAATTCTAAAATATAAACATGTGCACATCACAATACTACACATCTGTAGCTAATGTTTATTGACCTGTTGCAGCAATACTCAGAATTGTAATTTTCAGAATATATAGTTCTAAAATATACACATGTGCACAACACAATACTACACATCTGTAGCGATTTCCAGCCTAACTGACACATGCATCCTATGTCCTATACCTGGCGTGAACTAAAATAGCAATTCATATTTTAGATTACATCTAGCAGTGGGGATAAAAAATATAGCTTCATTGTCCCAAGTAGATACGTCAGGATAAAGAATAGAAGTTAATTTCCGCACCAATAAATCACAATTTCTGTACCTGCCAAATCAACATTCTATGTTTGCGGCTCAACAGCAAGGCCAATATCATCTTCTGCCTTCTGTTTTTGTGTAAGTGAACAGGAGGGCCAACCACTGAGAGTGGTCCTGCAAGGAGACCTGTCATTACAACTTCCTATTAATAATGTAAATACGGCTTTGATGAAGCACATTATCAACTTCCCAATTTTTTATGATAGCAATATTCATATGTAGGCCAAGGGTATGTCATCTCCCAAGAGTGCGGGAGCGCGCACCCCATTTCAGGATCTAAGTAACAACCGACTATTGGGTAATTATCGTCAGCCTTTTCCTAAAAATGTCATACTGTATTTGTTGGTGCTTATATCCTAACTTGCGGTATGTACTTATATCCTAACTTGCGGTATCTACTTATGCAGACCCCAAAGAATTGAAGAAGCAGAGGAACAGAGAGTACTATGCACGCAATAAAGATGATATCCTTAAAAGACGGCGTGAGGCCCGTGAGAAGAAACAGGCTTCAACAACACTGCTTAATGTCGATCAAAATGTACCTCATACACCCCAGCCGTTGGCCCGAGGTAAAATTTCCCTTACACTGCATTCTTATGTATTGGTCCAAAAACTTATAAGATGCATGCACCAAACTAACAACAATATGTCATAGATATGGACCCTAACGAACTGCAGAGCCAACTGGTTGGGATACAGTATTCACAGAACATAGATGGTGTCTTCGAGAGACAACATCAAGCCTATAGTGATATTGAAATGACCGGTGTGGATGGCGATGTCAATGAACAAGAAAATGAAACAGTTACACCGGTGCCCATGTACATCGGTAATGCTGATCAACAAAGTATATACAACCCTATGTGTTCATACTAATTAACTTTATTACACATATATGCAGACCCTAAGGAGTTGAGGAGGCAAAGGAACAGGGAGCGGTATGCACAAAATAGGGATGAGATATTAAAACGACAACGCCTATCCCGTGAAAAGAGAAAGATTACTACTGGCCTCAACGATGATAACACTGTGTCGCAAACACCACCTACAGGACAATCCGGTGTCACCCAGCTACATAAATTGACAGGTTCGGGTGTACCATAAAATATACCTTTTGGGTGGGAGGTCCTGCATGTACTTGCATGTTCACACCTCATCGAATATGCCAGAAAAAATGGGTACTCATGTGGTGCTGCAATTTTATGGCAGGCTTGTCAAATATACAAATTTCGTCTCATGAACAAATCCCAATCGACAAGGAAAATTATTTAACCTGCGATGATGAATCCAATTGGTTGCACAGGAAGAAAGAGTATGTCTGCACCTGATGGTGATCTGCCAAAGTTTTGTAGTTTCTACGGTAAATTTGTTACATGATAATGATAATGATATACTGCATCCGTAAAGAAATATAAGAGCATTTAGAACACTAACGCTCTTATATTTTTTTACAGAGGGAGTACATCCTATAGTGAACAGGAGCAAGACAGAAAAGAATAAAAGATTCTCTCCAAATTAATTACGGATTGTTTCCTGTGATTTTCAATTCCAAGTAATAAAGGATATAAGGTTACAATTCATCACCTGAAAAAACAGATCTTTGTAGTCATAGCTATGTCTTCTCCAAGTGACCATACCCTTAAGCATTTGATGAAAGTGGATATATCATCAAGAGCCCTGCAAGCAAATTTATCTACAACAGGAAACACACAACATATCAGATATTCACCTTCACTATCTGAACTGTTTAATGTTTACTTCCGCTTCTAATGTTAGCTTATCTAGCAAATTTCTGTTATTCTGAACATCTAATTGACTTTCAAATAGTACAGGGGCGAGATATCCAGCTATAATTACAGTAGGGATCGATGCTAATTAAACCTCTTGACACACTCATTTGAAAGTCAAGTATATTTATGCAGCGACGCCTTATTACTCCTAAGAAGATATCATTACTTCTGCCCATAGGAAGAGATATTACACCATCAGTTGAATTTAGCTAAATCTGCAGTTTTCATTACAATGCCTGAACCTTATTTATCTTGCTTCACAAAAAAAAAGAGGATGAAGTACCCATCTTTCAGTCATCTGGCAAGCAACAGTCCAGTTCATATTGCATACCTTCTTAGCAAGCATTATCGAGTGCCATTGTATCCTGAATAACACAATTTTTTTGAGGAACCGACAGGAGCGCTGCCTTTTCATTAAGAAGGGGGAAATATGTAGAGGTATCTTGAATAGCACATCACACAGAGGCACACCTAATTGAAATTACATTTGTACATTAGTACATGGTAAACGCACAGAATGAATTAAAATTTAATTGCAAAGGTAGGATAATCCAGACACGAAGTAATGTCTAAGGACTACGATCAAATCAGAATTAATTCTGATGGTTAATACAGCGATGAGAATTCATTTCATAACATTAATATATTATTGACTTGTGCAAATTGCAAAATAATCAATCAGTACACTAGCTAAGGAAAGCTGGAGCTGAGCCGTGAGAATCAATTAGAGAGATAAAATGTGAGAACATGCAATGGTCATATCTTACTGGCTCCTACACATCTTCGCGGAGGCTGGTGAACTGGCTGGGAGGTGGCCGTATCTCACTGGCTCCTGCACATCTCCACGGCTCAGCTGAAGCGATCTATTATTAGCTCATTCCACAAGCAACAGAGAGAAGGAAGCAACAATTGATTTGCTCATACCAGTGGAGGCATCGAACTGTGCCCAGATATTGTTGCGCACCCACGCCCGCTCCTTGTTGGCTTGTTGCGGGCCTCGGCGCCCGCCTCGCGCTGGGTCGCCCGTGAGTGCGCTGAGCTCGAGCGCCTCCTTGGGCACTTCGGCGAACGGATTCGAAGAAGGACGGGGAAGAGCAGGGGCGGGGAAGTCGCGCGCATCCGACGGAGCCTAACGCTAGGATGCTCGCGAGCATGCCGAGCTGGCCAGCTGGGGGACCTCCTCGGCCACTTGGGCGACCGGATTCGATGAAAACGCGGGGAAGAGAAGGGGTTGCGAACCTCTTGCTGGCGGTGGGGACGAAGGGGAGGGGTGGCCTGACGAGGTGGAGAGAGGGAGCTGGCGACCAAGGAAGAATGGGGAACGACGGGGAGAAATGTGAGGGGCGGTGGGAAGGTAGGTGACGGTGTGGCTAATTGAAGGTAGGTGGCGATGCTAGATGCATTGATATGGGTCAGGAAAATTATCAAAAGTCCAATCGATCCAGCCCAACCGTCCGGCTGATTTTTTACCGGCTAATTACCGATTGCGTTCTTGAATCGGAAACCAAGCTAGCTGCTAGGTAGGCAACGAATGAATCATATCCAAAACTAAAGTATTTTTAAAGATGTAGTTAGATTTCGGTTGACTTAGACTAAGTTGAGTGATATTCCCCACACAATTTTTTTGAGTGATATTAGCAAGCTTTTTTTTTCTTCAAAAAAATCACCTTTTTATTTAGATTTATTTTTTCTAAATTTTAATACATGAATATATTTGTCATTTTTTCAATCAAGACTCAATTCATTCTTTTTATCTCACTAAAAACAATCCAATATTTTTTATCCCTCTAAAAAATCAATTCTTATAATAAACATCTCCTTTGTACGTTAATATAAGACATTTTTGCAGTTTAGTTCACAAAGGGCATAGTAAATAATGTTGTTTAGTTGTTGTTTTTTTAATACGTAAAAAATTATAATCTATTTATGTGATCGTGATTTTTTTTTGAAAACATGTATGTGGACCATATATTACACTATGTGATCGTGAATTTTTTGTGAAAACATGTCTGTGGATCGTATATTACATGCGCGCTCTCATTGTTGGGCATGAGACATATTTCAATGGCTCAATAAGAAAACTCATTAAAAGGTTAAGATTTAAAATAGATTTTTTTATAAATTATGATGCGTGCGTTGCACGTGCATGCTTACTAGTGATAGGTAAAAGGCGATCAGACGCAGAGCTGTGTGCCGGAGCGGCGGCGGGGGGGGAGGGCGTGGGGGCGCGCGGAGGAAATTTTGGATTTGGGGAGGAGGAGTAGAGCCGCCTAAGGGCATCTCCAGCCGTTGGCCCCCAGGAGAGGCAAAAAATCGCCTCCTGAGGGCGCACCGGCGCTAAACCGCGCACTGGGGGCGTGATGCCCCCAGTCGTGGCGTCCACGGTTAGTAAAAAAGTCAAATACGGCGCAAAAACGACTCAAATTTAACACAAACATCGGCGAGTTCGTTCAAACTTAAACATATTTCACAAAAAAAGAAAAAAAAACTACCACGGGCTACCCCGCCGTCTCCCTCGCCACCCGCCTCGCCGCCCGCCCACGCGGTTCTACATGCCGAGGAGGCTGTAGAACCGCGTGTAGTCACCGCCGCCATCGTCGTCGTCGTCGTCGTCGTTGTTGTCGCCGCCCCCGCCTATGCCTCCGCCGTCCCTGCTGCATCCCTCCCCCGGTTGGCGCGGCGGGTTGGACGGTCCGGGGGCGGCGTCATCGTCGTCGTCGTTGTCGAGGACCACGACGCCGTGCTCGTCCTCGCGCCCACGTTTGCGGGCGGCGATCTCCTCCAGGGCCCGGCGCTGTCGGACCATCTCGTCGCGGAGGTAGTCGCCCCGCGCCCACCGCAGGGCGTCCTCGTCGGAGAAGCCGCGTCGGGCTATCTCCTCGTACTCCGCGGGGAGGCCGGGCTCCGGCTTAGGATCCACGAGGACGAAGCGGCCGGTGGGTGGGGAGGCGTTGGCGCCGATGCGGACGCCGAAGCTGCGGGTGTGCGCGCTGACCGGCGTGCCCTGGGGCTCCGGCTTGACGGGGTGGAGGCAGGGCGAGCCACCGGACGAGGAGGAGGACCCCCCGGTCTCCATGCGCCTCGGGGTCCAGGAGCTTCCCCGGCGGCGTGAGAAGGAAGGGGGGCGATGTACTCGAGGCGCGGCGTGTTGCCGCTCTCGATGTACTCGAGGACGGCCTCCAACGTGCGCCCGGGCACGCCCCACCACCGACGCCGGCCGACGGCGTTGAGCCTGCCGGAGGGCTCGACGCCGTTGGTGGCCTCGAGCTGCTCGGCGTGACGGCGGCGGAAGTAGGGCTCCCAGAGCGGGCTGTCGGGGACGTACCGTGGCCCCTCCCTCGCCGCACGCGGCAGGGACGAGCGGATGCGTGCGATCTCCGCACGCCGCGCCGCGCCGATGGGTATCGGGAGCACCGGCACGCAGCCGGCGCTGATCCTCCACGCCCCGGGTACCCGCATGTCCAGCGGGACCGGGTACTCGGCCTCGAAAAGGAGGCGAGCCTCGCTCTCGTGAAGATGGCGGCGGCCGAATCCGTTCGCCGCCGCGCCGTCGCCTGGGAAGCGCTCGGCCATGGGTGCTAGAGACGGCGAGAGAGAGGAGAAGGAGGAACGACGACGGCGAGAGAGAGAGGCGAGGGGGGAACGACGACGGCGAGAGAGTACGAGTCGCCGAGTGCTCTGGGGCGCGTCTTATATAGGCCGAGGCGCCGCCCGTGCGCGAGCCGCCGTGAGTACGCGTGGCGGGCGAGGGAGGGCGAGGGACGCGCGTCATCCGGTCTTCACTGCGCCGCCCGTGAGGCATCAATGGCGCAGGCTGACCGGCGCGGCAGTTTTGGCATTGATTTGCCGCGGGAAACGAGGCGATGAGGACGACGAAGGGCCGAGAAGAGGGTAAAGTCGCTGACGCGACGGGCCCACGGCTATTTCGCACCAAAACAGTTCGCCCCGGCGCCCCCGGGCGCCCCCCAGCGCGTCGGGTTCGGCCTGGATCTGCCGACGCTGTTTTCGGTCCAAGCCGGCAAAAATCAGGCTCCTGGAAACGCGACTAGTACGATTTTTTAGCGCCAGCGCAGAAAAAACACTTGGAAAGGCCTTCTTGAAAGCGCGGGTGGAGATGCCCTAACTACCAGGCCACCAACCTCAAAAACAAATGTATACTCTCCCGAGCGCCATCTCATATGTTCAGGAAAGCGTCTCGCCTCGCTGCCGCCCAGCTGGTGAAAGGGCCAGGCTCGATAATAAAACCGGAGCCTGCGCGCCAGGCCATCAGGCTGTCAAAAAAAAGATGTTGCAATTGGTATCTCCGACGAGAAGTCCTCGGGTGATTCAAACCCGCGATCTTTTTTTCTAGACAATTCACGAAAGCTTTATTAATTCGTCATAATGCTTATAGAGATGGACGAAAGATTTCCCGGCGGCCACCTCTCAGGATAAAAGTATGCTTTGCTAAATTGTGAGCCTTAAAATTTGAGCTCCTAGTTTCATCAACTATATTACAAGATGTAAAGGAAACAGAGTGGATAATGATCTCCTGGATTACAGCTCAATAACTTGTCCGATTTCACTTCTGAATGTCCTTAACGACCACCTTACTATTTCGCGCATGCTATGCGGGTGATATAATGATACCATGCCAAGTTTCAACATTTTCAGGATTCATTTTGTAGTGATTTTCAATTTCACGGTCATTTAGCTCTCTAAACAATTAGGTAAATGACCGAAAAACAACAAATGATGTCAGAACATGTTGGAAATTGATGACATTGCTTTAAATGCTGCATACTGAACACAAAAGAAGTCCGGAGTTCAAATAAGTTTAAAAAACATTGAAGTGGCCATGTAACAGATGAGTTCTCGTGTGAAACCCTGATACTCGGAAAGAGTTTGTCCAGTTTGTACACGAAGTGCGTCCAGTTTTTGCCGTGACCCTCTCTACTCTTTCGCGCATGCTATGCGGGTGATATGATGATACCATGCCAAGTTTCAACATTTTCAGGATTCATTTTGTAGTGATTTTCAATTTCACGGTCATTTAGCTCTCTAAACAATTAGGTAAATGACCGAAAAACAACAAATGATGTCAGAACATGTTGGAAATTGATGACGTCGCTTTAAATGTTGCATACTGAACACAAAAGAAGTCCGGAGTTTAAATAAGTTATTAAAAATAAAAAAGAGGTGCAATGCTGGTTAATTTGCTTCAAGCCATTCGGAATAGTGTAGACTGCACTGCACATAGCTCAGTGCAATCTATGCTATTCCGCAAGGCTTGAAGCTAATCAACATGTAGGTGAGCATTACAACTCTTCGTCATTGTCTATGCACTCATGGCTTATAAACCGCTCATACTGCCTCTCTCTTGGCGAAGATCACAAGATAGTTTGGTTAAATTGCATTACTTGTAAGTCCAGTTAACATGGATGCTTATGATGCAAGAGCAACAGCAAAAGTGAAAATTTGGCACAAATAGGTAGTTGTGTAACTAAAATAGGTAGGAGGAGAGATAGCTCTTATGTCACAAAAAAGAAGTTGTATCAAACCTTTTATGTCGGATCTAGAACAAACCAATCGGTATCGCCATCATACAGCCCAACCGTGGCTCGTGATGCATATATATGCATATCAAATACACGGTTGGACGTATGATGGCGAATCTGAATGATTTGTATTCAGTCGATGAACTGGTAGATGTATGCAGTCGATGAACTGGTAGATGTATGTAGTCGATGAACTGAAAGACTTATGCAGGGAAGGCGAGAGGTGGGCTATATATATAGGGTCGTCTGGCTCACAAAGTGATTGTGGTAGTTTCGATCCAACGACTCACATGAGCTAGGAAGAAACACACCCTTGATCCAACGACTCGCAAGAGCTAGAAAGAAACACACGATCCGTGTGATTCTTCCTGATTGGTGGGATGCACATTAGTACCCACTCCGGACTCCGAAACCCTGATACTCGGAAAGAGTTTGTCCAGTTTGTACACGAAGTGCGTCCAGTTTTTGCCGTGACCCTCTCTACTCTTTCGCGCATGCTATGCGGGTGATATGATGATACCATGCCAAGTTTCAACATTTTCAGGATTCATTTTGTAGTGATTTTCAATTTCACGGTCATTTAGCTCTCTAAACAATTAAGTAAATAACCGAAAAACAACAAATGATGTCAGAACATGTTGGAAATTGATGACGTCGCTTTAAATGTTGCATACTGAACACAAAAAAAGTTCGGAGTTTAAATAAGTTATTAAAGATAAAAAAGAGGTGCAATGATGGTTAATTTGCTTCAAGCCATTCGGAATAATGTAGACTGCACTGCACATAGCTCAGTGCAATCTATGCTATTCCGCAAGGCTTGAAGCTAATCAACATGTAGGTGAGCATTGCAACTCTTCGTCATTGTCTGTGCACTCACGGCTTATAAACCGCTCATACTGCCTCTCTCTTGGCGAGGTGGGACTAAAAACAGCTTGCCATAACCTCATTAGTACTGGTTCGTGGTACGAACCGGCACTAAATGGTGATGGTGGGGCCATAGCCTGACCGCAGGCTGACACAGCCTCTTTAGTACCAGTTCGTGGCATGAACCGGTACTAAAGGTTCGCCACGAACCGGTACTATTGATCGCCGCCACGAACCGGCACTAATGTACACATTAGTGCCGGCTCTAATTCAAACCGGCACTAATGTGCTTCACGTTTGACCCTTTTTCTACTAGTGTATGTTGCTATTTCTTTCTTCATGACTTATACATGTTCCTATGACTATGAGATTATGCAACTCCCTTTTACCGGAGGAACACTTTGTGTGCTACCAAATGTCACAACGTAACTGGGTGATTATAAAGGTGCTCTACAGGTGTCTCCAAAGTTACTTGTTGGGTTGGCGTATTTCGAGATTAGGATTTGTCACTCCGATTGTCGGAGAGGTATCTCTGGGCCCTCTCGGTAATGCACATCACTTAAGCCTTGCAAGCATTGCAACTAATGAGTTAGTTGCCGGATGATGTATTACGAAACGAGTAAAGAGACTTGCCGGTAACGAGATTGAACTAGGTATTGAGATACCGACGATCGAATCTCGGGCAAGTAACATACCGATGACAAAAGGAACAACGTATGTTGTTATGCGGTCTGACCGATAAAGATCTTCATAGAATATGTGGGAGCCAATATGAACATCCAGGTTCCGCTATTGGTTATTGACCGGAGACGTGTCTCGGTCATGTCTACATAGTTCTCGAACCCGTAGGGTCCGCACGCTTAACGTTTCGATGACAGTTATATTATGAGTTTATATGTTTTGATGTACCGAAGGTTGTTCGGAGTCCCGGATGTGATCACGGACATGACGAGGAGTCTCGAAATGGTCGAGACATAAAGATTGATATATTGGAAGCCTATATTTGGATATCGGAAGTGTTCCGGGTGAAATCGGGATTTTACCGGAGTACCAGGGGTTACCGGATCCCCCCCCCGGGGGGGGGCTTAATGGGCCTACATGGGCCTTAGTGGAAATAGAGGGCAGCAAGGGGAGTGTGGGGCGCCCCCCCAAGGCCCAAACCGAATTGGTTTAGGGCAAGGGGGCCTGCCCCCTCTTTCCTTCTCCTACTCTCCCTTTCCTTTCCCCTCTCCTACTCCTACTAGGAATAGGAGGAGTCCTACTCCTAGTGGGAGTAGGACTCCCCCTTGGCACGCCTCTTCCTGGCCGGCCGCCTCCTCCCCTTGCTCCTTTATATACAGGGGCAGGGGGGCACCCCATAGACACAACAATTGATCGTTTGATCTTTTAGTCGTGTGCGGTGCCCCCCTCCACCATAGTCCACCTCGATAATACTGTAGCGGTGCTTAGGCAAAGCCTTGCATCGGTAGAACATCATCATCGTCACCACGCCGTCGTGCTGATGAAATTCTCCCTCAACACTCGGCTGGATCGGAGTTCGAGGGATGTCATCGGGCTGAACGTGTGCTGAACTCGGAGGTGCCGTACGTTCGGTACTTGATCGGTCGGATCGTGAAGACGTACGACTACATCAACCGCCTTGTGCTAACACTTCCGCTTTCGGTCTACGAGGGTACGTGGACAACACTCTCCCCTCTCGTTGCTATGCATCACCATGATCTTGCGTGTGCGTAGGAATTTTTTTTAAATTACTACGTACCCCAACAATTTTTTCGGCAAGGGAGAACAAGAAAAAGGAGAGGTACAAGCTCATGTTGGATGCAGAAAAGGAGATGATGGATTGGGACCGGAAAAGGACGGAGAAGAAACTAGAAATTAAGAGGGAGAAGGTTGAGTTGGAGAAGCAACAAGCGGCGATTAAATGGGAGCTCGAGAAGGCCAAGACATTTGGAGAGGTTGAGCTTGAGAAGGAAAGGTTGCAACTTGCACGGGACTCAAAGCATGTGAAGATCATCTTGGTGGATGAATCCGAGAGGGCACCATCTGAACCCATGGGCATATGCACCCACTTTTCATAAAATGCATTTTAAGCACGTTTTAAAATATCAAAAAAAATCAAAAGAAAATATCACGCATACATGTTTGCAAATGTGTGCACGCGGCACAAAGTTTTATGAAAAGATGTCTTTTTGTTTTGCCTCCGCAAAAAAAGACAAATTTCAGTGCTTCTAAATAGTGTTTCATGACATAATTTTTTGTCTTTTTTGCACAGGCCACAAAAAAAGTTATTTTTCCGTGAAACTTTATGCACGCACATAGAACATGGAGACGTACCCGTGCAATTTTTTTCCAGATATTTTTAGAATTTAGAAATGTGTTTTTCAAAGTGGGTTCATATGTACCCGGGTTTATCCATGCACTTCTTGGATAAATCCCTCTTATATGAGCATGCAAAGAAGTGGCTTTGTGAAGAAGAAGGAGATCAATGACCGTAGGTAGTATGAGGCGGTAAGGGCGGTTTCGGCAGCAGGAGCATGCGGCAAGGATGCAGACGGAGTATGTGGCCCGGATGCACACGGAGCAGGACACAAAGATGCCTCGGAGCAGGAGGCATGGATGGCGTCCGATGAGTGATCCAGCCAGCCGATGAGGCATCCGTCTCGCTCAGACAATGATTTTATTTTAGCATGTCTAGATTGTTGAACTATAATTTGTTTTGCTTTGTTTTGAGCTGTTGAATTCGGACGTGTATGGATTGCATGAATTTGAGGCACCGCATTTGAGGTGTGTGAATGTGCGACAACGCATATGAAGAGCCACCCGACGCTGTTTGCGGACACGCCCACTGACGTATCGAGGGCCAGATTTTCCAAGTCCGGTTGTAGATGCTCTTATCCACGGGAGAAACCACACCTATTTGTGATTACTAAACCCCTCTTCTTCTTTATGTTCTTTCTTTTCATTTTTATTTTTTCATTCCTTAATTTTCTGAACTTTTTTCAAAATCCGTGAACTTGTTTCAAATTGATAACCTTTTTAAAAACGATGCACTCTTATCAATTTTTGTTTAGAATTGATGAATTTTTTTTCAAATTCAACAAAAATTTTCTAAAAATTGATAGGACTTTTTTCAAATCGATAAACTTAAAAAAATCAATGAACATTTCTATAAAAAACAGTATCGATGAACTTTTCTCATTTTTTTGATTTTTTTTTCAAATTTGATGATTTGTTTTAAAAAATGATGACAACTTAAAAAATAGATGAACTTTTTTGTAATTTCTGTTGACCTTTTCTGATCTCACAATTTTTTTGAAGTATTAAAAACCGGCCGGGTTTTTCTACCAGGCCAGGCCAACAACACAAAAAAATGGTTTTGAGCAAGACCACGAGCGAAATCAATGTTCGTATCTCTTTGTCCGACGATCGGTTTAGTTGTGTGTCTAGCATAAGTATGTGAGAAGGGAACTAGCTGATCAAGAAAGGAAATGTGGGGAGTACCTGACTTGGAAGAAGAACAGTGACAGAAGATGGAGGCCAATCAAGAGGGTTAGCCAAGATGGGCGCCCAGATCTCCACCTCGTCCGCGGGCTCCATTGCGTTCATGGCGAGCAGCTGCCAGCCACAGCCCACAGGAGCCACCAGGAGCAATCTGCACTAGGACATGCGATGACCACAAAATCAGGAGCGAGGTCACTGTAATTAACCCTACTTACTCAGCAATGTGCGGATGATTGTCACATCAATAATGGTTGGGTTATTGACTATAGGTTAGTTTCCACCTGGCTTTTGTTGGAACTTTGGCTCAAATCAAAAACACAAAGTACGCACGTAATGGCTTTTGTTGGAACTTTTGAATCCAAGTCTGCAGGCGAGACGTTCGTGGGTTTCAGAAATTATGTTGTGTTAGAGTTGTGTCGAATATTGTGTATAAGATAGGTTACAGTTGGACTTGTAGTTGTATTGTGTTTAGATAGGATACGGAGTCGTGTCCTAGTAAGACATTTGTATCCTAGGCCTCTCTTATATAGCGGGGGTAGACACACGATGTAACCTATGCCAATATAATAGCACCGGAACACAGGGGAAGCCGGCGGCATGTGCCGGTGTCCAGGGCGACCGGATGCAGTATTGTAGCGGTGTCACGGGAAAGAGCGCCCGTAGTCATTGCCCCGGGGATGTAACCATATCGGTGAACCTCGTTAACAAATCTCGGTGTCGTGCTCGTGTGATTGCTTTCCTCGGATGATCAACTGCATTACCTCAAATTTATTTTAACAAGTGGTATCAGAGTTAGGTTGTTCATTAGGTTGTTCGGAGGTAAATTGTTGATCTAGAGGAGGAGCGAAATAATTCGTGGAAGCAGTCGAGTTGGTCACGTGTAGCGACGGAAAGTTTCGACTTGCGGCGAAGATATTTTTGCTTGTGCTAGCGATTGGAAGCGGCGACGGCTTAAGGCAGACAGCAGGTTGGTCAGATAGATCGATGGGCGCTGGCTGCGGAAGCCCAAGGCGCGTGCACATAGCGCGCTGGATCAGGTCGCGTACGGCAAGAGCAATCCGGACCGGAGATTTGTTTGGTAAAAAATAAAAAAGAAGGACGTCGTTCGTTGCGGTCAAGGGCGTTGCTCGGTGTTGTCTCGTCACTGGGGCATTGACTTATGGCTATCACATTGGATCGATCAAGTATGTTTGCTAAGAGGAAGAGAAAAGGCTTGAAAAGTCACGTGTGGCGTAGCTGCTGTTGTACGCACACAAGAATGCTTATGTGTTTTTTCCTTTGGAGTTTTTGGCTTTGTACGTAGATTGTGTATGAAGATGGTCAATGACGGCGTTAGTTCGGCATGATGGTCGAAGGAAAATCAAGACAGATGATATGCGTACGAGGCTCGTGGAGTCTGGAGCATGTCATGCGGCCGGACAAGTTCGTCTGAGTCGGGCTAGTTAGTCTGACGGATCGACATCAGTCGGTTGGTACAGAAGACGTTGTGGGATCGGCGACGACGACATAGGAGTGTGGTGCTGATGGTGACCGTTTTCTGGGCGTGGAAACACGCGGCACGGGCCTAGAGGGCTTGTGTGGCTTCGATAAGACTATGGCGCGGGGTTGCTTCAAGGTGGTGTATACACGGAGCTTGAAGTCGATGAGGCGCAGGGGTGGGCTGATCATCTACCATGGAATCATGTTGAAGGTGGAGCTGGATTGAGGGGCTACGGCGTAAAAGCTCAGAGAGTCGAAGCCTATTCAGCGGGAAAAAGCGAGGGACGCGCAGTTCGGACTGGAGCCCAGTGGTATGATGGGAGCGTGAAACTCGTCATCGGTCGGTGATGATCGGTGGTACTCTGCAGTGGGGGTTGAGTGGTGTGGGTTCGCGACCCTTGAGACTCGACCGGGACAACAGAGGCTCGACGCGGTAATAGCGGCGATGTGTGCGGTACGCATGGGGCATGGAGACGGGTCAGGGCTCTGGTGGTCATACATGTGGTGAGACAACTGTGAATTTGACTCGGGATGACTACAAGCAACGGTGAAATTCCTTCAAGTTTCAGACAGGCGGTCGAGAAAGGAGCGGTGATGTTGAGTTCATGTAATTCTTATGTGTGACACCCAATATGTGAGTTGTTCACTTTCACGCAGGTCGGTGATCAGTGTGTGATGAAGTTGGATGGATACTCTGAAAGTTGGGAGCACAGACTAGAGTAAAGAGAAACTTAATTTTGCTCGAGCGTTGACTGTGGTCAAGAAAAGAAGGGACTACAAGTTGCAGGTGGAGTCACATGGAGTCTTTGGAGTAGCAGTGGTGCTCATGGAATAAGCTCAAGTCTAATGTACATGAAAGTTTGATGCATGGACGAATTCAAGGTGGTGGAGAATATTCATCAATGTGAAGTTTGTTAGAGTTGTGTCGAATATTATGTACAAGATAGGTTATAGTTGGACTTGTAGTTGTATTGTGTTTAGATAGAATATGGAGTCGTCGGAAAATGCTAATGGTGGCCGCGCTACAGGCAGGCCGGAATCTGGCCCGTTGGACCTCCATGGGGATTGGCGCTGTCATAGTATATGGGATGTATTCTATTTATTTTTGGCCTGTATTCCATCAGGGAGGCCCATCCACATGCAAAAGCACCTAGGCAGCAGACTGTGCATCTGACATGTACGCACATCATCGATAGTTGTTGAACTGTTCGTCCTTGCATGCGGAGAGCTGTCGTCCTTGCCCGTGCATGCCGTGGATGATTCGTGGCCAGCGGACACCACTAGCACGCCAAGTGCGGACGTGGAGCATTTTGTGCCAGCAAACACCCATGTTGACCCTTAAAAAAAAGCAAACACCCATGTTTTGATTACCATGAGCTATCCACTAAGTAAGCAAATGTAATTTGGTACACGTTTAGGCGTGCGTCCGTTTTTGCCCAGTAAGCACATCACGTTTGCACAGTCGTTGTGTTGAAAATCCATTGGCACTAAGCTCGAACTTTTAGTTTTATCCCTTTTACATGCTAGGGGTATGATACATGTGCCGTGCTAATGCTGAATGCGATATATCGAGCAGTTTTAGTACGAATTAATCATACCACGTCGCCATGGTCATGTATAATGACCGTTTTGTTTTTAGCCACTCCGTTTTTACGGAGACTCCTCGCTCATGTGCAACAGCTTTGCGCCACGCATTGTACTTCACTTTCCCCCGTCTTGTCACGTCCATGAATTCACTAGGCGTCTTCAAAAGTTTTCGGGAGCTGTGCTTCCATCAGTTGTCACTTCGTTTTACCAAGCATGTGTTCGTCGATCACGCACAGGCGACACAAAGGAGACCAGCCGGTGTGGTTCGCACGCAAAAAAAAAGGACAAGCAATGAACACGGCCCCCTGTTAAGATCGTCCAACCGTGGCATCAATTAGTTTACTGCATAGTTTATTTTGGAGACTGTTAAGTCTCTGAGCGAGCTCTCATAAACCCATCCATTTGTTTTGATCATTTCCACTGACGTTGGCGAAGAACATATAGCAGTGACCCAGTCAAGCAAAACCACGGCATGGAGTGTAGTAGTTGAACATGGAGCTCGGCACCCATCACGCGCAGCTGCCAGTCATTTAATGCATGTACCCGTCGGCACGCACATCTGCCCTAGACAGAGGAGGCGTGCCATCTCGTGCATAGCGCAATGGAGTACCCTAGGCAGTCGCATTTCATTGTCATCTCATCACCCGTGATCGCACTCCCCTGGTTTTGAAAATGGAGCTGGTTTATTGGCGTTGCTCAAGAAGAACTTAGCACACGTACAATTACCGAACGAGATAGTCTTTTTTTTTAATTTCCAAATCATTGCGTCCTCTCCTATCTGCAAGTGGGTTGCTTTGCCAATGACAAACTCGAAACCCAATAGACAAGTAAAATCGAGGGCCATCTAGGCACCAGCAACATTATCTTATAATTTCAAATTTCAGCTCCCTGCCTAACAAGCTAAGCACTGGAACTACAGCCGCTCTACTGCTGTCGACAGCAAAAACAACACAGTTTTGACAGAAAAAAAAGACCAGGTAGAAAAACAACACTCATCCCATCAGTAGTAAAACTGATATTTTAGTTGACCAAACAACAGAACTGCAATCGCACAGCAAAAAAGTTCAGACAAAGTTAACACACATCAGGAGAATTACTGTTGGTAGCACAAATTAAAGTTCTGACATCCGAGATAGAGAAACTACCGCACAACCACATGGAGACTTGATGGCATCAAACATCACAACCAGTTTTAATCTAGAGGAAGTTAGGCTAAAAAGATCCGCTCCTTTTAGTACCGCATGCATTGCGGCGATGTCCAACCATCCCCCAGTTTGTGCACTTCCGCATAAGCGCAAACAGACAATTCAAGCATTGTTTTCCTGTCAATGTTCATCTCCGTCTCATCCGGCGCTTTCCCGATCCTAACCCTGAAAATGGTGTCTCAGCAGAACAAACAAACAAAATCTTGTCAGGGCGGTCTGGGAATTGAATAAAGGGTGTGCCAAGTAATCTTTGCATGGAACAACCATTTTGAATATTGTTCTGGTAGATAACAGGGCCATCTAAAAAACATGCCAACTTACTGAAAACAACAACCTAAGCACAATCAGTTTGCCTCTAAGCATTCCTAGAGCGAACTGTCCGGTGAGTAATAAAACTAAGACACACACACACACAACAAAATGGTTATAGTGACTATGATTTGTTCAGATTCTTACTCAAATTATGTAAATACGAACGCTAATACCAAATCAAATACATTTTTGCCAAAAAAATCAGTGGTGCTCACAGGCGATCCACCTATACAAATCAAAAAAGCCCCCATGTGCCTTCCAATGAATCAAAGCTCATCACACACAAGACCTATCCTACTGATTGATGCCAACGTAGATCTCATGGCAATCACATTTTCATCAGGGTAATCCATTTTGGCCATGTACTGAATCCCACTTTGGTCATGTACTGAATACCAAACAAGTAGTCCATCCACTGTCATACGAAACTAAACCCAACACACCTAGCCGATGCCTTGACATTACGTAAACTAGCCGTTCGGTGTGGACAAAATTGACCAAGCTACAGTTTTGTGCTAAATTTGTTTTCCAAATACATCCATTATCAGAAATCTCCCAATAACAAAGTGTTCCAACACATCTCATAAATCCTGTGTCTTTAACTGAAACAGAGCTCATCAAATAATCATCCTACGATGTGTAGCGAAATCCGAAACAAATCAATCGTCTTCCTACCGCATCCACAGACTTACTCGGAAAATCAACAATCCCCCAAAACTGTTGTGTTCAGTTCATCAGGTATATGGCCCCTCCATAATTCCATAAAACTATATACTTTTTAAATTCTGTGCACATCAACTTGTATGTAATTAGCTCAACTAATCCAACTAAAACAAATTAAGCAGGTCACACACCAGCACGAAGGACGATTTCCTCTAGGTGACAACAAGCCTAACAGCACATTTTGACCTAGCTACAGTTTTCTGCTGAATTTGTTGTCCAAATACATCCATCATCAGAAATCTCCCAATAACAAAGTGTTCCAACACTTCTCATAAATCACGTGTCTTTCATTGAAACAGAGGTCATCAAATAAACATCCTACGTTTTGTCGATTTGTAGTGAGATCCGAAACAAATCAATTGTCTTTCCACTGCATCCACACACTTATGCAGTAAATCAAAAATCTCCCAAAATTGTTGTGTTCATTTCATCATGTCTATGGTCTCTCCACAATTCCGTAAAACTATATACTTGTTTAACTAGCTCAACTAATCCAACTAAAAGAAATTAAGCAGGCCACACACCAGCACCAATGACAATTTCCTCTAGGTGACAACAAGCCAGAAACAATCAGAACAAAAAACCAGAAACAATCACATTGCCATCCAAAGTGCATACGTACCACGAATTTTTAACTGAAACTACACTGTCTGACAGTTGAAATACTCTTTCTTGCGGACCAAATTCTATGCTAGCTAACAAAAGTGAACTAATTTACACACCTACAATGCAAAAATCCTTGATGAAAAGATGCAAAATCAAAGAGAAAAAGCTACAGCCGCTTCTTACTAACCTTCGTGTCCAGCAACTCGTAGCTTCTGAGCAAACCTCGTATCTCGCTGCATCTACATCTGGCTATGCTTTGCCATCCTTGTCGATCTCGACATCTGGCGTACTCATGGAATACTGGGACTCCACTGGGAGGACAGACAACCGAACCTGCCAGCACAGAGACGCCCCTGTCATAATCTAGCCATAACGAAACCTCATTGAGTAAACCTTTCCCCCCTCACCCCCGGCATAGTGGAAACATTACCAACTTGAAGCCCTCGACACTTCCACCAACTAATGTTATGCTTAACTTTCGACATTTTTCCACTGCAAAAAATGTGGCCAAACCAGCACACAGCCGAACCTGAAACTATCCCTAGTGATCTGCCCCACAACCTATCTTTTGATTTCCAGCAATCATGGTCAAAGCAGTTTAAGCTTTAACAGCTGCGAATCAAGCATGAGGGGAAACAAAAAATCTTACCTCCTTGTCCAGCCGCTAGTGGCTTCAGAGCACACATCGTATCTCTGTCCATCTCCACCTTCCTGTGCTTTGCCGCCATTCGCCACCTTCCAGTGCTTTGGCGCACTCATGGAATCCTGGGAACACAGCACAATTCCATCCGGCGATGTCTGCTACACCCCTCCTACAATCAAAATCTAGCCCCATCAGGAAAGGAGTTTCCAGTCGAACGCCGGCGAATCTAGACGGAAAGGATGGGGAAACGCCGGCGAATCCAGACGAAAAGGATGGGGAAAGTAGACCAATGAAGCAAAATCAACATACCCGTCGAGTTCGAGGCCGTCTGTCGACATCTCGCCGGTGGGGAATGGCCGCCGCGGTGCGTGTGTCTGAAAGAACAGAGCAGCCGCCGAACTGAGCTTCTGTGGAAGAAGGGGATGCCGAGCCAACCTGGTAGCGTGGATCCATCTGCTCCACAAAGGTCACCGGACCCATTTTACATGCGTTGTTTCGAAACACCATCCCTGTACCAAAATGACGGTCCAGGGCAATCAGTGCTCCCGCGGGCCGGGGAACAGCATCGGTTGGTGAGCCGAACACCAATACGTCTATGCGACTATAGGTGTATCATGGACCGTATTTCACCCACTAGGCCTGCCACTCTGCTGCAACGAAATGACTGCTCCCCAATCCCAAAGCCCATACCGACGGGCCAGATTGCGGCCTGCCTGTAGCCCGGCTACCAAAAGCCCTCACTCACGGAGTCGTGTCCTAGTAGGACACTTGTATCCTAGGCCTCTCTTATATAGCAGGGTAGACACACGATGTAACCTATGCCAACATAATAGCATCGAAACGCAGAGGAAGCCGGCGGCATGTGCCGGTGTCCAGGGCGACCGGGTGCGGTATTGTAGCGGTGTCATGGGAAAAAGCGCCCGTAGTTATGCCCCGGGAATGTAGCCATATCGGTGAACCTCGTTAATAAATTTTGGTGTCGTGCTCATGTGTTTGCTTAGTTTTCGGATGATCAACGGTATGGCCTCGAATTTATTCTAATATGTTGGGGTTGCAAGTGGCCGTGTGTGTACATATGCGCTAGTATAAAGATGAAGTGACTAGCTAGCTGATAGCCACGATTTTGTCTTGGAAATAGGAATGATCACCGTACGAGTACATCAGCTTTTCTTTCAATCGATTCCACGTCGCTATGACCTGAGGAATTTCTGGTCCCTCGCGTCGCCCCTAGGGCGACTCGAAGAAGTCGAGGGTTTTCCCCCGCCGTGGGAAAATATCAGGTGATACAAGAGTTTAGATGATACAATGATATGGGCTTTCGTGAGTCATTGGATCTAAGATCTAAGGGTGGAAGCCATGCTCTTGGACTTGCACGAAAATATCAGATTTTTGAAGGATTTTTCTGCAAAGTTCCAGGAGCTCTGTTTGTGACCGTTGGATATCCGATCGAACGGTTCACGGGAGTTCGTATCATGGGAGCATCTAAGCTCCCGTATCACCAGATACTCACTCCCCCCGCCGCCACCCCCTCATCTTCCTCGCCGTCACCGGAGACGACCGTCGGGAAAGCCCGCACAGGTGCCGGGGAAGGTGGCGACAGGGTCTTCGGCGCTCCTTCTTCGCGGAGGCCCTCGGATCCAGGGGCGACGGCCCCTGCCGGCGTGGCGTGCGGCGTGCCTGAGGGCTCAACCGTGAGGACGGCGAGCCGCAGGTGGTGGTCGAACGCGGCGCGGAGCTTCCCGTGCCAGATCTGGAGGTATTGCCCCCTTCCTTTCATGCATCCCTTCCCAGTCTCTAGTTCGGTTTTGGATCTTGTCGGATCCATCTCCGGTGTGTTCTGATGGAGCAGATCGGTGTCCGAGGGAAACCTTGGCCACCTTGGCTGGTCGGCAGCGGCGACGCCACCTTTTGGCGCCGCTTTCCTCCTTGGGGGCGCTGTTGAGGACACCATCTCTCCACTCCGACCCATGTCCGGGTGAAAGCCCAAGATCCGACGCGGATCGGACGTCGGCGGCGCCCCGTGCACCATAACCTTCCTGAAGGCGGCGCCAAGGACATTGGGATCGGATGGGAGGGTCTGCAGGTGAGGGGTGGGGGTGTGCTGCCTCCCTTTCGGTGGAGCGGTGTTTCTTTTTACATATTCTTGGCGGCGGCTCTTGGCGGCATGGAGCAGCGGAGGCTTGGCGTCAGATGTGTGGTGACGGACACGCGCAGGAGGTCGACGCTGTCTGGCGTGGTGGTGGCATCGGCGGCAGCGAGACCGGGCAAGACCGATGCAGCAATACAGCTCTGAAGATGGATAGGTGGCAGGTGGTTGTGGCAGTCTCATACCCGGCAGGCGTCCTGGTTGAGGAGCACGCCGGACTGGTGGGTGCCCATATCCGGCAGGCGTCCTGGTTGGGACCTCAGGTCTTAGATGTTAGCTTTGGCTGCGAGGTCTGTTTGATATTAGGCTCAGACCATCAGCGTCCCTTCATCAGCTAGATAGGAGTAGCGACAGAGGTTCTGAGATGATGACTTTGATCTTACTGTTGTACGACTTTATAAAGTCTTGCGTTAATAATTAATAAATTGATTGTATGCATCGTCTAGATGCAGAGGCCGAAGGTATTCATTCTTTTCTAAAAAAGAATCACCTGTACAGATCGTCGTGCTCTTTATTCCTGTCACTGTCGCCATTTATCCCGGCCGTCCTTTTCTTTGTAGCTTGGCTAGGATGATCTGACTTCATTTTTTGAAACATGACTTTGACCATTGTGTTAGGATTAATTATGTACTAGTACATACTAGTAGTATTTATGTTTATGATTGATTTAGGTAATCTGGGAAAATCGAATCGATGGTACTTGCGTAAACCGGTCATGGCATGCACTCTAGCTGTATGATACTGTAACCCTAAGGCTTAATTACTAAAAAAACGAAAGAAGTTTGCATGTTTTTTGTTACATAGGAGTATAACTGATACTCCCATTCGTCCTAAAATAAATGTCAACTAGTAAAAAAATCGATGGTACTTGCGTAAGACGGAAGGGGTATTTATTTAGTTAAGTTTATGATTCAAATTTAACTCAAAATACCAAAGAGCGTCACACAAGAAAGAAGAAAGAAGAGAGGGAGTACTTATTTCATATAACATACTTCCTCTGTTCCAAATTACTCGTCGCAGAAATGAATATATCTAGAACTAAAATACATCTAGATGTATCCATACCCGCGACAAGTAATTTGGAACCGAGGGAGTACTTTAAAAAACAGGATAAAAAATGGACAAACGGGCAGCAAGGGAGTGAGCTGATCTCTGCGGTCACCTCTCCGTAGGTGGCCGAGACGGCGGCGGGACGCTGTAGCAAGTACTCCCGCCAAGGAAGCGAAGTGGCAGCGAAGTACAAGGCGGCGCCTTTGATCGAGCTTGGGGATCGATCCACTGGCTGCCGGCCCGAACAAGCGGTTGCCCAGCTGCTCAAGCGCTGAGGCAGCAGCCTCTCCCGACGAGCTTCTCCGGCAACCTACGGAGGCGGAGGGGTGAAACGGGGAGCTGTCAAAGATCCATCGCGGGCGCAGCAGATATACACACAGGCAATTAGCCTTCAGAACTGATTAACTAGATAAATGCCCCGCGCGTTGCTGCGGGAATTTGTTATAGATTTTCAGATAACATTCACATATCAAATAATAAAACCATCTGAATCAATAATATGAAATATAGGTGACCTTTATTTTCACAAATCTATGATTCAAATTTATTGCATATGTGTTCTTTTATTTTTGAGAAAGTTATAAATACTGATTCTTTTGTGTTCTTTATTTTTGCAATTGCATCTGTGTATTTGCTCCAAGCTTCCCTTATTAAAACAGTAAAGAACATGGCAGATTATTGTTCGAAGGATTAGGTGGCATAATGGGTAAGATGTTTACATTATTAATTAAAGTAGATGCAGTAAGGCAAAAAAGTGATATAAAAAATAGAGAGCGAACCAATATTCACTATTTGCTGCTTGGGTTGTCCATTTGTACTGGCTATCCATCCATGGTTGAAATGATAAAGTGGTAAGGAGAAATGAAGGTCCATATCTTCTCTTAGTAATAATTATTACGAAGGTAAAACATTAAGACCTCACAGTGTGACCTTGCAAATGCAAAAACTTCAAATGAGGACACATAATGCCATTGCCTTCAAAGGTAAACAGAACCCATCCAAGCAACTATCACATCGTATATTTTTTCAGCAACAAACCGTTTGACATCACATATAGAGATTTAGGATTTGAAAACAAATTGTACAACTATTAAGAGATTATCTTTAAGATCATATCAGAAAGCAAGAACTGCTAATAAGTTGTGGGCAACGCACATGACAGTACTGCGTTCTCGCTAATAAAAGAAGACAAAGATCCGAAAGGATTTACAACAAACTATAGACAAAGTGAAATGGTAAGAAAAACCTTCAGTACAATTGTAGTCCATTGTTGCCAAATAACACAACCATAGTAATTGCATCTTTTTGACTTTCCAACTACTATTGCCAATACATGGAATATATTTATTTAGTAGTAAAACATGGATCATAGTCCCTTGATATATATTTTTCTTAGTGGATGTATTCCACTTGTCCCGAAATGTTTACTGATTTCTTGTTGTTTGTAGTGTTGCGCAAAGATATATGGTGGATACAATGGGGAATATAATTAATTGGGCGAGGTGCTAAAGCGTATCTCTCTAGTTACCAGTTCATATTTACCATGATGGAGGATAAGAACTTTCACAGGGTAATGTTGTCACACTTATGAGCTTATCAGGTAGAAGAGAGCAGAGAGTGCAAGAATTGACAAAATAAAAAATGACATGGGTAGTTGTATGTGTGCAGAAACATTAGATATTTACCATTCAGGTCGCCGGCAACCTTAGTTGTAACACAATACCCTACAAATAAAAATATAAACAACACGATCAGTTTGCAGTGTTGCAGCTCAAATTAATATATCCACAAATGCTTGCCAAGACAAATACCTGATCTGATCCTAAAAAGGAAAAAATATAAACAAATACAATATTGAGAGAAGAATACTAATCGGAGGAGGAATAGTCTAGTCCAGCATGAGTACTGATAGTGCTTGCTCAGAAAGAAAAAAACATTGCTTAGTATTCTCTATTCCTAGACCTGCTCTTTTGTTACCTAGATGTCAAGGTGCGTGGATCTGGGAGATAACAAATGGCATTAGTGAAAATTATGATTGACGGTACCAACATATTTGCAGTATTATGAAGTAATTATCAAGTGAAGCTAAATAAAATGCACTCTTACCTTACCATTTGCTGCAGCAAATTGAACATTACTGAATTTCTGTCCATCTTTAGTTTATAGACGAAGATTTACCGGCCACCAACCACATGAAAAAAGTGTAGCGGGACTTGAAATTCATAGACAGAGAAGAAAAAGAATCGAAATATGACATATAAACCTATAGGGAAAATATAGTATGACATCCATATCATACCAATCTTCAGCATCTCAGACACCAACCTATAATTTTAGCTTTGCATCGGTCAAGACATGATTTTGCAACACAGTTAGCTGATGCACTTCTAGTCACAACTCTAAATCTCTGGATTTAAGAGCCGGACTCATAAAAACTGGATGGGACGCACGAGGAAGTGGCTGTGGGGGTACCTGTTAGGAGAGGGGAGGTGACACCGGGGCTGCAGGTGTGTTCCTGCCAACACGCGCATCACCAGCAAACAATGGGCGGAGACTCCAAATTCGTCCCACCATGAAGGTCGATGATTATCGGAGGACAAAACTGACGGCCCTCAAGCAGACTTTTAGTACCAATTGAGTCGTGGGCATCCACAGCTTAAAAGGGTGGGTGAGCATGTAGTACCTGAGAAAGTGCAAATTTGTGATGCAATCAACAATATACTCCAGAGAACTTGCAGGAAATGGCAGGGAGTTGCTCACCGGAGGCAGCATGAGTGGTGTGGTAGAGACCCGATGGGATTTTAAAGAGCAATCCATCAGTTTCTTGTGGAGATGGCGGGGAGAGGAAGTGAAGCGGCTAGAACATTATTAGGAGAGGGAGCGTCCGACATCAATTAGTCAGCTGGCTGTTCGCTGTCCATCGTGACCAGGGAAGATACACATGATGGGCCGGTGGAAGCAATGGACTACAGAGAGGATGTAGCAGTAGGCTGTGTAAGGTTGATATGGCCCTTTTCGTAAGAATATATTGTATATCTTTACCTAATATTAAAGGACGGAAGCTTTCATAGTTTTCTATACGTCACTTCTTTATATCCGTTGATTTTGTGTTAACTATAAAGTTTAACGGTTGAGATTTAAAAAAACGCTTTGTAGGAAAAAAAAGGTTTTTATGAGATTGTCCAGCCCACTCACGCACACGTAGGCCTCTCACCAAAGCTGATTAGTCGACGTAGAAAAAACTGATTCTTCTACGACTCAGAGCGAACAAGAGATTGATTGATGTATTTTCATCCAAACAGGCGGCGTCTAAATTCTCCACGCAATAACCCTACAAGCCGCTCGCATAGCATCTCTGCCGCCTCGCCCAGCTCTTGCTTGCCGCTCGTGGGGATGGAGCACAACATGATGGTCGTCCCCTTGCACAACGCCCGGGACCACGCGCCGTGGGCGGCTTGGCACACGATGACAGGGAGCCCTCCCATATGGCGCCCGCAAGGAGCGCCTCGAGGCCGTAGACCATCCTCCTCGCCAGTGCCTCCACGGCCGCGTCTCTCGGGCTCGCCGCCTCCGTGAACCAATCATGTGCCCTCAATTACTATAGTGTGTGCCCTTCAACCCTCTGTCTCGCATCCATGTATTGTGTCATTATTTGTTTCTCATCTGAACATCCATGGATGGTGGCAGCAGTGGGAAACTTCTACTGTGTGGTATATAGTGACCGGGAGGGTGGAGAGCCCTGCAGCGACCTGCTTGATGGCTGCCACGACGACGACCACTGCGCCGACATGGAAGGTATTAAACTGACGACATATCCCCGCTCAGGAATCAGAAACAGCCATACATGCAGCCCTGAGCAACCATACATTACATTGTGCTGTTAGGACATGCGAATTCAGATAGTAGCAAGGATTAATAAGATGAGCCAGCCGTGGGTGCAATGCAGCGGCTAGATAATTTCAGAATCTATCTCTACTTTGGTCGGCCATATTTGCAATGCAGTAACTATGTGGTTTACGGTTTATGGAATCTCTATTGCAAAAGCACCTATATGAACGGATGGTCTTATGTCCATCTACTGCTTAGTGATCAATTGTGTGTGGCACAGCTGAACGTAGCACGACGACCGAACAAGTTACATGTTCGCTCAGCCATTCCCTGCCGGTATATGGCTGTGCTTTTCCAACAATTTCCTTCCAAATTCCACATGTTATGTGTTGTTAGTGTTACAGCCGCATGGAAGAAGAGTTATCTTTGATCTATACTCTGAATCCTTGATCTCATGCTTAATTTTTTTAGGCCTGATGAGTATCACACGCCATGAGAATTCAAGAACTGCTTGAGGAGTAAAGACGGTTAGCAAGGTTGGGTTCTACAACGCGAATACCCATAGAAATTGGCTATGAATATGGTGACTTAAGGGATGTACATGGCAGTCATGCTCAGCCAGTTTGGATGTCAGATGTTGGAGCTGTAACTTGGCCAGAGGTGCTCGCCACATTACTTGATTGATTCAGGATCTTGATGATTTTATCGTAATTTTAAATAATCACATTGTTCTGGACAGCAAAAGATAATTGGGCTCTTTTCTCCTGTTGCATCATACATAAAATGCTTATGTTGTATCATACATAAAATGCTTATGTTGTAAAGGTTTTTGAGCAGAGGTACTAGCAGTTTGATGCTCCATGCTGCCACTTCGGTTAATTGCTTGCTGTTAGAGGAAATACTGTGAGAGTGAGATAGAATTACAGCGAAAGATGAAGATATGGGCTCTTTTGCTACGTGATTACTCCCTCCGTTTCAAAATATACTAAAGTTGGGTCATCTATTTTGAAACGGAGGGAGTAATAACTATACAAGGAATATCACCATTTTTTCATATTTCTAAGCACATTTTATTTAATTTGTCTCCATTGCCACGCATGAACTCTTTCGACAGTGCATATACTAAGTGTAGATGAGATAGGGGTGGCGTTCACCATCATCTGAAGTCCATGAAATTTGTCTCCGTGAATATGTGGCTCGCTAATCGACGGTGACGAAGAGGGCAAGTGGCAACACGTATGGCTCACTAGCGTCGTGAATTTGTTTCTCCCGTTGCAACGCACCGACCCTTTTGCTAGTAGGATTATAAAGAAAAGAGGAAATACTGTTCTGACGAACAGAGTACAGTACCTTGTGACGAACTGAGTGCAGTACCTTCAAGTCGACAGATAGCGTCGCCATAGTCGGGAGCTCGATGTCGTTGCCAGCAAATCGATAACCAAGAGGGAAGTTCATACATTTGGCAGCAGCGAGTCCATAGCTGAGCAGCCCGACACCGATCCCCAACCACGACACCACCGGCCGCTGCTCTGTTGCAAAGTAGCCGTAGCAGCCACCGCAAGTATGGAGGACGGTGAAGGGGAGAGGAGGGAATGAGGTGGCCGCCGCGGAAGGAGTGGTGTGCGGCGGGAGGAAGGGTGGATCCCGTGCTGGCGGCGCGCCGGGGTGGAGACAGGGGAAAGCGGGGGAGGGTGTCACGGAGCAAAGCAGGGGTGTTCTCGCAGGAAAAAGAAAAAAAAAGGAGGAAATCGAGGCCGATGGGCTGGGCTGGATTACGTTCGTCGTGAACTTCTCTGGCTGGTCCTACCAACGTGTGCAGTAACTGAAGCCAACGTGTTGATTTTTTTGCTATGATTGGTCCCGCTTGTAAGCCTCTAATTAAACGCTGATGGGGCAGTGCTGCTAATAAGTTAGTGAGGATGAACTATTTAATTTAGGTATTATAGATTAGCATGCAATATAAATGCACGCACCGCTGCTCTTTCAGACGGCCGTTGATCGATCCAGCATTGTTGAGCCAGCTCCGATCAGCCGCCAACCCACGGCTCAGCTCGATCGCACAGAGAAGAAGAAGAGGGCAGGCTGCAGGGGCCGTACGAAGGCGGAGGTAGCCACACGCGGTTGGATGGAGATGAAGAGTGCGTCAGCGGGGTCCCGGGCGGGTGCGTGCCTGTGCCTCTATATGCATGGTGCGCCCAAGCAACTTCCGGGAAGCATCCTCGTGTCCAAATTTGTGTCCATGCACGGGTGGTAGCCAGGAGCACTATGTCTGCCCTGAATCCAGTTCCAGCCAGAACGACCTTGCGTGCGTGCGTGTGTGTGCGCGCGCGCGTGTGTGGAGAACCTTGTGTGCGTGTGTGCCTGTGGACTCACTTGGAACAACTAGCTGCATCCACACAAGTACTACGTGTACAGCCAAAAAAATAGATTAACCAACACGTACGAGAGAATGGTTAAATTGATAATGCTGGGTTCAACGTGTGACGCCAGCCAGTACAGCATCTCATGTGCTTTTGAGTTTTCATTGATGTGACACAAAACCTAATTCTATAAGAATATCTCTCTTGCCTGCGGAGTACAGTACTACTACCAACTAGCGAGTAAACCATGCGGTCCATGCAACATAGAACGGCTGAGAGCATCTACAGCCGGATACACCGTATCCGATCCCTTAACCTGCCGCGGATGATAGTGATGGTCACATCTTAAATAATCGTTTTCATAACCGTACACCCCAATTATAAATCCTCAAATTGATACAATTGCATGCACAATATTAAGCGGAGCCTGTCCGGCTCCGCCGTGCCCATGTCCAACGGCTTGATGCGCTTCTCAGAGTGTTGGTGTGGTCGCTGGCAGTGACGAATCTACAGAGAAAATGGAGGATAGGCTGGACTGCTTATGTCATGCGAATATATGTTGTTTTGGACTGACAAATGACTGGATTGGGCCTTTAAACTGGTACTAAAAACTATTTTGCAA
>NC_041392.1:589223655-589292903 GCF_002162155.2 Triticum dicoccoides | reverse complement strand
TCTCCCATGCCCTACTCTTCCTCGGCAGAGCCCGTCGCCTGCACATCACCGGTCGATCTCAGGTCGACGAGGATCTGTCGTGGTTGGAGGCCGACACGTCCGCCATGGCACGGTTGCGGCGTCCGGGGTTGCATGCCAAACATCTTTGTTGTCAGGCATTTTTCTCGCGGGCTTGATGGAGCGCAATGCGGATGGCCATCACCTTCTCAGGGCCGACTAAGATGAGGTCCCAGTTCGTAGATTGGCTGACAGAGGACTCGGATCTGCTCCCGCCATGCCGGAAAAGGACGGGGATCGTCAGAACTGAGCTTGGGGCGGAATGGAGTAGAGTCGAGTGGAGTGAAGTGGCTAGGGTTCGGTCCGGCAACCGGATGGGGACGAATATATGTGGGGTTGGGTGGGCCGGGTCCGATGTGGCAGACGCACCCGGGCCTCCTTATATTCGCCCTAGATTTGGGTTGGATAGAGTGGTGCCGGTCAGCCTGGTCGTTTGAGGCCGATTTGAGGAGCCCGACTCGGTTTTTCCTTTTTTGACCGATCAGTGACTAGGTCGTCCGGGCGTTTGAGACAGGCATGAGGCGCCTGACTATAGATGCTTGGAGAGATCTACATCTGCTCGGAGAGTATCAATATTCGCAATTGTCAAATGAGTCCTCATATGTCCACGGACGCGCCCGATCACCCCTCATATTTCGTTTGCCACAACCATGTATCTCCAATTAACACCCACAAATCCACACAACCCATGCAGTTAAAAAATAACACACATATTACTACATAAATATGAACTACCTTCTACTACTACTCGTCGTCAGAGATGTGCCGGCGGTGCCAAGAGTTCCTACTCGTTGGCCGTCCTGTCCTCCTGCTTGTTGGTCGCCTCGTCCATGGTTGCCAAGAGTTCGTCGCGCTCCGCGGCTGCCTGGCAGAGTAAGCGGTTGGTCTCCACCTCGAGTTGGCATCTCCCATGACCGGATGGACTCGAGGATGGCTTGTTGCTCAGCGGCCTCTACCGCTTGGGTCATCCTCGTACTCCGTCAGTGCGGCGGCCATGGCGAAGCCCGCAACCGGAGACGCTGGTCCCACCTTGCCTGCATACTCCTTCTCCTTCGACTTCACGTCCAACACCCGCTCCTGTGCCTGCTCCTCCTCCTCCTCTGGCTCCAGCGAGTCCGGGGGTAGCCAGGCTGCAATGTGAGCTTCGCACCTAGCCCGGATCTTCTCCAACAGCTACAATAGTCGCTCCGAGTGAGCATGGTATAAGTGGTGATCCCCTATCAGACCATGACTACCAGCAGAGGGCGAGCAGATTGGACGGTTGTGGCGCAGAGTGGAGGGAGAGGGGAAATGGGACTGGCTAGGATTGGGGAGCCATCGTCCAAGCAAAATCTCTAAGTTGTTGTGGTGACAATGCTTACGAGTGTCGTTTCCCTCATAGGGAGTTGTTGTGGGTCCCCTCACGGTGCTTGGGCTCTAGCGTGAAAACCCTAGTGCGTCCTTTCGGGCTCGACGACGGTAGTGCTTGGCTTCTTCACCCTATTGTGGCCACCATTGCGGAGCCCTGATACCTTTTGGTTATAGTTGCCCAGTAGCTTCAGGCATGCCTTGTCCCTGGCATGTAGCGCCACTCTGGCATGGGGTGGTCTCGATGATCTCCTATCTTATCCATGTGGCTCTATGGTCTCTGATCGGTCTTTGCTATCTCCCAACAAGAGTGGTGATCCACAGCCTGGAGTGAGGGGGGAATCTCAACGACGATTCGACCCCTTCTGGAGATGGCTCGGTGTGTTCGGTACTATGACGTCCAATGGTTTCTCAAGGCAGCGTTGTTCTGGTCCTGTTTAGTAGTCACGGCTGCCTCTTGTTAGGTGTGGTGTCTTCTATTTTATTCTTGGTGTTGGGTTGGTAGCACTGATGCCACTCGCTCATATGCCCTTTTTTTATCTGCTTGTATGAGGACTTTCTCAACACTTTGTATCGGTTCATTTGTTTGAGCTTTATATATAAAGTTAGACGGAAGCATGTTTTGGTAAATGAATGAACAATCCAAAACAATTTGGAAGTGTTCCAAGTTTTTCTTCCAGATATCATTTGGATATTTGTGTCTCCTCTTTGCTACGGAAACACGCAGATCAAATTTTGAATGCTCAACAGGAAAAAAAAATATAACTGAGACGATGGAATCGATCATTCCTATAGCCTGAGCTCTTGGGTGCAGTTCCACCCCGTATGCTGCTTGCTTGCCATGGGTTAAACCAACTGTATTCATGCAATGTCCATGCACGGCCATTTGCATAATCAAAGCGTGAACAGCATGTTACTAGGGTCTATAAATTGAGATATCAAGGCATGCATTGATACAGAGGACATGTTTGACGATACCTATGTTACGTTCATGTAGTATTGCCAAAAGAAAAGAAATAAGTGTCTTATATGTGAGTTGAGACATTAGAGGAAAATTGATATGTTAAGTGAAACTCGACTAAGAGGTTAACCTTTGGCCTTCAAGGTTAAGTGTGGATGATATCACCTCTGCTAATGAAAGTAACAATCTTCACTCTCTAAAGGCACGTCCAACGCTAGGCGCTAATAGTAGGCGCCAGTAAATACTTCCCGGTCAATCGACAGTTGCGCTAGAAATTCCTGGCATCAGGTGCCACAGGGACGCAATAGAAGAAATTCCATCGGCCGCTTGTTGTTTATTCAAGCACAAGCCCAAGGCAGGAAGCGGTTGGCCTTGGTTGCCGATCGATAATTAGCGCCTCTAATTAGCCTCTGGCGTTGGAAGAGAAGGCACCTGAATGTTTTTTTTATATATTTTATATTTTTTTCTTTCTAAGTGTCCATATAAGCATCTTGCATTGTTGATGCTCTAATGTGTTTGATGTGATAAATGGGTTCTGGCAAGCGGAAGAGCAATGAGACAAGAATCAACATCAACATCCCCCGCAAAAAAAAAGAATCAACATCAACAAGTTTATTAACATCCCTAAAAAAACAAGTTTATTAACATGTGATTGCCTTTAGCATTGGTAACTTCTAGTGACAATCGAATTGTACAGAGCCACCACCTGTTCTCTTTTTTATGAAGATTCCGTTTCATTAACCTCGGCTATTGTCTCCCCGTGATTAAGTTTTCAATTGGTCTCCACACTAGTCCGTCTCCATGCACACATCTTACAGCATCTCTAGGTCTCTATATGGCCTCTCATCTTTTAACTCCTCAAATTACTCTAAATTTTAGCGGTTCCTAGCCAATCCCTTAAACTTAACTCCTTAAAAAAACTGAACACAAATTCATGCAAATTTGATTCAAACTAGTAGAATAAACTAATATTAGTATAAAATTTTAAACGAATTCTAAATTAATTGCATAATTAAAAAAACTAGTCCTCCTTGGACATGATCTTCTCCCAGTGCAGCTCGCGATTGACGTCCTCGTCTTTGCCGCTGCCGTCAGGCCCGAAGCTGTTGCTGGAGCAAAGGTCAATGACTAGCACACAGGACGACCCAGCTATGTCGGTCTTCCCCAACTTGTACCTCCTTGACGTGCTATGGATATAGGCGGCGGAGCTCCGCCATGTACTCCTTATCGACATGCTCCGCCTTGAGGTGCTCGCGCCCCCCTGGTCCTTCCACAACTCACGTGGGGAGGCCACTCTGTGGTTGATGGGGGGCAGATCAGACACGGTAGCATCGAAGGGGGAAGTTGAGTCGCGCCGACGCGCCGTGGAGGCGCAACGGCTGGGTGTCGTACGCCCGCACTCCCTGCGTTGTAGACTGGTAGGAGCCGATCCATATACGCGTGTGGGTTTCGGGGTCCGTGATGCCGGCCACCCACGTCCCTCACGACCGCTACCGCACGTCGAGATACCTCCTCTGTGACATCGGTGGCGACGGCAGGTCGGGAACTGGAAGGAGGACGCGTCGTCACGGGAGGATCCGCCACGACCTCGGGCTCTAGACGGTTGCATGTGGTGGTGTGGATCGACGCTTCTAATCGGCGGCGAGGACTTACGCCGGCTGGATCCGGCCATGTGGGTGACGGGACGATGCCGGATTGGATGCGGAGGCGCATTGACGGATGCATGATGCTCAAGTAGGGATTGGGCAGCACCAGAATGGATGAGGTCGAGCGGTGGGAGGGGAAATTTTAATTCAGAGGTTGGCGGTCGAGTATATTTAAGAGTTGGGGCGGACCCGAAGCAAAAAGTTTACTCCTCTAATGCATATAAAAGACTAATTGTGTGTAGTTTAGAGGAGCAAAACCAAAATTATGCTTCTCTAATGCCTTGGGTATCAGTTAGAGATGCTTTTGGTCTAGTGAGCCCCGTCAGTAGAGGGGTTTCAATGAGAAAGTGAATTGCACCCTAGTTTTGATTGAAAGTGATACAGTCCGGGGCATTGGACTTCTATCAGATGTAGGCGATGGGGTCACACTACTAAAAGTGTCGCGACCAGACCTCAAACGGTCTAATCTCTGTGCTCCGGTGTCATCCCTGGATCAGTAATGCTGACACCACACAGTACTTGAAGGATTTATAACAAAGTAGCAATCACATACTTATTACATCGAGTGTCTCAAAAGAGAACTTATTACAATAAATATGGCTTAAGGCCATCTAATAACGATAATAGCGGAAGGCTTGGAAGATAAGTGAGTCCATCAACTCCAACGGCATCACTGAGTATAGAACCACGGCCTAAAACTCCTTAATCATCGTCTGAAAAGTCTGCAACATTAACGTTGCAGCCCGAAACGGGTCAGCACATGGAATATGCTGGCAATGTAACACATAGAGAGTAATGGAATGAAACATCTATTCTATATGCATATTTGGCTGGTGGAAAGCTCTATGGTTACAGTTTTACGTAAAGCCAATTTTCCCTACTTCAAAGGAATAAATTTATTTAATTATCATGGTGGTTGTTAAACATTGAGAATGGTTGATAGCATTCTCAATCCCAATTAAGCATCATCATTAAACAAACCCATCAAAATTAATTTTATAGTAACATGTTGAGATTCACATGATAATCCAGGTACTAGATACTCAAGATGTCCATGACCGAGGACACGGCTAATCATGATTAGTTTATACACTCTGCAGAGGTTTGCGCACTTCTCCCCATAAGACTCGATCTCCTCTGTTGGATTTCTCGCACTACATGGTGTTTGAGAAACGGATGACCGAGACATAGTCTTTCAGAAGCGCTAGCACCTTACGATGGGTAGACCGTACCACCTACTGTTGGGTTTCGTAGTAATTTCAAAAAATTTCCTACGCACACGCAAGATCATGGTGATGCATAGCAACGAGAGGGGAGAGTGTGATCTACGTACCCTTGTAGATCAACCGCGGAAGCGTTGACGCAACGTAGAGGAAGTAGTCGTACGTCTTCCCGATCCGACCGATCCAAGCACCGTTACTCCGGCACCTCCGAGTTCTTAGCACACGTACAGCTCGATGACGCTCCCCGGGCTCCGATCCAGCAAAGCTTCGGGGATGAGTTCCATCAGCACAACGGCGTGGTGACGATGATGATGTTCTACCGACGCAGGGCTTCGCCTAAGCACTACAACGATATGATCGAGGTGGAATATGGTGGCAGGGGGCACCGCACACGGCTAAGGAACGATCACGTGGATCAACTTGTGTGTCCTAGGGTGCCCCTTGCCTCAGTATATAAAGGATGGAGGAGGAGGAGGCCGGCCAAGGAAAAAGGTGCGGCCAAGATGTGGAGTCCTACTAGGACTCCAAGTCCTAGTAGGAGTCCACCAAGAGGGGAGGAAGGGAGAAGGAAGTGGAGGAGAAGGAGAGGTGGCCGGCCCCCTTTTCCCTAGTCCAATTCGGACCAAAGGGGAGGGGGGGCGCAGCAGCCCCTTGGCCCTTTCCCCTCTTCCCACTAAAGCCCATCAAGGCCCATTGCTTCTCCCGTAACTACCCGGTACTTCGAAAAATACCCGACACTCGGAACCTTTCCGATGTCCGAATATAGTCGTCCAATATATCGATCTTTACGTCTCGACCATTTTGAGACTCCTCGTCATGTCCCCGATCTCATCCGGGACTCCGAACTCCTTCGGTACATCAAAACTCATAAACTCATAATATAACTATCATCGAAACCTTAAGCGTGCGGACCCTACGATTCGAGAACAATGTAGACATGACCGAGACACGTCTCCGATCAATAACCAATAGCGGGACCTGGATGCCCATATTGGCTCCTACATATTCTACGAAGATCTTTATCGGTCAGACCGCATAACAGTATACGGTGTTCCCTTTGTCATCGGTATGTTACTTGCCCGAGATTCGATCGTCAGTATCCAATACCTAGTTCAATCTCGTTACCGGCAAGTCTCTTTACTCGTTCCGTAATACATCATCTCACAACTAACATATTAGTTGTAATGCTTGCAAGGCTTATGTGATGTGCATTACCGAGAGGGCCCAGAGATACCTCTCCGACAATCAGAGTGACAAATCCTAATCTCGAAATACGCCAACCCAACATGTACCTTTGGAGACACCTGTAGTGCTCCTTTATAATCACCCAGTTACGTTGTGACGTTTGGTAGCACCCAAAGTGTTCCTCCGGCAAACGGGAGTTGCATAATCTCATAGTCATAGGAACATGTATAAGTCATGAAGAAAGCAATAGCAACATACTAAACGATCGGGTGCTAAGCTAATGGAATGGGTCATGTCAATCAGATCATTCAACTAATGATGTGATCTCGTTAATCAGATAACAACTCTTTTGTCCATGGTTAGGAAATATAACCATCTTTGATTAACGAGCTATTCAAGTAGAGGCATACTAGTGACACTCTGTTTGTCTATGTATTCACACATGTATTATGTTTCCGGTTAATACAATTCTAGCATGAATAATAGACATTTATCATGATATAAGGAAATAAATAATAACTTTATTATTGCCTCTAGGGCATATTTCCTTCAGTCTCCCACTTGCACTAGAGTCAATAATCTAGATCACATCACCATGTGATTAATATTGATAGTTCACATCATCATGTGATTAACACCCAAAGTTCATATCGTCATGTGACCAACACCCAAAGGGTTTACTAGATTCGGTAATCTAGTTCACATCGCTATGTGATTAACACCCAAAGAGTACTAAGGTGTGATCATGTTTTGCTTGTGAGAGAATCTTAGTCAACGGTCTTTCACATTCAGATCCGTTATGTATTTTGCAATTTTCTATGTCTACAATGCTCTGCACGGAGCTACTCTAGCTAATTGCTCCCACTTTCAATATGTATCTAGATCGAGACTTAGAGTCATCCAGATCCGTGTCAAAACTTGCATCGACGTAACTTTTTACGATGAACCTTTTTTCACCTCCATAATCGAGAAATATTTCCTTATTCTACTAAGGATAATTTTGACCGCTGTCCAGTGATCTACTCCTAGATCACTATTGTACTCCCTTGCCAAATCAGTGCAGGGTATACAATAGATCTGGTACACAGTATGGCATATTTTATAGAACCTATGACTGAGGCATAGGGAATGACTTTCATTCTCTTT
This sequence comes from Triticum dicoccoides, assembly GCF_002162155.2. NCBI lineage: Eukaryota > Viridiplantae > Streptophyta > Magnoliopsida > Poales > Poaceae > Triticum > Triticum dicoccoides. Next base: position 589,285,338 of record NC_041392.1, on the reverse strand, counting down.
CTATCTTCTGCCGTGGTCAGGCTTTGAGTCTTACTCAACTTCACACCTTGTAATACAGGCAAGAACTCTTTCTTTGACTGCTCCATTTTTGAACTACTTCAAAATCTTGTCAAGGTATGTACTCATTGAAAAAACTTATCAAGCGTCTTGATCTATCTCTATAGATCTTGAAGCTCAATATGTAAGCAGCTTCACTGAAGTCTTTCTTTGAAAAAACTCCTTTCAAACACTCCTTTATGCTTTACAGAATAATTCTACATTATTTCTGATCAACAATATGTCATTCATATATACTTATCAGAAATGCTGTAGTACTCCCACTCACTTTCTCGTAAATACAGGCTTCACCGCAAGTCTGTATAAAACTATATGCTTTGATCAACTTATCAAAGCGTATATTCCAACTCCGAGATGCTTGCACCAGTCCACAGATGGATCGCTGGAGTTTGCACATTTTGTTAGCACCTTTCGGATTGACAAAACCTTCTGGTTGCATCATATACAACTCTTCTTTAATAAATCCATTAAGGAATGCATTTTTGTTTATCCATTTGCCAGATTTCATAAAATGCGGCAATTACTAACATGATTCGGACAGACTCAAGCATAGATACGAGTGAGAAACTCTCATCGTAGTCAACACCTTGAACTTTGTCGAAAACCTTTTGCGACAATTCTAGCTTTGTAGATAGTAACACTACTATCAGCGTCCGTCTTCCTCTTGAAGATCCATTTATTTTCTATGGCTTGCCGATCATCGGGAAAATCCATTAAAGTCCATACTTTGTTCTCATACATGGATCATATCTCAGATTTTATGGCCTCAAACCATTTCGCGGAATCTGGGCTCATCATCGCTTCCTCATAGTTCGCAAGTTCGTCATGGTTTAGTAACATGACTTCCAGAACAGGATTACCGTACCACTCTGGTGCGGATCTCACTCTGGTTTACCTACGAGATTCAGTAGTAACTTGATCTGAAGTTACATGATCATCATCATTAGCTTCCTCACTAACTGGTGTAGGTGTCACTGAAACAGTTTTCTGTGATGCACTACTTTCCAATAAGGGAGCAGGTACAGTTACCTCGTCAAGTTCTACTTTCCTCCCACTCACTTCTTTCGAGAGAAACTCCTTCTCCAGAAAGTTTCCGAATTTAGCAACAAAAAGTCTTGTCTTCGGATCTGTGATAGAAGGTGTATCCAATAGTTTCCTTTGGATATCCTATGAAGACACATTTCTCCGATTTGGGTTCGAGCTTATCAGGTTGAAGCTTTTTCACATAAGCATTGCAGCCCCAAACTTTCAGAAACGACATCTTTGGTTTCTTGCCAAACCACAGTTCATAAGGCGTCGTCTCAATGGATTTTTGATGGTGCCTTTTTAACGTGAATGCAGCCTGTCTTTAATGCATAACCCCAAAACGATAGTGGTAGATCGGTAAGAGACATCATAGATCGCACCATATCTAATAAAGTACGGTTATGACATTCGGACACACCATTACATTGTGGTGTTCCAGGTGGCATGAGTAGTGAAACTATTTCACATTGTTTTTAACTGAAGGCCAAACTCGAAACTCAAATACTCTTCTCTACGATCAGATCGTAGAAACTTTATTTTCTTGTTACGATGATTTTTCACTTCACTCTGAAATTTCTTTGAATTTTTCAAATGTTTCAGACTTATGTTTCATCAAGTAGATATACTCATATCTGCTCAAATCATCTGTGAAGATCAGAAAATAATGATACCTGTCGTGAGCCTCAATATTCATCAGACCACATACATCAGTATGTATGATTTCCAACAAATCTGTGCTCGCTCCATTGTTCCGAAGAACAAAGTCTTTAGTCATCTTGCCCATGAGGCATGGTTCGCAAGCATCAACTGATTCATAATCAAGTGATTCCAAAAGCCCATCAGCATGGAGTTTCTTCATGCGCTTTACACCAATATGACCTAAACGGTAGTGCTACAAATAAGTTGTACTATCATTAACTTTGCATCTTTTGGTTTCAATATTATGATTATGTGTATCACTACGATCGAGATCCAACGAACTATTTTCATTGGGTGTGTAACCATATAAGGTTTTATTCATGTAAACAGAACAACAATTTGTTCTCTTACTTAAATGAATAACCGTATTACAATAAACATGATCAAATCATATTCATGCTCAACGCAAACACCAAATAACACTTATTTAGGTTCAACACTAATCCCGAAATTATAGGGAGTGTGCGATGATGATCATATCAATCTTGGAACCACTTCCAACACACATTGTCACTTCACCCTTAACTAGTCTCTATTTATTCTGCAACTCCCGTTTCGAGTTACTAATCTTAGCAACTGAACTAGTATCAAATACCGAGGGTTTGCTATAAACACTAGTAAAGTACACATCAATAACATGTATATCAAATATACTTATGTTCACTTTGCCATCCTTCTTATCCGCCAATCACTTGGGGTAGTTCCGCTTCCAGTGACCAGTCCCTTTGCAGTAGAAGTACTTAGTCTCAGGCTTAGGACCAGACTTGGGCTTCTTCACTTGTGCAGCAACTTGCTTGCTGTTCTTCTTGAAGTTCCCCTTCTTCCCTCTGCCCTTTTCTTGAAACTAGTTATCTTGTCAACCATCAACACTTGATGTTTTTCTTGATTTCTACCTTCGTTGATTTCAGCATCACGAAGAGCTTGGGAGTTGTTAACGCTATCCCTTGCATATTATAGTTCATCACGAAGTTCTACTAACTTGGTGATGGTGACTAGAGAATTCTGTCAATCACTATCTTATCTGGAAGATTAACTCCCACTTGATTCAAGCGATTGTAGTACCCAGACAATCTGAGCACATGCTCACTAGTTGAGCGATTCTCCTCCATCTTTTTGTTGGGTTTCGTAGTAATTTCAAAAAATTTCCTACGCGCACACAGGATCATGTGATGCATAGCAACGAGAGGAGAGTGTTGTCTACGTACCCAACGCAGACCGACTGCGGAAGCAATGACACGACGTAGAGGAAGTAGTCGTACGTCTTCACGATCCAACCGATCAAGCACCGAAACTACGGCACCTCCGAGTTCGAGCACACGTTCAGCTCGATGACGATCCCCGGACTCCGATCCAGCAAAGTGTCGGGGAAGAGTTTCGTTAGCACGACGACGTGGTGACGATCTTGATGAACTACAGCAACAGGGTTTCGCCTAAACTCCGCTACAGTATTATCGAGGAATATGGTGGCAGGGGGCACCGCACACGGCTAAGGAATCGATCACGTGGATCAACTTGTGTCAACTTGTGTCAACTTGTGTGTTTAGAGGTGCCCCTGCCTCCGTATATAAAGGAGGAGAGGAGGGGAGGCTGGCCGGCCAAAGAGGGAGGCGCAGGAGAGTCCTACTCCCTCTGGGAGTAGGATTCCTCCCCCCAATCCTAGTCCAACTAGGATTCCTCGGAGGGGAAGGGAGAGAGGGGGGCCGGCCACCTTCTCCTAGTCCCAATAGGACTAGGGGAGGGGAAAGAGGCGCAGCCACCTTGGGCTGCCCCTTTCTCCTTTCCACTAAGGCCCATGATGGCCCATATGGCTCCCGGGGGGTTCCGGTAACCTCCCGGTAACCCGGTAAAATCCCGATTTCACCCGGAACACTTCCGATGTCCAAACATAGGCTTCCAATATATCAATCTTTACGTCTCGACCATTTCGAGACTCCTCGTCATGTCCGTGATCACATCCGGGACTCCGAACAACCTTCGGTACATCAAAATGCATAAACTCATAATATAACTGTCATCGTAACCTTAAGCGTGCGGACCCTACGGGTTCGAGAACAATGTAGACATGACCGAGACATGTCTCTGGTCAATAACCAATAGCGGGACCTGGATGCCCATATTGGCTCCTACATATTCTACGAAGATCTTTATCGGTCAGACCGCATAACAACATACGTTGTTCCCTTTGTCATCGGTATGTTACTTGCCCGAGATTCGATCGTCGGTATCCAATACCTAGTTCAATCTCGTTAACGGCAAGTCTCTTTACTCGTTCCGTAATACATCATCTCACAACTAACATATTAGTTGTAATGCTTGCAAGGCTTATGTGATGTGTATTACCGAGAGGGCCCAGAGATACCTCTCCTACAATCGGAGTGACAAATCCTAATCTCGAAATACGCCAACCCAACATCGACCATTGGAGACACCTGTAGTACTCCTTTATAATCACCCATTTACGTTGTGACGTTTGGTAGTACCCAAAGTGTTCCTCCAGTAAACGGGAGTTGCATAATCTCATAGTCGTAGGAACATGTATAAGTCATGAAGAAAGCAATAGCAACATACTAAACGATCAGGTGCTAAGCTAATGGAATGGGTCATGTCAATCAGATCATTCTACTAATGATGTGACCTCGTTAATCAAATAACAACTCATTGTTCATGGTTAGGAAACATAACCATCTTTGATTAACGAGCTAGTCAAGTAGAGGCATACTAGTGACACTCTGTTTGTCTATGTATTCACACATGTATTATGTTTCCGGAAAATACAATTCTAGCATGAATAATAAACATTTATCATGATTATAAGGAAATAAATAATAACTTTATTATTGCCTCTAGGGCATATTTCCTTCAGTCTCCCACTTGCACTAGAGTCAATAATCTAGATTACACTGTAATGAATCTAACACCCATGGAACTTTGGTGCTGATCATGTTTTGCTCGTGGAAGAGGCTTAGTCAACGGGTCTGCAATATTCAGATCCGTATGTATCTTGCAAATCTCTATGTCTCCCACCTGGACTAGATCCCGGATGGAGTTGAAGCGTCTCTTGATGTGTTTGGTCCTTTTGTGAAATCTGGATTCCTTTGCCAAGGCAATTGCACCAGTATTGTCACAAAAGATTTTCATTGGACCCGATGCACTAGGTATGACACCTAGATCGGATATGAACTCCTTCATCCAGACTCCTTCATTTGCTGCTTCCGAAGCAGCTATGTATTCCGCTTCACATGTAGATCCCGCTACGACGCTTTGTTTAGAACTGCACCAACTGACAGCTCCACCGTTTAATGTAAACACGTATCCGGTTTGCGATTTAGAATCGTCCGGATCAGTGTCAAAACTTGCATTAACGTAACCTTTTACGATGAGCTCTTTGTCACTTCCATATACGAGAAACATATCCTTAGTCCTTTTCAGGTATTTCAGGATGTTCTTGACCGCTGTCCAGTGATCCATTCCTGGATTACTTTGGTACCTCCCTGCTAAACTTATAGCAAGGCACACATCAGGTCTGGTACACAGCATTGCATACATGATAGAGCCTATGGCTGATGCATAGGGAACATCTTTCATATTCTCTCTATCTTCTGCAGTGGTCGGGCATTGAGTCTTACTCAATTTCACACCTTGTAACACAGGCAAGAACCCTTTCTTTGCTTGATCCATTTTGAATTTCTTCAAAATTTTGTCAAGGTATGTGCTTTGTGAAAGTCCAATTAAGCGTCTTGATCTGTCTCTATAGATCTTAATGCCTAATATGTAAGCAGCTTCACCGAGGTCTTTCATTGAAAAACTTTTATTCAAGTATCCCTTTATGCTATCCAGAAATTCTATATCATTTCCAATCAGTAATATGTCATCCACATATAATATCAAAAATGCTACAGAGCTCCCACTCACTTTCTTGTAAATACAGGCTTCTCCAAAAGTCTGTATAAAACCAAATGCTTTGATCACACTATCAAAACGTTTATTCCAACTCCGAGAGGCTTGCACCAGTCCATAAATGGATCGCTGGAGCTTGCACACTTTGTTAGCTCCCTTTGGATCGACAAAACCTTCTGGTTGCATCATATACAACTCTTCTTCCAGGAATCCATTCAGGAATGCAGTTTTGACATCCATTTGCCAAATTTCATAATCATAAAATGCGGCAATTGCTAACATGATTCGGACGGACTTAAGCATCGCTACGGGTGAGAATGTCTCATCGTAGTCAATTCCTTGAACTTGCCGAAAACCTTTTGCGACAAGTCGAGCTTTGTAGACAGTAACATTACCATCAGCGTCAGTCTTCTTCTTAAAGATCCATTTATTCTCAATCGCTTGCCGATCATCGGGCAAGTCAACCAAAGTCCATACTTTGTTCTCATACATGGATCCCATCTCAGATTTCATGGCTTCTAGCCACTTTGCGGAATCTGGGCTCACCATCGCTTCTTCATAGTTCGTAGGTTCATCATGATCTAGTAGCATGACCTCCAGAACAGGATTACCGTACCACTCTGGTGCGGATCTTACTCTGGTTGATCTACGAAGTTCAGTAGTATCTTGATCTGAAGTTTCATGATCATTATCATTGGCTTCCTCACTAACTGGTGTAGGTGTCACTGGAACAGTTTTCTGTGATGAACTACTTTCCAGTAAGGGAGCAGGTACAGTTACCTCGTCAAGTTCTACTTTCCTCCCACTCACTTCTTTCGAGAGAAACTCCTTCTCTAGAAATGATCCATTCTTAGCAACAAATGTTTTGCCTTCGGATCTGTGATAGAAGGTGTACCCAACAGTTTCCTTTGGGTATCCTATGAATACACATTTCTCCGATTTGGGTTCGAGCTTATCAGGTTGAAGCTTTTTCACATAAGCATCGCAGCCCCAAACTTTAAGAAACGACAACTTTGGTTTCTTGCCAAACCATAGTTCATAAGGCGTCGTCTCAACGGATTTTGATGGTGCCCTATTTAACGTGAATGCGGCCGTCTCTAAAGCATATCCCCAAAATGATAGCGGTAAATCTGTAAGAGACATCATAGATCGCACCATATCTAGTAAAGTACGATTACGACGTTCGGACACACCATTACGCTGTGGTGTTCCGGGGGGCGTGAGTTGCGAAACTATTCCACAGTTTTTCAAATGTACACCAAACTCGTAACTCAAATATTCTCCTCCACGATCAGATCGTAGAATCTTTATTTTCTTGTTACGATGATTTTCAACTTCACTCTGAAATTCTTTGAACTTTTCAAATGTTTCAGACTTATGCTTCATTAAGTAGATATATCCATATCTGCTCAAATCATCTGTGAAGGTGAGAAAATAACGATATCCGCCACGAGCCTCAATATTCATCGGACCACATACATCGGTATGTATGATTTCCAACAAATCTGTTGCTCTCTCCATAGTACCGGAGAACGGTGTTTTAGTCATCTTGCCCATGAGGCACGGTTCGCAAGTACCAAGTGATTCATAATCAAGTGGTTCCAAAAGTCCATTAGTATGGAGTTTCTTCATGCGTTTTACACCGATATGACCTAAACGACAGTGCCACAAATAAGTTGCACTTTCATTATCAACTCTGTATCTTTTGGTTTCAACATTATGAATATGTGTATTACTACTATCGATATTTAGTAAGAATAGACCACTCTTCAAGGGTGCATGACCATAAAAGATATTACTCATATAAATAGAACAACCATTATTCTCTGATTTAAATGAATAACCGTCTCGCATTAAACAAGATCCAGATATAATGTTCATGCTCAACGCTGGCACCAAATAACAATTATTTAGGTCTAATATTAATCCCGAAGGTAGATGTAGAGGTAGCGTGCCGACCGCGATCACATCGACTTTGGAACCGTTTCCCACGCGCATCGTCACCTCGTCCTTTGCCAGTGCCCGCTTATTCTGTAGTCCCTGTTTCGAGTTGCAAATATTAGCAACAGAACCAGTATCAAATACCCAGGTGCTACTGCGAGCATTGGTAAGGTACACATCAATAACATGTATATCACATATACCTTTGTTCACCTTGCCATCCTTCTTATCCGCCAAATACTTGGGGCAGTTCCGCTTCCAGTGACCAGTCTGCTTGCAGTAGAAGCACTCAGTTTCAGGCTTAGGTCTAGACTTGGGTTTCTTCTCTTGAGCAGCAACTTGCTTGCCGTTCTTTTTGAAGTTCCCCTTTTTCTTCCCTTTGCCCTTTTTCTTGAAACTAGTGGTCTTTGTTAACCATCAACACTTGATGCTCCTTCTTGATTTCTACCTCCGCAGCTTTTAGCATTGCGAAGAGCTCGGGAATAGTCTTGTTCATCCCTTGCATATTATAGTTCATCACGAAGCTCTTGTAGCTTGGTGGCAGTGATTGGAGAATTCTGTCAATGACGCAATCATCTGGAAGATTAACTCCCAATTGAATCAAGTGATTATTATACCCAGACATTTTGAGTATATGCTCACTGACAGAATTGTTCTCTTCCATCTTGCAGCTATAGAATTTATTGGAGACTTCATATCTCTCAATCCGGGCATTTGCTTGAAATATTAACTTCAACTCCTGGAACATCTCATATGCTCCATGACGTTCAAAACGTCGTTGAAGTCCCGATTCTAAGCCGTAAAGCATGGCACACTGAACTATCGAGTAGTCATCAGCTTTGCTCTGCCAGACGTTCATAACATCTGGCGTTGCTCCAGCAGCAGGCCTGGCACCCAGCGGTGCTTCCAGGACGTAATTCTTCTGTGCAGCAATGAGGATAATCCTCAAGTTACGGACCCAGTCCGTGTAATTGCTACCATCATCTTTCAACTTTGCTTTCTCAAGGAACGCATTAAAATTTAACGGAACAACAGCACGAGCCATCTATCTACAATCAACATAAACAAGCAAGATACTATCAGGGACTAAGTTCATGATAAATTTTAAGTTCAATTAATCATATTATTAAAGAACTCCCACTTAGATAGACATCCCTCTAATCCTCTAAGTGATCACGTGATCCAAATCAACTAAACCATGTCCGATCATCACGTGAGATGGAGTAGTTTCACCGGTGAACATCATTATGTTGATCATATCTACTATATGATTCACGCTCGACCTTTCGGTCTCCGTGTTCCGAGGCCATATCTGCATATGCTAGGCTCGTCAAGTTTAACCTGAGTATTCTGCGTGCGCAACTGTTTTGCACCCGTTGTATTTGAACGTAGAGCCTATCACACCCGATCATCACGTGGTGTCTCAGCACGAAGAACTTTTGCAACGGTGCATACTCAGGGAGAACACTTCTTGATAATTTAGTGAGAGATCATCTTATAATGCTACCGTCAATCAAAGCAAGATAAGATGCATAAAAAGATAAACATCACATGCAATCAATATAAGTGATATGATATGGCCATCATTATCTTGTGCTTGTGATCTCCATCTCCGAAGCACCGTCATGATCACCATCGTCACCGGCGCGACACCTTGATCTCCATCGTAGCATAGTTGTCGTCTCGCCAATCTTATGCTTCCACGACTATCACTACCGTTTAGTAATAAAGTAAAGCATTACATCGCGATTGCATTGCATACAATAAAGCGACAACCATATGGCTCCTGCCAGTTGCCGATAACTTGGTTACAAAACATGATCATCTCATACAATAAAATTCAACATCATGCCTTGACCATATCACATCACAACATGCCCTGCAAAAACAAGTTAGACGTCCTCTACTTTGTTGTTGCATGTTTTACGTGGCTGCTACGGGCTTAAGTAAGAACCAATCTCACCTACGCATCAAAACCACAACGATAGTTTGTCAAATAGACTCCATTTTAACCTTCGCAAGGACCGGGCGTAGCCATACTTGGTTCAACTAAAGTTGGAGAGGCAGTCGCCCGCAAGCCATCTCTGTGCAAAGCACGTCGAGGGAACCGGTCTCGCGTAAGCGTACGCGTAAGGTTGGTCCGGGTCGTCTCGTCCAACAATACCGCTGAACCAAAATATGACATGCTGGTAGGCAGTATGACTTGTATCGTCCACAACTCACTTGTGTTCTACTCGTGCATATAACATCAACATCATTAACCTAGGCTCTGATACCACTGTTGGGTTTCGTAGTAATTTCAAAAATTTTCCTACGCGCACACAGGATCATTGATGCATAGCAACGAGAGGAGAGTGTTGTCTACGTACCCAACGCAGACCGACTGCGGAAGCAATGACACGACGTAGAGGAAGTAGTCGTACGTCTTCACGATCCAACCGATCAAGCACCGAAACTACGGCACCTCCGAGTTCGAGCACACGTTCAGCTCGATGACGATCCCCGGACTCCGATCCAGCAAAGTGTCGGGGAAGAGTTTCGTTAGCACGACGGCGTGGTGACGATCTTGATGAACTACAGCAGCAGGGTTTCGCCTAAACTCCGCTACAGTATTATCGAGGAATATGGTGGCAGGGGGCACCGCACACGGCTAAGGAATCGATCACGTGGATCAACTTGTGTCAACTTGTGTCAACTTGTGTCAACTTGTGTCAACTTGTGTGTTTAGAGGTGCCCCTGCCTCCGTATATAAAGGAGGAGAGGAGGGGAGGCTGGCCGGCCAAAGAGGGAGGCGCAGGAGAGTCCTACTCCCTCTGGGAGTAGGATTCCTCCCCCCAATCCTAGTCCAACTAGGATTCCTCGGAGGGGAAGGGAGAGAGGGGGGCCGGCCACCTTCTCCTAGTCCTAATAGGACTAGGGGAGGGGAAAGAGGCGCAGCCACCTTGGGCTGCCCCTTTCTCCTTTCCACTAAGGCCCATGATGGCCCATATGGCTCCCGGGGGGTTCCGGTAACCTCCCGGTAACCCGGTAAAATCCCGATTTCACCCGGAACACTTCCGATGTCCAAACATAGGCTTCCAATATATCAATCTTTACGGCTCGACCATTTCGAGACTCCTCGTCATGTCCGTGATCACATCCGGGACTCCGAACAACCTTCGGTACATCAAAATGCATAAACTCATAATATAACTGTCATCGTAACCTTAAGCGTGCGGACCCTACGGGTTCGAGAACAATGTAGACATGACCGAGACATGTCTCTGGTCAATAACCAATAGCGGGACCTGGATGCCCATATTGGCTCCTACATATTCTACGAAGATCTTTATCGGTCAGACCGCATAACAACATACGTTGTTCCCTTTGTCATCGGTATGTTACTTGCCCGAGATTCGATCGTCGGTATCCAATACCTAGTTCAATCTCGTTAACGGCAAGTCTCTTTACTCGTTCCGTAATACATCATCTCACAACTAACATATTAGTTGTAATGCTTGCAAGGCTTATGTGATGTGTATTACCGAGAGGGCCCAGAGATACCTCTCCGACAATCGGAGTGACAAATCCTAATCTCGAAATACGCCAACCCAACATCGACCATTGGAGACACCTGTAGCACTCCTTTATAATCACCCATTTACGTTGTGACGTTTGGTAGTACCCAAAGTGTTCCTCCGGTAAACGGGAGTTGCATAATCTCATAGTCGTAGGAACATGTATAAGTCATGAAGAAAGCAATAGCAACATACTAAACGATCAGGTGCTAAGCTAATGGAATGGGTCATGTCAATCAGATCATTCTACTAATGATGTGACCTCGTTAATCAAATAACAACTCATTGTTCATGGTTAGGAAACATAACCATCTTTGATTAACGAGCTAGTCAAGTAGAGGCATACTAGTGACACTCTGTTTGTCTATGTATTCACACATGTATTATGTTTCCGGAAAATACAATTCTAGCATGAATAATAAACATTTATCATGATTATAAGGAAATAAATAATAACTTTATTATTGCCTCTAGGGCATATTTCCTTCACTTTTAGCTATAGAACTTGTTGGAGACTTCATATCTCTCAACTCGGGTATTTGCTTGAAATATTAACTTCAACTCCTGGAACATCTCATATGGTCCATGACGTTCAAAACATCTTTGAAGTCCCGATTCTAAGCCGTTAAGCATGGTGCACTTAAACTATCAAGTAGTCATCATATTGAGCTAGCCAAACGTTCATAACGTCTGCATCTGCTCCTGCAGTAGGTCTGTCACCTAGCGGTGCATCAAGGACATAATTCTTTTGTGCAGCAATGAGGATAAACTTCAGATCATGGATCCAATCCGCATCATTGCTACTAACATCTTTCAACACAATTTTCTCTAGGAACATATCAAAATAAACATATGAAAGCAACAACGCGAGCTATTGATCTACAACATAGATATGATAATACTACTAGGACTAAGTTCATGATAAATTAAAGTTCAATTAATCATATTACTTAAGAACTCCCACTTAGATAGACATCCCTCTAATCTTCTAAGTGATCACGTGATCCAAATCAACTAAACCATAACCGATCATCACGTGAGATGGAGTAGTTTTCAGTGGTGAACATAATTATGTTGATCATATCTACTATATGATTCACGCTCGACCTTTCGGTCTCCGTGTTCCGAGGCCATATCTGCATATGCTAGGCTCGTCAAGTTTAACCTGAGTATTCTGCGTGTGCAAAACTGGCTTGCACCCGTTGTAGATGGACGTAGAGCTTATCACACCCGATCATCACGTGGTGTCTGGGCACGACGAACTTTGGCAACGGTGCATACTCAGGGAGAACACTTCTTGATAATTTAGTGAGGGATCATCTTATAATGCTACCGTCAAACAAAGCAAGATAAGATGCATAAAAGATAAACATCACATGCAATCAATATAAGTGATATGATATGGCCATCATCATCTTGTGCTTGTGATCTCCATCTTCGAAGCACCGTCATGATCACCATTGTCACTGGCGCGACACCTTGATCTCCATCGTAGCATCGTTGTCGTCTCGCCAATCTTATGCTTCCACGACTATCGCTACCGCTTAGTGATAAAGTAAAGCATTACATCGCGATTGCATTGCATACAATAAAGCGACAACCATATGGCTCCTGCCGGTTGCCGATAACTCGGTTACAAAACATGATCATCTCATACAATAAAATTCAGCATCATGTCTTGACCATATCACATCACAACATGCCCTGCAAAAACAAGTTAGACGTCCTCTACTTTGTTGTTGCAAGTTTTACGTGGCTGCTACGGGCTTAAGCAAGAATCAATCTCACCTACGCATCAAAACCACAACGATAGTTTGTCAATTTGACTCCGTTTTAACCTTCGCAAGGACTGGGCGTAGCCACACTCGGTTCAACTAAAGTTGGAGAAACAGTCACCCGCAAGCCACCTATGTGCAAAGCACGTCGGGGGAACCGGTCTCGCGTAAGCGTACGCGTAATGTCGATCTGGGCCGCTTCATCCAACAATACCGCCGAACCAAAGTATGACATGCTGGTAGGCAGTATGACTTATATCGCCCACAACTCACTTGTGTTCTACTCGTGCATATAACATCAAACCATAAAACCTAGGCTCGGATGCCACTGTTGGGTTTCGTAGTAATTTCAAAAAATTTCCTACGCACACGCAAGATCATGGTGATGCATAGCAACGAGAGGGGAGAGTGTGATCTACGTACCCTTGTAGATCAACCGCGGAAGCGTTGACGCAACATAGAGGAAGTAGTCGTACGTCTTCCCGATCCGACCGATCCAAGCACCGTTACTCCGGCACCTCCGAGTTCTTAGCACACGTACAGCTCGATGACGCTCCCCGGGCTCCGATCCAGCAAAGCTTCGGGGATGAGTTCCGTCAGCACAACGGCGTGGTGACGATGATGATGTTCTACCGATGCAGGGCTTCGCCTAAGCACTACAACGATATGACCGAGGTGGAATATGGTGGCAGGGGGCACCGCACACGGCTAAGGAACGATCACGTGGATCAACTTGTGTGTCCTAGGGTGCCCCTTGCCTCAGTATATAAAGGATGGAGGAGAAGGAGGCCGGCCAAGGAAAAAGGTGCGGCCAGGATGTGGAGTCCTACTAGGACTCCAAGTCCTAGTAGGAGTCCACCAAGAGGGGAGGAAGGGAGAAGGAAGTGGAGGAGAAGGAGAGGTGGCCGGCCCCCTTTTCCCTAGTCCAATTCGGACCAAAGGGGAGGGGGGGGCGCAGAAGCCCCTTGGCCCTTTCTCCTCTTCCCACTAAAGCCCATCAAGGCCCATTGCTTCTCCCGTAACTACCCGGTACTGCAAAAAATACTCGACACTCGGAACCTTTCCGATGTCCGAATATAGTCGTCCAATATATCGATCTTTACGTCTCGACCATTTCGAGACTCCTCGTCATGTCCCCGATCTCATCCGGGACTCCGAACTCCTTCGGTACATCAAAACTCATAAACTCATAATATAACTGTCATCGAAACCTTAAGCGTGCGGACCCTACGATTCGAGAACAATGTAGACATGACCGAGACACGTCTCCGGTCAATAACCAATAGCGGGACATGGATACCCATATTGGCTCCTACATATTCTACGAAGATCTTTATCGGTCAGACCGCATAACAGTATACGTTGTTCCCTTTGTCATCGGTATGTTACTTGCCCGAGATTCGATCGTCGGTATCCAATACCTAGTTCAATCTCGTTACCGGCAAGTCTCTTTACTTGTTCCGTAATACATCATCTCACAACTAACATATTAGTTGTAATGCTTGCAAGGCTTATGTGATGTGCATTACCGAGAGGGCCCAGAGATACTTCTCCGACAATCAGAGTGACAAATCCTAATCTCGAAATACGCCAACCCAACATGTACCTTTGGAGACACCTGTAGTGCTCCTTTATAATCACCCAGTTACGTTGTGACGTTTGGTAGCACCCAAAGTGTTCCTCCGGCAAACGGGAGTTGCATAATCTCATAGTCATAGGAACATGTATAAGTCATGAAGAAAGCAATAGCAACATACTAAACGGTCGGGTGCTAAGCTAATGGAATGGGTCATGTCAATCAGATCATTCAACTAATGATGTGATCTCGTTAATCAGATAACAACTCTTTTGTCCATGGTTAGGAAACATAACCATCTTTGATTAACGAGCTATTCAAGTAGAGGCATACTAGTGACACTCTGTTTGTCTATGTATTCACACATGTATTATGTTTCCGGTTAATACAATTCTAGCATGAATAATATACATTTATCATGATATAAGGAAATAAATAATAACTTTATTATTGCCTCTAGGGCATATTTCCTTCAGTCTCCCACTTGCACTAGAGTCAATAATCTAGATCACATCACCATGTGATTAATATTGATAGTTCACATCATCATGTGATTAACAGGCTTCATTTACTATTCTAGATCTAAGGCAATTTTTACAGTGGCAAAAACTTGTTTGAGTTGGTTAAACGGAAAGAGGGTTTCGAGACGAAACTCCAGGCGCTTGAATCGCCTGATTCCGATAAACGAGCGAAAAGTCTATACTAAAACGAAAATTGGATCAGAAATCGCGATCAGAAAAATCACGGATTTAATCTGAGAAAAAGAAAAACGATGAACAGTTTAATGAACGAACGTTCGTTAATTGAATCTAAATGAAGAACGCGTTCGTTAAAACGAACGGACGAGCGAACGCTCGCTAATTAGCCTAAACCGGAAAAAAACAATCTAAAAAATGAAACTAAAAAAACGACGAAAACCGACGAAAAAACCGAACGGTTTTTCTAATAAAAACGGCGGCGGGATCGAGGTAAACCTCGAGCGACGGGTCCGGCGGGCGGCGGCGGCGGCTCCGGCGACGGCGGCGGTGGCGGGCGACGGCGCGGATCGGGCGCGGCTAGGGTTTGGGGCGCGGGCTGGGCTGGCTCGGGCCCCAGGGCGGCGGCTTATAAAGCCCTGGCTAGGCGGAGTCCTGACCGGTTACGGCCCAGGGTCGGTTCGAAATTTTTTTAAATACTTACGCTCGGAGAAAAAACAAAAGGACTACTAAATGGACTCCATAAATCCCGAAATAAATTTTCTCCGGCTTCTAAAATTAAGTTGCACAAGATGAACATTTACTTGGGATCTAAATGCAATTTTGAAAAACGCGCATTTTTCCTAAATTCAAATAAAATAGCAAATAAAACCAAATAAAATCTTATTTGATTTTTTTTATTAAATCCCAGTATTTCTTTATTTTGGGAAAGTCATTTTATTCCCTCTCTCATAATTTTTATAATAGAAATAATTGAAGATAAAATAAATAAAATCAAATGATCCTATTTTCAAAATTTGAGACAACTCAAATATGAAAATAACGAAATCCCCAACTCTCTCCGTGGGTCCTTGAGTTGCGTGAAATTTCTAGGATCAACCAAAATGTAATAAATATGATATGCAATGATGATCTAGTGTATAACATTCCAAATTGAAAATTTGGGATGTTACAAACCTACCCCCTTAAGATGAATCTCGCCCTCGAGATTCGGGTTGGCTAGAAAATAGGTGAGGGTGGTCCTTCAGCAAATCTTTCTCTCGTTCCCAGGTGGCTTCATCCTCCGTGTGGTGGCTCCACTAAACCTTGCAAAACTTGATAACCTTGTTGCGGGTGACTCGACTGGCATACTCTAGAATCTTAACTGGTTTCTCCTCATAGGTCAAATCACTATCCAACTGAATCGCTTCCAGTGGTACCATATCTCTCAGCGGTATGTCGGCCATCTCTGCGTGGCACTTCTTCAACTGGGATACATGGAACACGTCATGAACTCCTGACAATTCTTCGAGCAATTCCAACTTATAGGCAACTTCTCCCATACGCTCCAAAACTTTGTATGGGCCTACAAAACGTGGTGCTAACTTTCCCTTAACTCCAAAGCGCTTAACTCCTTGAAGTGGTGATACTCGAAGATAAACTCGGTCTCCGACTTCATAAATTGTCTTCTTGCGTTTAGAATCTGCATAACTCTTCTGCCTGTATTGAGCTACCTTCAGCCTGTCGCGAATTAATTTCACTTTCTATTCAGACTCCTTTATCAGATCCGGTACAAACAACTGGCAATCTCCAACTTCATCCCAGGACAATGGGGTCCTGCACCTCCCTCCGTACAAGGCTTCGAAAGGGGCCATCTTCAAACTGGATTAATAGCTGTTGTTGTAAGAGAACTCTGCATACGGCAAATTCTCGTCCCAACTAGATCCGTAATCTAGCGCACAAGCTCTTAGCATATCCTCCAAAATCTGATTGACTCTCTCAGTCTGTCCATCTGTCTGCGGGTGGGAAGCTGTGCTAAACTCCAGTCTGGTACCCAAAGTCTCATGCAACTGATTCCAGAACTTTGAGGTAAATTGGGTTCCTCTATCTGATACAATGCTCCTTGAAACTCCATGCAGACATACGATCCTGGTCATGTATATCTTTGCCAACTTTGCACTGGTATAGGTAGTCTTCACTGGAATGAAATGAACTACCTTTGTCAAATGATCGACTACAACCCATATCGAGTCATAGCCTGAACGTGTTCTGGGCAATCCTGTAATAAAATCCATGCCTAACTTATCCCACTTCCATTCGGGTATCGGCAATGGTTGTAGCAATCCGGCTGGCTTCTGATGCTCTGCCTTTACTCTCTGACATACATCACAAACTGCTACACACTCCGCAATATCCTTCTTCATTCCGGTCCACCAGAAAATATCCTTCAAATCCAAATACATCTTGGTATTTCCTAGGTGAATCGAATATGGTGAATCATGGGCCTCTTGTAAAATTAACTTCCTGATCTCCGGATCATTTGGCACATAAACACGGTCTTCAAACCATAAGGTATCATGCTCATCCTCACGAAATCTCTTAGCTTTTCCTTTGCTCATTTTCTCCTTAATAGAAACAATCTCCTTGTCAGTCCTTTGAGCTTCTCTGATCTTATCCATGAAAGTAGACTGAATCTCCAATGCCGCTACATAGCCTCTCGGGACTATTTCCAAACATAGCTCTCGAAGATTTTCGGCTAACTCCCTTGGTAAATCTCCCGTCATTAGGGTGTTGACATGGCTCTTACGGCTTAACGCGTCAGTGTTGGGGAACGTAGCAGAAATTCAAAATTTTCCTACGTGTCACCAAGATCTATCTATGGAGAGACTAGCAACGAGGGGAAGGAGAGTGCATCTACATACCCTTGTAGATCGCTAAGCGGAAGCGTTCAAGTGAACGGGGTTGATGGAGTCGTACTCGTCGTGATCCAAATCACCGATGACCAAGTGCCGAACGGACAGCACCTCCGCGTTCAACACACGTACAGCCCGGTGACATCTCCCACGCCTTGATCCAGCAAGGAGAGAGGGAGAGGTTGAGGAAGACTCCATCCAGCAGCAGCACAACGGCGTGGTGGTGATGGAGGAGCGTGGCTATCCTGCAGGGCTTCGCCAAGCACCACAGAAGAGGAGGAAGAAGAGACGCAGGGCTGCACCAACGAGAGATCGAATCGCGTGTGTTATGGGCAGCCCTGGGCCTCATATATATAGGGGAAGGGGAGGGGCTGCACCCCCTCTAGGGTTCCCACCCCTAGGGGGGCGGCAGCCTTAGATGGCCAAGGGGTGGCGGCCAAGAGGGGGGAGGAGAGGGAGGCGCAGGGTGTATGGGCCTTAGGGCCCATCTGCCCTTAGGGTTTGCCCCCTCTCCCCTTCTAGGCGCATGGGCCTTAGTGGGGATGGTGCCCATGGCCCATGTAGGCCAAGGAGCACTCCCTACAGCCCATGTGCCCCCCCGGGGCAGGTGGCCCCACTTGGTGGACCCCCGGGACCCTCCCGGTGGTCCCGGTACGTTATCGATAAACCCCGAAACTCTTCCGGTGATCAAAACAGGACTTCCCATATATAAATCTTTACCTCCGGACCATTTCGGAACTCCTCGTGACGTCCGGGATCTCATCCGGGACTCCGAACAACATTCAGTAACCACATATAAACTTCCTTTATAACCCTAGCGTCATCGAACCTTAAGTGTGTAGACCCTACGGGTTCGGGAGACATGCAGACATGACCGAGACGTTCTCCGGTCAATAACCAACAACGGGATCTGGATACCCATGTTGGCTCCCACATGTTCCACGATGATCTCATCGGATGAACCACGATGTCAAGGACTTAATCAATCCCGTATACAATTCCCTTTGTCTATCGGTACGATACTTGCCCGAGATTCGATCGTCGGTATCCCGATACCTTGTTCAATCTCGTTACTGGCAAGTCTCTTTACTCGTTCTGTAACACATCATCCCGTGATCAACTCCTTGATCACACTGTGCACATTATGATGATGTCCTACCGAGTGGGCCCAGAGATACCTCTCCGTTTACACGGAGTGACAAATCCCAGTCTCGATTCGTGCCAACCCAACAGACACTTTCGAAGATACCTGTAATGTAACTTTATAGCCACCCAGTTACGTTGTGACGTTTGGCACACCCAAAGCACTCATACGGTATCCGGGAGTTGCACAATCTCATGGTCTAAGGAAATGATACTTGACATTAGAAAAGCTTCAGCATACGAACTACACGATCTAGTGCTATGCTTAGGATTGGGTCTTGTCCATCACATCATTCTCCTAATGATGTGATCCCGTTATCAACGACATCCAATGTCCATGGTTAGGAAACCGTAACCATCTATTGATCAACGAGCTAGTCAACTAGAGGCTTACTAGGGACATGGTGTTGTCTATGTATCCACACATGTATCTGAGTTTCCTATCAATACAATTATAGCATGGATAATAAACGATTATCATGAACAAGGAAATATAATAATAACTAATTTATTATTGCCTCTAGGGCATATTTCCAACAGTCTCCCACTTGCACTAGAGTCAACAATCTAGTTCACATCGCCATGTGATTAACACTCACAGGTCACATCTCCATGTGACTAACACCCAAGAGTTTACTAGAGTCAGTAGTCTAGCTCACATCACTATGTGATTAACACTCAATGAGTTCTAGGTTTGATCATGTTGCTTGTGAGAGAGGTTTTAGTCAACGGGTCTGAACCTTTCAGATCCGTGTGTGCTTTGAAAATCTCTATGTCATCTCCTAGATGTAGCTACCACGTTCTATTTGGAGCTATTCCAAATAACTGTTCTACTTGGAGCTATTCTAAATTGTTGCTCCATTATACGTATCCGGTATCTCCACTCAGAGTTATCCGGATAGGTGTTAAGCTTGCATCGACGTAACCCTTTACGATGAACTCTTTTACCACCTCCATAATTGAGAAAATTTCTTAGTCCACTAGTTACTAAGGATAACTTTGACCGCTGTCCTGTGATCATTCTTGGATCACTCTTGTACCCCTTGACTGACTCATGGCAAGGCACACTTCAGGTGCGGTACACAGCATAGCATACTGTAGAGCCTATGTCTTAAGCATAGGGGACGACCTTCGTTCCTTTCTCTCTATTCTGCCATGGTCGAGCTTTAAGTCTTAACTTCATACCTTACAACTCAGGCAAGAACTCCTTCTTTAACTGATCCATCTTGAACACCTTCAAGGTCACGTCAAGGCATGTGCTCATTTGAAAGTACTATTAAGCGTTTTGATCTATCCTTATAGATCTTGATGCTCAATGCTCAAGTAGCTTAATCCAGGCTTTCCATTGAAAAACACTTTCCAAATAACCCTATATGCTTTCCCGAAATTCTACGTCATTTCCGATCAACAACATATATTCATCAGAAATTCTATAGTGCTCCCACTCACTTCTTTGGAAATACAAGTTTCTCATAAACTTTGTATACACCCAAAATCTTTGATCATTATCAAAGCATACATTCCAACTCCGAGATGCTCACTCCAGTCCTCAGAAGGATTGCTGGAGCTTTGCATACTTATTAGCATATTTTAGGATAGACAAAACCTTCCGGTTGTATCACATACAACCTTTCCTCAAAAATCGTCGAGGAAACAATGTTTTGACATCCTATCTGCAAGATTTCATAAATGATGCAGTAATTGCTAATATAATTCCAACAGACTCTTAGCATCGCTACGAGTGAGAAAGTCTCACCGCAGTCAACTCCTTGAACTTGTCGGGAAACTTCTTAACGACAAGTCGAGCTTTCTTAATGGTGATACTTACCATCATTGTCCGTCTTCCTTTTAAAATCCATATGTACCTAACAGCCTTACGACCATCAAGTAGTTCTACCAAAGTCTACACTTTGTTTTCATACATGGATCCTCTCTCGGATTTTATGGCCTCGAGCCATTTATCGGAACCCGGGCCCACCATCACTTCTCCATAGCTCGTAGGTTCATTGTTGTCTAGCAACATGACTTCCAAGACAGGATTACGTACCACTCAGAAGTAGTATGCATCCTTGTCATCCTACGAGGTTTGGGAGTGACTTGATCCGAAGTCTCATGATCAATATCATAAGCTTCCACTTCAATTGGTGTAGGTGCCACAGGAACAATTCTTTGTGCCCTGCTATACACTACTTGAAGTGACGGTTCGTTAACCTCATCAAGTCTCCCCATCCTCCCACTCAATTCTTTCGAGAGAAACTTTTCCTCGAGAAAGGATCCGATTCTAGAAACAATCCCTTATTGCTTTCGGATCTTGAGACAGGAGGTATACCCAACTGTTTTGGGTGTCCTATGAAGATGTATTTATCCGCTTTGGGTTTGAGCTTATCAGCTTGAAACTTTTCCACATAAGCATCATATCCCCAAACTTTTAAGAAATGACAACTTACGTTTCTCTAAACCATAGTTCATACGGTGTCATCTCATCGAAATTACGTGGTGCCCTATTTAAAGTAAATGTGGTTGACTCTAATGCCTAACCCATAAACTATTGTGGTAATTCGATAAGAGACATCATGGTATGCATCATATCCAATAGGGTGCAATTATGATGTTTGGACACACCATCACACTATGGTGTTCCAGGCTGTATCAGTTGTGAAACAATTTCCACAATGTCTTAATTCTGTGCCAAACTCGTAATTCAGATATTCATCTCTATGATCATATCATAGATCTTTTATCCTCTTGTCATGACGATCTTTCAACTTCACACTGAAATTACTTGAACCTTTCAATAATTCAGACTCGTGATTCATCAAGTAAATATACTCAACATCTACTCAAATCATCTGTGAAGTAAGAACATAACGATATCCACTACACACCTCAGCCCTCATTGGACTGCACACATCAAAATGTATTACTTCCACAAGTTGCTTTCCAGTTCCATTTTACTGAAACCGAGGCTTTCAGTCATCTTGCCCATGTGGTATGATTTGCATGTCTCAAGTGATTCAAAAATCAAGTGAGTCCAAACGGTCCATTTGCATGGAGTTTCTTCATGCATAAACACCAATAGACATGGTTCGCATGTCTCAAACTTTTCAAAAACGAGTGAGCCCAAAGATCCATCAACATGGAGTTTCTTCATGCGTTTTATACCGATATGACTTACGTGGCAGTGCCACAAGTAGTTGGTACTATCATTACTATCTTATATCTTTTGGCATGAACATGTGTATCACTATGATCGAGATTTAATAAACCATTCATTTTAGGTGTAAGACCATTGAAGGTATTATTCAAATGAACATAGTAACTATTATTCCCTTTAAATGAATAACCGTATTGCAATAGACATAATCCAATCATGTCTATGCTCAACGCAAACACCAATCTCGATGGTAGAGGGAGCGTGCGATGCTTGATCATATCAACATTGGAAACACTTCCAACACATATCGTCAGCTCACCTTTAGCTAGTCTCCGTTTATTCCGTAGCTTTTATTTCAAGTTACTAACACTTAGCAATCGAACCGGTATCTAATACCCTGGTGCTACTAGGAGTACTAGTAAAGTACACATTAACATCATGTATATTCAGTATACTTCTACCGACCTTGCCAGCCTTCTCATCTACCAAGTATCTAGGGTAATTCTGCTCCAGTGGTTGTTCCCCTTATTACAGAAGCACTTAGTCTCGGGTTTGGGTTCAACCTTGGGTTTCTTCACTAGAGCAGCAGCTGAATTGCTGTTTCATGAAGTATCCCTTCTTTCCCTTGCCCTTCTTGAAACTAGTGGTTTCACCAACCATCAACAATTGATGCTCCTTCTTGATTTCTACTTTGGTGTCAAACATCGCGAATATCTCAAGGATCATCATATATGTCCCCGATACATTATAGTTCATCACGAAGCTCTAGCAGCTTGGTGGTAACGACTTCGGAGAACCATCACTGTCTTATCTGGAAGATCAACTCCCACTCGATTCAAATGATTGTTGTACTCAGACAATCTGAGCACAAGCTCAACAATTGAGCTTTTCTCCTTAGTTTGCAGGTTAAGAAAGTCATCGGAGGTCTTATACCTCTTGACGTGGGCACGAGCCTGAAATCCCAATTTCAGCCCTCAAAACATCTCATATGTTTCGCGACGTTTCAAAAACGTCTTTGGTGCCTCAACTCTAAACCGTTTAACTGAACTATCATGTAGTTATCAAAACGTGTATGTCAGATGTTCGTAACATCCATAGACAACGTTCGAGGTTCAGCATACTAAGCGGTGCATTAAGGACATAAGCCTTCTATGAAGCAACAAGGACAATCCTTAGTTTACGGACCTAGTCCGCATAATTGCTACTATCAACTTTCAACTAATTTTTCTCTAGGAACATATCTAAACAGTAGAACTAAAGCGCGAGCTACGACATAATTTGCAAAATCCTTTTGACTATGTTCAGAATAATTAAGTTCATCTTATGAACTCCCACTCAGATAGACATCCCTCTAGTCATCTAAGTGATTACATGATCCGAGTCAACTAGGCCGTGTCCGATCATCACGTGAGATGGACTAGTCAACATCGATCAACATCTTCATGTTGATCGTATCTTCTATACGACTCATGCTCGACCTTTCGGTCTTCTGTGTTCTGAGGTCATGTCTGTACATGCTAGGCTCGTCAAGTTAACCCTAAGTGTTTCGCGTGTGTAAATCTGTCTTACACCCGTTGTATGTGAACGTTAGAATCTAACACCCGCTCATCACGTGGTGCTTCGAAACACGAACTGTCGCAACGGTGCACAGTTAGGGGGGAACACTTCTTGAAATTGTTGTAAGGGATCATCTTATTTACTACCGTTGTTTTAAGCAAATAAGATGTATAAACATGATAAACATCACATGCAATCAAATAGTGACATGATATGGCCATCATCACTTTGCTCCTTTTGATCTCCATCTTCGGGGCTCCATGATCATCATCGTCACCGGCATGACACCATGATCTCCATCATCATGATCTCCATCATCGTGTCTTCATGGTTGCCTCGCCAACTATTACTTCTACTACTATGGCTAACGGTTAGCAATAAAGTAAAGTAATTACATGACGTTTAAGTTGACACGTAGGTCATAAATAAATAAAGACAACTCCTATGGCTCCTGCCGGTTGTCATACTCATCGACATGCAAGTCGTGATTCCTATTACAAGAACATGATCAATCTCATACATCACATATATCATTCATCACATCCTTTGGCCATATCACATCACATAGTATACCCTGCAAAAACAAGTTAGACGTCCTCTAATTGTTGTTTGCATGTTTTACGTGGCTGCTATGGGTTTCTAGCAAGAACGTTTCTTACCTACGCAAAGACCACAACGTGATATGCCAATTTCTATTTACCCTTCATAAGGACCCTTTTCATCGAATCCGATCCGACTAAAGTGGGAGAGACAGACACCCGCCAGCCACCTTATGCAACTAGTGCATGTTTGTCGGTGGAACCGGTCTCACGTAAGAGTACGTGTAAGGTTGGTCCGGGCCGCTTCATCCCACGATGCCGCCGAATCAAGATAAGACTAGTAACGGCAAGCATATTGAGCAAAATCAACGCCCACAACTACTTTGTGTTCTACTCGTGCATAGAAACTACGCATAGACCTGGCTCATGATGCCACTGTTGGGGAACGTAGCAGAAATTCAAAATTTTCCTACGTGTCACCAAGATCTATCTATGGAGAGACTAGAAACGAGGGGAAGGAGAGTGCATCTACATACCCTTGTAGATCGCTAAGCGGAAGCGTTCAAGTGAACGGGGTTGATGGAGTCGTACTCGTCGTGATCCAAATCACCGATGACCAAGTGCCGAACGGACAGCACCTCCGCGTTCAACACACGTACAGCCCGGTGACGTCTCCCACGCCTTGATCCAGCAAGGAGAGAGGGAGAGGTTGAGGAAGACTCCATCCAGCAGCAGCACAACGGCGTGGTGGTGATGGAGGAGCGTGGCTATCCTGCAGGGCTTCGCCAAGCACCACAGAAGAGGAGGAAGAAGAGACGCAGGGCTGCACCAACGAGAGATCGAATCGCGTGTGTTATGGGCAGCCCTGGGCCTCATATATATAGGGGAAGGGGAGGGGCTGCGCCCCCTCTAGGGTTCCCACCCCTAGGGGGGGCAGCCCTAGATGGCCAAGGGGTGGCGGCCAAGAGGGGGGAGGAGAGGGAGGTGCAGGGTGTATGGGCCTTAGGGCCCATCTGCCCTTAGCGTTTGCCCCCTCTCCCCTTCTAGGCGCATGGGCCTTAGTGGGGCTGGTGCCCTTGGCCCATGTAGGCCAAGGAGCACTCCCTACAGCCCATGTGCCCCCCTCGGGGCAGATGGCCCCACTTGGTGGACCCCCGGGACCCTCTCGGTGGTCCCGGTACGTTACCGATAAACCCCGAAACTCTTCCGGTGACCAAAACATGACTTCCCATATATAAATCTTTACCTCCGGACCATTCCGGAACTCCTCATGACGTCCGGGATCTCATCCAGGACTCCGAACAACATTCGGTAACCACATATAAACTTCCTTTATAACCCTAGCGTCATCGAACCTTAAGTGTGTAGACCCTATGGGTTCGGGAGACATGCAGACATGACCGAGACGTTCTCCGGTCAATAACCAACAGCGGGATCTGGATACCCATGTTGGCTCCCACATGTTCCACGATGATCTCATCGGATGAACCACGATGTCAAGGACTTAATCAATCCCGTATACAATTCCCTTTGTCTATCGGTACGATACTTGCCCGAGATTCGATCGTCGGTATCCCGATACCTTGTTCAATCTCGTTACCGGCAAGTCTCTTTACTCGTTCCATAACACATCATCCCGTGATCAACTCCTTGATCACACTGTGCACATTATGATGATGTCCTACCGAGTGGGCCCAGAGATACCTCTCCGTTTACACGGAGTGACAAATCCCAGTCTCGATTCGTGCCAACCCAACAGACACTTTCGGAGATACCTGTAATGTACCTTTATAGCCACCCAGTTACGTTGTGACGTTTGGCACACCCAAAGCACTCCTACGGTATCCGGGAGTTGCACAATCTCATGGTCTAAGGAAATGATACTTGACATTAGAAAAGCTTCAGCATACGAACTACACGATCTAGTGCTATGCTTAGGATTGGGTCTTGTCCATCACATCATTCTCCTAATGATGTGATCCCGTTATCAACGACATCCAATGTCCATGGTTAGGAAACCGTAACCATCTATTGATCAATGAGCTAGTCAACTAGAGGCTTACTAGGGACATGGTGTTGTCTATGTATCCACACATGTATCTGAGTTTCCTATCAATACAATTATAGCATGGATAATAAACGATTATCATGAACAAGGAAATATAATAATAACTAATTTATTATTGCCTCTAGGGCATATTTCCAACAGTCAGCTACTACGTTAGCCTTTCCAGGGTGATAATGCAATCTCATATCATAATCCTTGATGAGCTCCAACCATCTCCTTTGTCTGAGGTTCAACTCCTTCTGTGTGAAAATATACTTCAAGCTCTTGTGATCCGTGTACACCTCGCAATGGTTTCCACTCAGAAAATGTCTCCAAGTCTTCAATGCATGCACTACGGCTGCTAACTCCAAATCATGTGTAGCATAATTCAACTCATGAGGCTTAAGTTGTCGTGGGGCATATGAAACAACTCTTCCTTCCTGCATAAGAACTGCTCCAAGTCCTCGACGTGAAGCGTCACAATACACCTCATAATCCTTGGTCTGATCCGGTAAAATTAACACTGGTGAGGTAACCAAACGTTTCTTCAACTCCTGGAAACTAGCCTCACATTCCTCAGTCCATATGAACTTGGTATCCTTCTTCAACAACTCCATCATAGGCTTCGCAATCTTTGAGAAATTCTCAATAAACCTCCGGTAGTATCCTGCGAGTCCAAGAAAACTCTGGATCTCTCCAACTGTGGTTGGCGCTTCCCACTTGGTCACGTTATCAACTTTAGTGGGATCTACTGCTATACCTTCTCCAGATATAACGTGTCCAAGAAATCCAACTTCTTTCAACCAAAACTCACATTTGCTAAACTTGGCATATAACTGATGTCTCTGAGCTTTCCAAGAACCAAACGCAAATGCTCCTTATGCTCCTCTTCATTTTTCGAGTAAACCAGGATATCATCAATGAACACTACGACGAACTTATCCAAGAACTCCATAAACACTTTGTTCATCATGTTCATGAAATATGCAGGTGCGTTAGTCAGACCAAATGACATAACGGTATACTCGTACAGCCCATACCTGGTGGTAAAAGCCATCTTAGGTATATCCTGTTCTCGAATCTTCAACTGGTGGTATCCTGATCGCAGATCGATCTTGGAAAATACCTTAGCTCCTTGCAATCGATCAAATAGATCATTGATCATCGGTAGTGGGTATTTGTTCTTGATGGTTACTTCATTCAATCCTCGATAATCGACAACCATCCTTAACGATCCATCCTTCTTTTCTACTAGAAGTACTAGCGATCCCCAAGGTGAAGAACTTGGGCGAATGTATCCTTTATCCAGTAACTCCTTAATTTGCTTCTTAATTTCCACCAAATCCTTTGCGGGCATCCTATACGGTCTCTTTGATATTGGCCCTGTGCCTGGAAAAAGCTCAATCAAAAACTCAATATCTCTATCCGGTGGCATGCCTGGCAACTCTTCTGGAAATACATCGGGGAAATCCTTCACTACTGGTACTTCCTCCTGCACAACTCATGTTAAACAATTTGCTTGAGTCCTCTTTGGCACATGTCGGGATACATACTTGATCCTTCTCCCTTCTGGGGTGGTAAGCAAAATGGACTTACTGGCACATTCAATATTCCCTTCATAATTTGACAACCAATCCATGCCTAATATCACATCCAATCCTTGAGATTCCAACACTATTAGGTCTGATGGAAATACGTAGTTACCAACCCTTAATGGTAACCGATCACACCATAGACTAGCCATATATTCTGCTCCAGGCGAGGTTACTAACATGGGTGACCTAAGGGCTTGGGTTGGCCGTTTATACTTATCCACAAATCCCCTTGATATGTATGAATGCGATGTTGGAAATATGCCCTAGAGGCAATAATAAATTGGTTATTATTATATTTCCTTGTTCATGATAATCGTTTATTATCCATGCTAGAATTGTATTGATAGGAAACTCAGATACATGTGTGGATACATAGACAACACCATGTCCCTAGTAAGCCTCTAGTTGACTAGCTCGTTGATCAATAGATGGTTATGGTTTCCTGACCATGGACATTGGACGTCGTTGATAACGGGATCACATCATTAGGAGAATGATGTGATGGACAAGACCCAATCCTAAGCATAACACTAGATCATGTAGTTCGTATGCTAAAGCTTTTCTAATGTCAAGTATCATTTCCTTAGACCATGAGATTGTGCAACTCCCGGATACCGTAGGAGTGCTTTGGGTGTGCCAAACGTCACAACGTAACTGGGTGGCTATAAAGGTACACTACGGGTATCTCCGAAAGTGTCTGTTGGGTTGGCACGAATTGAGACTGGGATTTGTCACTCCGTGTGACGGAGAGGTATCTCTGGGCCCACTCGGTAGGACATCATCATAATGTGCACAATGTGATCAAGGAGTTGATCACGGGATGATGTGTTACGGAACGAGTAAAGAGACTTGCCGGTAACGAGATTGAACAAGGTATCCGGATACCGACGATCGAGTCTCGGGCAAGTATCGTACTGATAGACAAAGGGAATTGTATACGGGATTGATTAAGTCCTTGACATCGTGGTTCATCCGATGAGATCATCGTGGAACATGTGGGAGCCAACATGGGTATCCAGATCCCGCTGTTGGTTATTGACCGGAGAACGTCTCGGTCATGTCTGCATGTCTCCCGAACCCGTAGGGTCTACACACTTAAGGTTCAATGACGCTAGGGTTATAAAGGAAGTTTGTATGTGGTTACCGAATGTTGTTCGGAGTCCCGGATGAGATCCCGGACGTCACGAGGAGGTCCGGAATGGTCTGGAGGTAAAGATTTATATATGGGAAGTCCTGTTTTGGTCACCGGACAAGTTTCGGGGTCACCGGTATTGTACCGGGACCACCGGAAGGGTCCCGGGGGTCCACCGGGTGGGGCCACCTGCCCCGGGGGGGGGGCACATGGGCTATAGGGGTGTGCACCTTGGCCTATATGGGCCAAGGGCACCAGCCCCAAGAGGCCCATGCGCCAAGGGATAAGGAAAGGAAGAGTCCTAAAAGGGGAAAGCACCTCTGAGGTGCCTTGGGGAGGAGGGACTCCTCCCTAGCCGCACCCTTCCTTGGAGGAAGGGCCAAGGCTGCTCCTCCCCCCCTCTCCCTCGCCCCTATATATATGTGGGGGGTGGGAGGGCAACCATACCAATGTTCTGGTGCAGCCCTCCCCTTCTCCCTAGTCCTTCTCCTCTCCCGTGGTGCTTGGCGAAGCCCTGCAGGATTGCCACGCTCCTCACCACCACCATGCCGTTGTGCTGCTGCTGGATGGAGTCTTCCTCAACCTCTCCCTCTCTCCTTGCTGGATCAAGGCGTGGGAGACGTCACCGGGCTGTACGTGTGTTGAACGCGGAGGTGCCGTCCATTCGGCACTTGGTCATCGGTGATTTGGATCACGACGAGTATGACTCCATCAACCCTGTTCACTCAAACGCTTCCGCTTAGAGATCTACAAGGGTATGTAGATGCACTCTCCTTCCCCTCGTTGCTGGTCTCTCCATAGATAGATCTTGGTGACACGTAGGAAAATTTTGAATTTCTGCTACGTTCCCCAACAGTGGTATCAGAGCTAGGTCTATTGGGGTAGATTCTATGCACGAGTAGAACACATAGTAGTTGTGGGTGTTGATTTTGTTCAATATGCTTACCGTTTCTAGTCCAATCTTGATTCGGCGGCATTGTGGGATGAAGCGGCCCGGACCAACCTTACACGTACGCTTACGTGAGACCGGTTCCACCGACAAACATGCACTAGTTGCATAAGGTGGCTGGCGGGTGTCTGTCTCTCCCACTTTAGTCGGATCGGATTCGATGAAAAGGGTCCTTATGAAGGGTAAATAGCAATTGGCATATCACGTTGTGGTCTTTGTGTAGGTAAGAAACGTTCTTGCTAGAAACCCATAGCAGCCACGTAAAACATGCAAACAACAATTAGAGGACGTCTAACTTGTTTTTGCAGGGTATGCTATGTGATGTGATATGGCCAAAGGATGTGATGGATGATATATGTGATGTATGAGATGATCATGTTCTTGTAATAGGAATCACGACTTGCATGTCGATGAGTATGACAACCGGTAGGAGCCATAGGAGTTGTCTTAATTTATTTATGACCTGCGTGTCAACATAAATGTCATGTAATTACTTTACTTTATTGCTAACCGTTAGCTGTAGTAGTAGAAGTAATAGTTGACGAGACAACTTTAAGAAGACACGATGATGGAGATCATGATGATGGAGATCATGGTGTCATGCCGGTGACAAGATGATCATGGAGCCCCAAGATGGAGATCAAAGGAGCTATATGATATTGGCCATATCATGTCACTATTATTTGATTGCATGTGATGTTTATCATGTTTATACATCTTATTTGCTTAGAACGACGGTAGTAAATAAGATGACCCCTCATTAAAATTTCAAGAAAGTGTTCCCCCTAACTGTGCACCGTTGCGACAGTTCGTTGTTTCGAAGCACCACGTGATGATCGGGTGTGATAGATTCTAACGTTCACATACAACGGGTGTAAGACAGATTTACACACGCAAAACACTTAGGTTGACTTGACGAGCTTAGCATGTGTACAGACATGGCCTCGGAACACAAGAGACCAAAATGTCGAGCATGAGTCATATGGTAGATACGATCAACATGAAGATGTTCACCGATGTTGACTAGTCCGTCTCACGTGATGATCGGACACGGCCTAGTTGACTCGGATCATGTAATCACTTAGATGACTAGAGGGATGTCTATCTGAGTGGGAGTTCATAAGATGAACTTGTTTATCCTGAACATAGTCAAAAAGGATTTTGCAAATTATGTCGTAGCTCGCGCTTCAGTTCTACTGTTTAGTTATGTTCCTAGAGAAAATTTAGTTGAAAGTTGATAGTAGCAATTATGCGGACTAGGTCCGTAAACTGAGGATTGTCCTCATTGCTTCATAGAAGGCTTATGTCCTTAATGCACCGCTCAGTGTGCTGAACCTCGAACGTTATCTGTGGATGTTGCGAACATCTGACATACACGTTTTGATAACTACGTGATAGTTCAGTTAAACGGTTTAGAGCTGAGGCACCGAAGACGTTTTGAAACGTCACGAAACATATGAGATGTTTCGAGGGCTGAAATTGGAATTTCAGGCTCGTGCCCACGTCAAGAGGTATAAGACCTCCGGCGATTTCTTAGCCTGCAAACTAAGGGAGAAAAGCTCAATTGTTGAGATTGTGCTCAGATTGTCTGAGTACAACAATCATTTGAATCGAGTGGGAGTTGATCTTCCAGATGAGATAGTGATGTTTCTCTGAAGTCATTACCACCAAGCTGCTAGAGCTTCGTGATGAACTATAATATATCAGGGACATATATGATGATCCTTGAGATATTCGCGATGTTTGACACCACAAAAGTAGAAATCAAGAAGGAGCATCAATTGTTGATGGTTGGTGAAACCACTAGTTTCAAGAAGGGCAAGGGCAAAAAGGGATACTTCATGAAACGGCAAATCAGCTGCTGCTCTAGTGAAGAAACCCAAGGTTGAACCCAAACCCGAGACTAAGTGCTTCTGTAATAAGGGGAACAGCCACTGGAGCAGAATTACCCTAGATACTTGGTAGATGAGAAGGCTGGCAAGGTCGATAGAAGTATATTGGATATACATTGTGTTGATGTGTACTTTACTAGTACTCCTAGTAGCACCAAGGTATTAGATACCGGTTCGGTTGCTAAGTGTTAGTAACTCAAAATAAAAGCTACGGAATAAAAGGAGACTAGCTAAAAGGTGAGATGACGATATGTGTTGGAAGTATTTCCAAGGTTGATCAAGTATCGTACGCTCCCTCTACCATCGAGATTGGTGTTAAACCTAAATAATTGTTATTTGGTGTTTGCGTTGAGCATAGACATGATTGGATTATGTCTATCGCAATACGGTTATTCATTTAAAGAGAGAGTAATGGTTACTCTGTTTATTTGAATAATACCTTCAATGGTCTTGCACCTAAAATGAATGGTTTATTGAATCTCGATCGTAGTGATACACATGTTCATGCCAAAAGATTGTAATGATAGTACCACCTACTTGTGGCACTGCCACGTAAGTCATATCGGTATAAAACGCATGAAGAAGCTCCATGTTGATGGATCTTTGGGCTCACTCGTTTTTGAAAAGTTTGAGACATGCGAACCATGATTGGTGTATATGCATGAAGAAACTCCATGCAAATGGACCGTTTGGACCCACTTGATTTTGAATCACTTGAGACATGCAAATCATACCACATGGGCAAGATGACTGAAAGCCTCGTTTTCAGTAAAATGGAACTAGAGAGCAACTTGCTGGAAGTAATACATTTTGATGTGTGCAGTCCAATGAGTGCTGAGGCGTGTAGTGGATATCGTTATGTTCTTACTTCACAGATGATTTGAGTAGATGTTGAGTATATTTACTTGATGAATCACGAGTCTGAATTATTGAAAGGTTCAAGTAATTTCAGGGTGAAGTTGAAAGATCGTCGTGACAAGAGGATAAAATATTTATGATATGATCATAGAGATGAATATCTGAATTACGAGTTTGGCACAGAATTAAGACATTGTGGAAATTGTTTCACAACTGATACAGCCTGGAACACCATAGTGTGATGGTGTGTCCGAACATCATAATTGCACCCTATTGGATATGATGCATACCATGATGTCTCTTATCGAATTACCACGATAGTTTATGGGTTAGGCATTAGAGACAACCACATTTACTTTAAATAGGGCACCACATAATTCCGATGAGATGACACCGTATGAACTATGGTTTAGAGAAACCTAAGCTGTCATTTCTTAAAAGATTGGGGCTACGACGCTTATGTGAAAAAGTTTCAGGCTGATAAGCTCGAACCCAAAGCGGATAAATGCATCTTCATAGGACAGCCAAAATAGTTGGGTATACCTCCTGTCTCAGATTCGAAAGCAATAAGGGATTGTTTCTAGAATCGGGTCCTTTCTCGAGGAAAGTTTCTCTCGAAAGAATTGAGTGGGAGGATGGTGGAGACTTGATGAGGTTATTGAACCGTCTCTTCAACTAGTGTGTGGCAGGGCACAGGGAGTTGTTCCTGTGGCACCTACACCAATTGAAGTGGAAGCTTATGATAGTGATCATGAAACTTTAGATCAAGTCACTACCAAACCTCGTGGGATGACAAGGATGCGTACTACTTCAGAGTGGTACGTAATCCTGTCTTGGAAGTCATGTTGCTAGACAACAATGAACCTACGAGCTATGGAGAAGCGATGGTGGGCCCGGATTCCGATAAATGGCTCGAGGCCATATAATCCGAGAGAGGATCCATGTATGAAAACAAAGTGTAGACTTTGGAAGAACTACTTGATGGTCGTGAGGCTGTTGAGTACAGATGGATTTTAAAAGGAAGACAGACAATGATGGTAAATGTCACCATTAAGAAAGCTTGACTTGTCGTTAAGATGTTTTCCGACAAGTTCAAGGAGTTGACTGCGATGAGACTTTCTCACTCGTAGCGATGCTAAGAGTCTGTTGGAATTATATTAGAGATTACTACATTATTTATGAAATCTTGTAGATAGGATGTCAAAACACTGTTTCCTCGACGATTTTCTTGAGGAAAGGTTGTATGTGATACAACCGGAAGGTTTTGTCAATCCTGAAAGATGCTAATAAGTACGCAAAGCTCCAGCAATCCTTCTAAGGACTGGAGTATGCATCTCGGAGTTGGAATGTATGCTTTGATGAGATGATCAAAGATTTTGGGTTTATACAAGGTTTATGAGAAACTTGTATTTTCAAAGAAGTGAGTGGGAGCACTATAGAATTTCTGATAAGTATATGTTGTTGACATATTGTTGATCAGAAATGACGTAGAATTTCTGGAAAGCATATAGGATTATTTGGAAAGTGTTTTTCAATGGAAGACCTGGATTAAGCTACTTGAGCATTAAGCATTAAGATCTATAAGGATAGATCAAAACACTTAATGGTACTTTCAAATGAGCACATACCTTGACATGATCTTGAAGGTGTTCAAGATGGATCAGTCAAAGAAGGAGTTCTTGCCTGAGTTGTAAGGTACGAAGTTAAGACTTAAAGCTCGACCACGGTAGAATAGAGAGAAAGGACGAAGGTCGTCCCCTATGCTTAAGACATAGGCTCTACAGTATGCTATGCTGTGTACCGCACCTGAAGTGTGCCTTGCCATGAGTCAGTCAAGGGGTACAAGGGTGATCCAAGAATGGATCACAGGACAGCGGTCAAAGTTATCCTTAGTAACTAGTGGGCTAAGGAATTTTCTCGATTATGGAGGTGGTAAAAGAGTTCGTCGTAAAGGGTTACGCCGATGCAAACTTTGACACTAATCCAGATTATTCTGAGTAGTAAACTGGATTCGTATAGTAGAACAGTTATTTGGAATAGCTCCAAATAGAGTGTGGTAGCTGCATCTAGGAGATAACATAGAGATTTGTAAAGCACACACGGATCTGAAAGGTTCAGACTTGTTGACTATAACCTCTCTCACAAGCATAACATGATCAAACCCAGAACTTATCGAGTGTTGATCACATGGTAAATGTGAACTAGATTATTGACTCTAGTAAACTCTTTGGGTGTTAGTCACATGGGGATGTGACCTTGAGTGTTAAACACATATCGATGTGAACTAGATTATTGACTCTAGTGCAAGTGGGAGACTGTTGGAAATATGCCCTAGAGGCAATAATAAATTGGTTATTATTATATTTCCTTGTTAATGATAATCGTTTATTATCCATGCTAGAATTGTATTGATAGGAAACTCAGATACATGTGTGGATACATAGACAACACCATGTCCCTAGTAAGCCTCTAGTTGACTAGCTCGTTGATCAATAGATGGTTATGGTTTCCTGACCATGGACATTGGATGTCGTTGATAACGGGATCACATCATTAGGAGAATGATGTGATGGACAAGACCCAATCCTAAGCATAGCACTAGATCGTGTAGTTCGTATGCTAAAGCTTTTCTAATGTCAAGTATCATTTCCTTAGACCATGAGATTGTGCAACTCCCGGATACCGTAGGAGTGCTTTGGGTGTGCCAAACGTCACAACGTAACTGGGTGGCTATAAAGGTACACTACGGGTATCTCCGAAAGTGTCTGTTGGGTTGGCACGAATCGAGACTAGGATTTGTCACTCCGTGTGACGGAGAGGTATCTCTGGGCCCACTCGGTAGGACATCATCATAATGTGCACAATGTGATCAAGGAGTTGATCACGGGATGATGTGTTACGGAATGAGTAAAGAGACTTGCCGGTAACGAGATTGAACAAGGTATCGGGATACCGACGATCGAATCTCGGGCAAGTATCGTACCGATAGACAAAGGGAATTGTATACGGGATTGATTAAGTCCTTGACATCGTGGTTCATCCAATGAGATCATCGTGGAACATGTGGGAGCCAACATGGGTATCCAGATCCCGCTGTTGGTTATTGACCGGAGAACGTCTCGGTCATGTCTGCATGTCTCCCGAACCCGTAGGGTCTACACACTTAAGGTTCGATGACGCTAGGGTTATAAAGGAAGTTTGTATGTGGTTACCGAATGTTGTTCGGAGTCCTGGATGAGATCCCGGACGTCACGAGGAGTTCCGGAATGGTCCGGAGGTAAAGATTTATATATGGGAAGTCCTGTTTTGGTCACCGGACAAGTTTCGGGGTCACCGGTATTGTACCGGGACCACCGGAAGGGTCCCGTGGGTCCACCGGGCACATGGGCTGTAGGGGTGTGCGCCTTGGCCTATATGGGCCAAGGGCACCAGCCCCAAGAGGCCCATGCGCCAAGGGATAAGGAAAGGAAGAGTCCTAAAAGGGGAAGGCACCTCCGAGGTGCCTTGGGGAGGAGGGACTCCTCCCTAGCCGCACCCTTCCTTGGAGGAAGGGCCAAGGCTGCTCCTCCCCCTCTCCCTTGCCCCTATATATATGTGGGGGGTGGGAGGGCAACCATACCAATGTTCTGGTGCAGCCCTCCCCTTCTCCCTAGTCCTTCTCCTCTCCCGTGGTGCTTGGCGAAGCCCTGCAGGATTGCCACGCTCCTCCACCACCACCATGCCGTTGTGCTGCTGCTGGATGGAATCGTCCTCAACCTCTCCCTCTCTCCTTGCTGGATCAAGGCGTGGGAGACGTCACCGGGCTGTACGTGTGTTGAACGTGGAGGTGCCGTCCATTCGGCACTTGGTCATCGGTGATTTGGATCACGACGAGTACGACTCCATCAACCCCGTTCACTTGAACGCTTCCGCTTAGCGATCTACAAGGGTATGTAGATGCACTCTCCTTCCCCTCATTGCTGGTCTCTCCATAGATAGATCTTGGTGACACGTAGGAAAATTTTGAATTTCTGCTACGTTCCCCAACATGCGATGCACCAGTATCGAAAAGAACGAGTGCAGTAAATGAGTTAACCAAAAACTTACCGATTACTGCATCCGGCTGCTCTTCAACCTCCTCCACGTTAACGTGGTTCACCTGTCCCCTGTTGAAAGGGTTCGGCTTCTTCCCAGAGCTTCCATTGCCATTTTCATTCTGTGATTCAGGACATTCGTTGGCATAATGTCCGGTCTTCTGACATTTAAAGCAAGTGACTTGGCTCAGGTCTTTCTTGGCTGGGGTTGATGGGTTGGTGCGATTCTGGCCATTGCTTCCTCCATTCCCATTACCAGTCTTGGGGCCACTGTGATTGTGCGAGCTACCTCCTCCATGGGTATGCTGGAAATGTCCTCCCGGTCTAGGGGTAAAACATGGCTTCTGCTGAGCTCCAGAATTGTACTTTCCTTGTCCATACTTCCTCTTGCGATTCTCAATTTGCTGCTGCTTCCCTTCAATCATAAGAGCACAATCTACCAACTCCTGGTAGTTGTTGAAAGTTTCTACCATCAACTGTATGCTCAACTCATCATTTAGTCCTTCCAGAAACTTCTCCTGCTTTGCTGCATCCGTAGCAACGTCATCTGGGGCATAACGTCCTAACTTACTAAGTCCTCCACATACTGGCCAACTGTCCGTCCTCCTTGGTGCAAGTTGCGAAACTCTCGCTTCTTCATGGCCATAGCTCCTGCTGAAACATGGGCAGTTCGAAAAGCCTGCT
This sequence comes from Triticum dicoccoides, assembly GCF_002162155.2. Taxonomy (NCBI): domain Eukaryota; kingdom Viridiplantae; phylum Streptophyta; class Magnoliopsida; order Poales; family Poaceae; genus Triticum; species Triticum dicoccoides. Next base: position 589,247,820 of record NC_041392.1, on the reverse strand, counting down.
GAAACTGGTCCCACATGACAGTGTCGACAGGGAAAGTGGCTGTGAAATTCTCCCATCATGATGCTACGGGTCCTTCAAGATGATGTGCGGCAAACTTCACCTTTTCCGCATCCGTGCATCTTGTTGTGGTCAACTCTCTAGCTGTCTTGCGGAGCCAATCATCTGCTACTATCGGCTCGGTGCTACTGCAAAACACCGGCGGATTCAGCCTAAGAAAACGGGCTAAGTGATCGACAGGTGGTGGTGGTGGTGGTGGTGGGTTGTTGTTGTTGTTCCCTTGATTCTGATTCTGGACTAGCAACTGCATCAATGTGTTCTGCTGCTGGATCAACTGGGTGAGCTCCGTTGGGAAGGTAAATCTAGGGTCACGTCTCGGAGGCATCTGAGGGTTTAGAAAAGATGAGATTTAAGAATAGAGGGGGTCTAAAGAGAAAACACTACCCATATGCACATGAGGCAAAAGAAAACAATTCACTTCATTCATTCAATCAAACAAGGGCATACAATCGATATAACTATCGCAAAAGTGCTCGGACTATAATATTTACATGGTGGACTACTACTACTGATGAGGTGGTCTACTAGAAATATTCTTCGATTGCAGACTCCATGATATCTGCTCCAGCTTCATCAACGTAGTCATCATCGCTATCATCTGGATCCAAGTCGGTGTCGTCGATGATGATGTAGTCTTCCGGGCGAATCTTCTTGGGTTCTTCGTCTTCTTCTACTGGTGTAGGGTCTCCCATAAATATTCCGATCTTCTTGATCAGATCGTCATTCTTCTCCACTAATACTTCAATTTCTGCTTCATAATCTTCACGTGTAGCCTTGAGTTCTTCCTCCAGTTCCTTGATTCTTGTCTTTGCCTTCTTCAGGTCTATCATGTCGGCGCACATCTGGTTCTCCTAACGTCGAATGTGCTGGTTTAACTCCGGGATAAAAGCTGCAATTGATCTATCCTTTCTGGTGCTGATCATCTCCCAGTGCTCATCTCGGCACCCACAAATCTGGTAGATAGTATCCTTGAGATCATTGCGGTAGACTTCTCCGATGCATCCCATGGCGATGTGAGCTGCCATGCTCTTTCCTAGACTCCAAGTTGGTGCATCAAAAGAAAACTCTATGGGCTCAGTGACTGGCATGAACGTCCTTCCTGGAACTTGAACTTGAATCATCCAGCGCTCTTCTTCAGGTAAAGTGGTGTTGTAGGTGCCGGTGAAGCTTGGTACTCCTATGTTCAGATATCTAGTGACTTCCTTCAAATGACGCCCAAAGGGTGCATCTTCATCCGGTTGAGTGAACTTATTTCTTGCATCCGCCATCCTAAAAGAGTAAAAAAGATGAGAAGTCAGAAAGATAAGAGAGTGAGTGGTGATCTAGGTCTTTAGCTTAGTGGTCGTGTCCTACAGTCAGCGTGTGCTCTAATACCATCTTGTCGCGACCAGACCTCAAACGGTCCAATCTCTGTGCTCCAGTGTCATCCCTGAATCAGTAATGCTGACACCACACAGTACTTGAAGGATTTATAACAGAGTAGCAATCACACACTTATTACATCGAGTGTCTCAAAAGAGAACTTATTACAATAAATATGGCTTAAGGCCATCTAATAACGATAACAGCGGAAGGCTTGGAAGATAAGTGAGTCCATCAACTCCAACGGCATCACTGAGTATAGAACCACGACCTAAAACTCCTTAATCGTCGTCTGAAAAGTCTGCAACATTAACGTTGCAGCCCGAAACGGGTCAGCACATGGAATATGCTGGCAATGTAACACATAGAGAGTAATGGAATGAAACATCTATTCTATATGCATATTTGGCTGGTGGAAAGCTCTATGGTTACAGTTTTACGTAAAGCCAATTTTTCCCTACTGCAAAGGAATAAATTTATTTAACTATCATGGTGGTTGTTAAACATTGAGAATGGTTGACAGCATTCTCAATCCCAATTAAGCATCATCATTAAACAAACCCATCAAAATTAATTTTATAGTAACATGTTGAGATTCACATGATAATTCAGGTACTAGCTAGATACTCAAGATGTCCATAACCGGGGACACGGCTAATCATGATTAGTTTATACACTCTGCAGAGGTTTGCGCACTTTTTCCCACAAGACTCGATCTCCTCCGTTGAATTTCTCGCACTACATGGTGTTTGAGAAACGGATGACCGAGACATAGTCTTTCAGAAGCGCTAGCACCTTACGATGGGTAGACCTTACCACCTACATCCCCTACATCTGCTAGTCTACCACTGTAAGAGTTCACACGACTTAGTCAACTATGCTAGAGCCCATAATAGCTTGTGGCTGCACACGGAAGTTTCTAGCGTGAATAATCTCATGATCCCTTTGAGCCTGGGTGGCGGTCCAAAAGAAAACAGGCAATCCTGGAATACCCACGTACCTCAATCCATCCAGATGTGTGTTTAAGTTGCCACCTTAAATAAACCATTAATTAACAATCTCACATCTGTCATGGATACACTCACCCAATCCACGTCTACTAGCATAGCATGGCATAATAAGCAAACGTAGAAGTAACTCCCAAAGGTTTGATAATAAACAGGTAATAGGTACTACCTCAACTACTTCCCAAACCCACAATTTAATAAGATCCTAATCATGCAATGTGTGGAGATTGATCTAATGCAATAAACTGGGTAGTAGGAGGTATAATCAAAGTGTTACTTGCCTTGTTGATGATCCGCGAAACCTAGCGATTCGAAGTAGCAAGCGGCGCACTCCGGGTACTCTATCGCAAAAAAACAAGCATACCATAAGTACTCAACTAATGCACGGGTAAAACTCAAATAAGAAATCTAACCAGAAAGTTCAACTTAAGAACTCCGATTGACAAAAAAATCAAATCGAACGAAGGAACGAAAAACAAACGGCAAAAGAAACAGGCTTCATTTACTATTCTGGATCTAAGGCAATTTTTACAGTGGTAAAAACTTGTTTGAGTTGGTTAAACGAAAAGAGGGTTTCGAGACGTAACTCCAAGCGCTTAAATCGCCTGATTCCGATAAACGAGCGAAAAGTTAGACTAAAACGAAAATCAGATCAGAAATTGCGATCAGAAAAATCACGGATTTAATCCGAGAAAAAGAAAAATGACGAACAGTTTAACGAACAGACGTTCGTTAGCTGAATCTAAACGAAGAATGCGTTCATTAAAACGAACGAACGAGCGAACGCTCGCTAATTAGCCTAAACCGGAAAAAAACCGATCTAAAGAAAAAAACGAAACTAAAAAAACGACGAAAACCGATGGAAAAACCGAACGTTTTTTCTAATAAAAACGGCGGCGGGATCGAGGTAAACCTCGGGCGGCGGGTCCGGCGGGCGGCGGCGACGGCTCCGGCGACGGCGGCGGCGGCGCGGATCGGGCGCGGCTAGGGTTTGGGGCGCGGGCTGGGCTGGCTCGGGCCCCGGCCAGGCGGAGTCCTGGCCGGTTACGGCCGAGGGTCGGTTCTGACTTTTTTTTTAAAATACTTACGCTCGGAAAAAAACAAAAAAGACTACTAAACGGACTCCAAAAATCCCGAAATAAATTTTCCCCGGCTTCTAAAATCAAGCCGCACCGGATGGACATTTATTTGGGGCCTAAATGCAATTTTGAAAAACGCGCATTTTTCCTAAATTTAAATAAAATAGCAAATAAAACCAAATAAAATCTTATTTGAGTTTTTTATTAAATCCCCAATATTTCTTTATTTTGGGAAAGTCATTTTATTCCCTCTCTCATAATTTTTATAATAGAAATAATTGAAGATAAAATAAATAAAATCAAATGATCCTATTTTGAAAATTTGAGACAACTCAAATATGAAAATAACGAAATCCCCAACTCTCTACGCGGGTCCTTGAGTTGCGTGAAATTTCTAGGATCAACCAAAATGCAATAAATATGATATGCAATGATGATCTAGTGTATAACATTTCAAATTAAAAATTTGGGATGTTACAAAAAGGGTGTTCATTGGATTTTTATTTGGCTTTTGCACTTTGGCTTAGAAGCAAAAAAACTTCCCTAGAATCACACCTGCGGTACACAGATGCAAGAGAGAACAACTTCCCTAGAACCAGGTACACAGATGCAAGAGAGAACAACTTCCCTAGACCCAGGTACCATAACCCAATGGCACAGGCATCATTCGCCAACTTTAGTTACATTCGGGTCAATGAGATCATGTGCAGAATCAGCCAGATGAATTGCTGATGGAAATTGTAAATAAAATTGCCAAACGGTACGTACGAAGTTACTTAATCTAATAAGGACTTAAGAAATGTACTTCATTTGATTTTAGAGAGCCTGGAGAACATTTTTGGAGACCGGAGTAAATGTGTTGCTCTATCAACTTCCACAGAAACCAAATACAGAAGTTCCAGTCCTCTAGTAAATACAAAGTCTCCTAAAAAAGATAGATATATACGTGCATAAAAAGATGGCAGCTTGACAATACACATCTGTCAACACCGGGGGTGCGGTACTGTTGTCCAGTGTCAGAAAGCTTTCGTTTCTGACTTGTGTTATGCCACCCAAGAAAAGAAAACGGGTGAGAAAAGTGAGCGTCCACGGTGAAGCTAACGTCACCACAGAAAACGGGTGAGAAAAGTGAGCGTCCACGGTAAAGATACCGTCACCACGGTGCGCATGGACACTGCCGGTTCTGCCATCCCCTTCTCTCAACACTAATCCGCGCTTCTGAATCTGTGTGTGGTAAATCTGCAGCCATGTCTGCGCGTCGAGCTGAGAATTCCTCCAGATGTCTGAACAGATATTCCTCCAAATGAGCGCCTTGCCAACAACTGAACAGAAAATTTGCGTCGTAGATTGTGCCATCCTCTTTGGGTTGACCTTCATGCTGATCTTGTTCTTGGCCAGTAGAACCTGCAGAGGGACTGTTTGCCTAGACGAAGCCCAGCTGTTTCCAGTGTAATGTGCCTGCATCCCGAGCACCCCTCCTTCCATCAGCGATCGGTACAAAAAGGTACACAAGTTGTAGCATAATAAAGTTATGAACAATTGAACATAGTATAGGCTTTTTGGACTAAGAAGATCAAGTTTCTATCTATTGTGAATGTACAGCATATCAAATTTCAAAACCTTGCAATGGTCTTTCTGTATTCTTATTTTAGACTTTACAGGAGACGCATGTTTAACAAGCTACAAATATCAGGTTTCATTTTCCATATGACCCCTCAAGTCGGGTTCCACTATCTCACTATATCGCCACCTACTGCTAACAGAGGCCAAATGAAATTTGTGTAGCTTCCAGTGAGCGAAGTAACGCCAAGAGGTACAGAAACGATAACCAAAGAGCATTACATGCTTACAGCATTATTAAGTTGGTTTCTTCTTTCTCTGCAATCAGGTTAGATTTTCTTTTGCAAGAAGAGATTAGTTTCAGAGTTCAACTCTTTGTTTGTAAAGGTATATTCAACTGAAGCGCTTCGGGATGAAGAGGGACAGATGGGCAGTTGCCATTCCTTCGCAACTTCGGGACTGACGGCTCAGCATGCTGCCAATGTTGCTGGCCACCCTGCGCAAGCTCTGGCGAGTGCTGCTTCCACTGTGCAAGCTCTGGTGCTGCCCGCTGCAACTGGCGCTGACCATGAGTTGGGGACAAATACATGTTTGAATGGAATATCCAAGGCCGATTCTCTTGCAGCTTGTGATCCCCTGAAGACCAGCAATGCACGAGATGATGGGCCGCTAGAAACCGAGAAGGGCCCGACCGGGCCTGAAATGATGCATGTGCTACAGGAGTGCACAGGCCAACCGCAAGATGGGCTGAGCCAGCCCACGACTCTGGAGGTGATGAATAATGAGGAGGTGCTTGCAGATCTTGACCAAATTTCCTCTTTCCTTGACTCCATCAGCGCTCCTGCCTCCTCTGCCCATCAACCGCTGCTGGACAAGGCTCCGCCGCAGCCCGTCGCACCTCCTCTCCTGATGCCACCTCACCCTCCTCCAACCACCTCCGTCGCTGGCTCTCAAAGGAGCAGTGGGCGGCTCGCGGCCAAGCCCACTAAGGGACTCAGCTCCATGGACAAGGCTCGACTGGTCCTAATGAAGAAGGAGGGAATACTAGTCGGGGACGGGCCACCCACTCCTGACGTGCTCCAGAAATATAAGGATCTGTACAAAGAAGAGCTCCCCCAACGCTTCATCGATGCTGTCACCGCGCTGGTGGAAGCGACTGCAAGGGGAAAGAACAAAGCACCGCTTTCCAGGATGGGGGCTGAAGGACAAGCTTTGGTTATCTGAAGTTTGGTTCGATTCATCTAGTGTCCCAACTCTTTTTTATGTTAAGTCAATTTCCAAGTTGTAGCTCTCTGCAGTTAGTGTATTTGATTGTTCGTTCGCTGAATTCAGTTGTAGTCTTGTTGTCAATGTACTGGGTTAGCAAGGGGTTGTGCTGGTGGTCCTGGTCTGCTGGGACTGATTGCAGATTGAATAGGATGATGTTTGAGAGGATGTTGTGGTGTTCGTCTCTGGCTGTGGGCTGGGCAGCGGCTTGGCAAAGAGTGTTATTTTGTTTATGGATTTAAAGATACTCACTTGGAACGTCAGGGGGCTGCACAACCCTGCAAAAAGAAGAAATGTTGCGAAGTTGATTGCTGAATTGAATTGTAACATAATTTGCCTGCAAGAGACAAAGCTGGAACAAGTTGACAGGGCATTGGTGTCTGAATTTGCTAGTGCTTGTTTCGCAGACAATTTCATATTCAAACCAGCCTGTGGTTCCAGAGGGGGTATTGTTATAGCTTGCTCTAGTGATTTCGCCATTGCTCCAATGTTGGCAATCCCAGATGAGTTCTCCCTGTCGGCGACAATCATTGATAGATCGACCAACGCCTCTTGGTCGATCACTGGAGTGTATGGCCCGCAGATGGCTGTTGAAAAACGCAGATTCTTATCAGAATTAGCTGCTCTAAAACCTCGTATGCTGAATGAATGGCTAGTATTGGGAGATTTTAACCTTATTTGCAAGGCAGAGGAAAAGAGCAACTCCAACATTAACTTGGGGCTGATGGCACAATTCAGAAACACTATTGATTTGATGGAACTGAGAGATTTGCCTCTATCTGGTAAAAAATTCACTTGGTCTAATGAGCGAGCCGGCAGAACCTTGTCCAAGATCGATCGGGTGCTTATTTCCAATGATTGGGAACTTAGATATCCTCAGTATCAATTAAACCCGGCATCCTCGGCTATCTCGGATCACTCTCCCTTGTTACTAAAAAAGATGGATGCCAAGGTTTATAAGGGCTTCAGGTTCGAGGCATATTGGCTCAACATGCAAGGAATTGATTCTGTGGTATCGCAAAGTTGAAACAAGGCCCTGAGATCATCTGATCCAGTGAGAAGATTCCACATAAAGCTTTCCAGGACAGCTAAGGCTTTTAGGGCTTGGGACAAAGCTATCAAAGTTTCTTCTAATATTGCTTTCAATGTGGCCAATGAGGTCATTTTTCAACTGGACCTAGCTATGGAGGACCGAGAGCTATCTGAGGCAGAATGGGCTCTCCGAAGATTTCTTAAAGCCAGATTGCTGGGACTTGCGGCGCTGGAAAGGATTAGATGGCGTCAACGCTCCAGAATCACTACAATTAAAGCCAGTGATTCAAGCTCCAAATTATTTCACCTACGGGCGAATGGAAGAAGAAGAAAAAATCACATTCCTGTTCTGAGAGGGCCATAAGGGGATGTGTCTGATCATAGGCTGAAAGAAGGCATCCTTTTCAACCACTTCAAAAACCTGATAGGCACACCAATGAATGAGAGAAAAGTTATGAATTGGGATTTGTTCCAGCACCCTTCAGCTGATTTGCAACATCTGGAAACACAATTCAACGAAGATGAAATCAAAGCTGCCGTTTTTTATCTGCATGATGAGAAGGCTCCGGGGCCAGACGGCTTCATTGGCAAATTTTTCAAACGCTTCTGGGACTTAATAAGGGAGGATCTGGTAGCCGCGGTGCAGCAACTATATTGCCTTAGGGGGGATAATTGGAAACTACTTAACTCTGCCCACATTGTCCTTCTGCCAAAGGTTACGGCTTCCATTCACGCCTCTGACTACAGACCTGTGAGTCTGCTGCACAGTTTTGCCAAGATTTTCTGCAAGCTACTTGCAAATCGGTTAGGCCCGGAGCTGCAATGACTAATATCCTGCACCCAAAGCGCATTCATCCGTGGAAGATCTATTCAGGATAACTTCCTCTATGTTAAGAATACCATCAGAGATGCACATAAGAGAAAGATTCCACTGGTGTTCCTGAAACTTGACTTTGCTAAGGCTTTTGATACAGTTAGTTGGCCATACCTGATTGATGTTATGAAGGCGTATGGTTTCGGGCAAAGATGGAGAGATATCATCAGTTTACTACTTGCTTCCTCGACCTCTCGGGTTCTGCTCAACGGGTCACCCGGGCCTGCTTTTGCACACAGAAAAGGATTTCGTCAAGGAGACCCGTTGTCACCAATGTTGTTTATCTTGGCAATGGATCCGCTCCTCAGAATTCTGGACAGTGCAACTGCTCAGGGTATTCTAACTCCGATGCCACGGAATGTTGCAAGAATGAGGGCCAGTCTTTATGCGGATGACGCAGCAATTTTTGCCTCTCCGGATCGCCGGCAGATCGAGGCCATTATCAGAATTCTTGATGTATTTGGGAGCATCTCGGGTCTTACTATCAACCCCAATAAATGTGTGATTTACCCCATTCAGTGTCAGCAAAGTAGTGTACAAAATCTGATAACCAACTTTGGAGGTTCAGTGGGTTCTTTTCCCTGCAAATACCTGGGACTACCTCTGTCCATGAGAAACTTGAGACGAACAGAGCTGCAACCTTTATTGGACAAGGGTAAATCCAGATTAGCTATCTGGAAAGGGAAGCTGATGAACAGAACGGGCAGACTAGATCTGATCAATTCGGCCCTCACAGCCACCATCACATATTTTCTCACTGCTTTCTCTCCCAATAGCTGGTTCACCAAGAAATTTGACAAGTTGAGAAGAAATTTTCTATGGAGCACAGAAGAGGAAGCACACGGAGGAAAGTGCCTTGTCAACTGGAAGCGAATCTGCGCGCCACTAAGCATGGGTGGCCTGGGAATCAAGGAAATACACGCTTTTGGTCGGGCGCTAAGACTGCGATGGCCATGGTATGAATGGGACAATCTGGACAGGCCATGGAAAGGGACCCCGATTCCTTGCAATCAAACGGACCTGAATTTATTTGCGGCCTGCACTTCGATTTCGCTCGGAGATGGTAATCTGGTGAATTTTTGGAAGCATAGATGGTTACAGGGCCGAGCACCCAAGGAATTGGCCCCTGAACTATTCCAGATGGCTAGGTCCAAAAGACTTCTGTTAATCAGGCCCTTAGTGGAGGTGCTTGGATGAGAGGCCTTCAGGTTATCAACTCTTCTGTTATGCTGGACTCCTTTATTGATCTCTGGACAAAAGTGCAGTCCATTTCGTTGCTGCCTACACCCGACAAGATTATGTGGAAGCTGACAGCCAATGGGGAGTACTCCGCAAAATCGGCTTACCATGTGCAGTTCCTAACTCGCATTCCTCAACCACACCTTCAGAACGTGTGGAGAATCAGAGCGGAAAAGAAAGTCAAATTCTTCATCTGGTTACTCCTTCAAAATAGGCTCTGGACTGCTGATCGGTTGAATGCAAAGAATTGGGATCACACTGAGTTATGCGTTGGCTGTGATCAAATTTTGGAATCTGCACATCATTTGGTTCTCGAGTGCCCTTTTGCAAAACAGATTTGGCATGAGGCAAACCACACTTATCCACTAGCAGCCCAGGCTTCAATGAGCGCCACCTCTATTTCCTCCTGGTGGAACAAAGTGGCGAAGCTAAAGAAAAAAGGCCAACCGGTTGATGAGTGCACAGCGGCTGCATATATTGCTTGGAATATTTGGCTTGAGCGAAACAGAAGGATATTTAAGGCCATCAATCAATCCAGTTCGGCTGTACTCCTTAGAGCGAAAGATGAGTTGAGCCTCCTGATGGAGGCATGGGAGTAGTAGCTGATTGGGTAGCGGGGCTGTTAGCAGCACTAGGCTACCAATATTAGCTTTTTTGTTATTACGCTCTGATCTCGTTATGCCCCCCCTCTTATCTGGTTGTCGATCCTCTACTGGCAACACTGTACAGTTTTTCCCCCTACTATAATGAAAAAGGCAGAACACCTGCCAGTTCCGCTAAAAAAAAAACTAAAACATAACCATCCGGTTATTTTCTTGTTTCATCTTGCGATTCCAAAAAAGAAGATATCTACTACTAGCACCTAACAGCAAAATGTGCCACTAGGCAGTAAGCATAACCATGCAATATATTAGCATTTTCTTATTAAATAAGATATAAAAGAGAAAACATGCAGTGCACCATTCTACGTAACTTGAATAAAAGATGTACATTGCTACTCAGCAAAATTTGCATCTCTTAAAGGTGCAGTTTAGCATGGTTAAAATGTCATGTTCATTGGATGCTCAAACCAAAATGGTCTGCATGACTGCACTTAGCTCACATCTTGATCTAGGTTTATCATAGCTAGTTCAAATACACAAAAATTTATGTCCAATGATCCATGACAACCAGAAGTATGCAAGCACAGCCGAGGTATGACATAAGAAGTGAAACAAAACATAATTTCCATCTAAGATCTATACAGTTTGAATTTTGTTTTCCTTAAGTTTGCTTATGCAGAAATAAGGCATCACCCAAAGAAAAGCATCTGTAAAATCAGATTCAGGATAATTAAAAGGACTACCTCCGAATATTAGTTACCAACAAGGTTCCCACTTGCATCCTGGAAGGGCAACAAACTTGTTCCAGTCTGGACCTTCCTTTTGCTGAAACTGCTCCTCCAATGCTTGATTGCATTCAGAAAGGAAAAATGTTTCAAGTGATACAGGAAGACCACTCCGTGGCAGTGACATCAGCCGGGGGCACCGATCAATTGAGAGAACCCGAAGCGAATAAAAACCATCCATATCCGGAAGCCACAATAAATTAGAACAACCACTAATCGTCAGCCTCACAAGCGAAACAAGGTCACACAACTGTCGCAGAGATGATAGCCTATCACAAAATTTTACAATCAGCTCCTTCAGGGCTGTCTGGTGGCCTGCTTTAGACAGTCGCATAACTTGAGGGCACTCGGATAAATGTAGCTTTTGAAGAGATGGCATGTCATCTAAGTACGGTACAGATTCCAGAGCATAACATTCTTTAGTTGTCATCTCTTCAAGGGACAACAGTGCTTCTGCTCCCTCAATGGATGATATCCAATCACATGTATGAATGTCCAACTGTTTCAGCATCGTCAAGTGGTGTAGGCTTACCGGTATACCCGGTATCTCAACAGTGTCACATTCGCTTAAGTGTAGTGCACCAAGCGACGAGAGATTCTTCAGTAACTTGTTGAAAGAGGATGGTTGCAGGTAGCACCCTTTTAACTTAAGGAATCGAAGTGATGAAGGAAGTACAGTGCTCCCATTCTCATTCCACAATGTAGCAATTACGGAGAAGCTTTCTGCCAGGTTGTTGCCACATATTTGCAACTGTTTAAGTGATTTCAGATTGTTAAACACGGTGATGGACGTGTCTACCAAACGCTCCACATAGATCCCCATATCTTGTACAAACTCTAGGTGATGAGCATGCAAGACATGGAAGGAACTTGATACAAGGCGACAAAATGATTTTGACAGATCAAGACTATCCCACCGTAACTTAACTTTGATTGTTTCCTTGTCAAGTATAGCTATATGTCTGAGTGTACGAGCATGGGTGGGATATGCTCTTAGCCGTGGACAACCAGCTACAGAGAGATGTCTGAGATTCTGCAAGACTTTGTCATTGTCCACAAGGCACCACTCCAATTTGGGTAGGCGTTCTAGTAGCAATGTTTCCAAAAAAGGGAATCCAGCATGGCCAAAAAACTCCTGACCGAGTGCTTTTAGTTTTTTCATTCGCCGCACTTCAAGAGTTCTGAGTAAGGGGAGATCCCCTAAAGGTGGAAGGACCTCCCATCTCTTACAATCTCGTAGACAGATCAATTTCAATCTTCTCAGCCAATCAGACTCTAACCAAGAAGGAGACTTGACACCTGGGTACCCACTGATAGTTAGCTCGTGAAGATTGCGGTGCGGCTTTAACACATCAAGCACCTCAAAGCCCTTGTCAATATCATGAGCACCATCACATGATTCCCATTGTAGCTCCAACTTAGAGATGTGCTCCTTCAAGTCTAGATCAGACTTTGCAGCTTCCTCCCTGTTTTTTACATTCTCCAGAAACCTAACAGAAAGCTCTCCCCTGAACTTGTTGAGATCCTTCAGTTGGACCAAACTTTGCTCTTCCTTGTCAACGAGGAATTCTACTGAACCCTCAATGCACGGAAGCTGATGTATACCTGATAATGTGAGAGTGTAAGCCTTCTCTACATCGACATGCTCCAAGTTAATAAGCCTGCTAATGCTTTCAGGAAGACTGAAATAGCGTCCAGTAGCATTCCTGCTTGAATATTTCAGATGTTTTCTATTGTTTGAGCAAGATATCTTCACAGGATAACACGAATGATACTGCACAAACAAGGACTGTAGATGATTGAGTCTGGAGATTGTTGTGGGCAGTGGGTAATAAGTGCGTCGGATGGCTATATAACGCAGGTGCCTCAGATCACTGACAGCTTTTGGCAAGTTTCCAAAGCAGCATCCGGTTAAATCCAACACCCGGACACTCTTGAGTTTCTCGAGTATATCATGACTCAGATAGTCTTTGGAGCAGAACCAAGAATCATTCAGAACTATAAATGTCCTCAATCTTCCAAGACCATCATAGTTCACAAGATCTCCAAATTGTTCGGCAGACACAGACAAATGCCTAATATGATAAGGTAACACCCCAATGCTGCCATGGTCAATCCTAAAGCATTCGCCATGGGAAACATGAAGTGCGAGGTCATTCATTGAATCATGCATAGTGTAATATGTTTGATCACCGCAGCAGAGTTTTTGGAAAAATGACCGAACTAACAGATCATTGAAATAGCTCCTTCCAATATCTTCCAAGCTTCTACTGTTATATCCTTCTAGATGAACAAGGCCCTGAGCTATCCACATCCAGATTAATCTATTTGAATCAATACGGTAACCTTTTGGGAATAAACTACAATATACAAAGCACTGCTGGAGGTGTTCCGGCAAATTTTCATAACTGAAGTGTAAGGTTGTCAAAATATCATTTGGATTGAGGACATCTTTGTGAAGAACATCCTCCCACTCCGCATCACTGTATTTTCCATTTAAATGTCCTCCGATAACCTTTAGTGCTAGAGGTGAGCCTTTAAGTTTCTGAACAATTTGGTATCCTAACTGCTTCAACTCTGGATAACCTTCTGGCTTACTGCTGCCAAATGCACACCGTCTGAACAGTAACCAACTATCATCTCCTTCCAAACCTTGTAAAGTGAACAAGCTTCTAGAGTCCAGCATTTTTGCAACCAATTCTGTCCGGGTTGTCACTAGAACCTTACTTCCAGAGATTACAGAACTTTCCTTAATAGGAGCTATTATTTCCATCCACATTTGTTTGTTGATGTGTTCTCCATGTTTCTCATCGTACCACACATCATCCAACACTAAGAGAAACCTCTTCGAACGAAGTCTCCATTGAAGTTCTGACTGGAGCCGGCTGAAATTAAAATTGGCCAATTCAGCACTCTCACCATCAGTTGTGGATGCTATGATCTCTTTGATAACTCTAGTTTTGTCGAAGTTACCGGAAACACTAACCCACATTCTGACATCAAAAGAATCCACGATGCGCTCATCCTTATAGACCAGCTGAGCCAGAGTAGTCTTGCCGATCCCACCAACACCAAGCACCTCAGTCCTAAAGTTTTGCTCATTGTTCAGTGAACATTCATCAGATTTATACACGAGCTGACCCACGAGCTCCCGTATCTCCTTTTCTCGCCCAAAAATCACATCTTCATGCAAAAAGGACCCGGTGGTTCTTGTTGGGACATACCGAAGAGACTGAATGGGTTTATCGCTCTCCAGTGTCATCACTCGGACAAATATCTCTGCAGAAGTTCTAACTCTCTCCAAGCTTTTGAGAACCTTCCGCAGTTCTGACCTAAACTTGTCAACATTGACCAAACGCTTGCCAATAGAGGGAAGAGGTGGCTATGCGGCTGAGCAGGTCTTTTTGCGCCTTTTCTTTTAAAAGCATGTAATCAAATTCATCCAACACATCATCTGCATCAGAGACTGCATCTTTCATTTGCTGCAACAACAGAATCTGATTTGTGTCCACTACACGTTGCCTTTCAGCTGCACTAACTACAATGAATATATCCATTAAAGTTGCCTTCAAATTATTGAGATCAGATACCATCTCAGATTTCCACTTATACTGGCTGGACAAATAGGACTGCACCAAAGAAACCATCCTTGTAATAACAGGAGATAGAACCCATCCTACAGCACTGGCTGCTGATAATGTAGCCATGTAATCAAGGAATGTTCCTGTACAACATAACATTTAAATCTTTGAAGTGATAAATAGATGAATATTGTAAAAGGACACATATTGTCTGACTACGATGTTAAATCATTTCAGCTTTGACATCAATGTTTTTTTTTCCAGAGAAGTGCAAAGTTTTGTACTTTTTTTTCTCGAACCTAAGTGAGCTCATTTTGTATTGGAAGAAACCGCCAAGACAGTGAAGGTCTTACAGCTAAACCAAAACAACAAGAAAACGAGGAGCAGAAGGAAATAAAATGATAACAATGTACAAGAGCTTGGCCATGAATGTCTTTTTCATCAAAGAAAGAAAAATAAATGAACAACTAAGACCTAAAACAACACAAGCTCACTAGGATATCACTCTTTTTTCGCAAATATGCAAAGCTTGCGTATCTTTCATTGATAGAAGAATTTGAAAGGGGGGGTGGGGGGGTTACATGACACAACTATTAAGCTTCATGCACTAGCCAATGCAACCAAAAATCCAAACTGATGGAAAGGGCTAGGCAATCCACATATACACTTCAACACCACCTCTCACGTGTGACGCAGGAAGTCAACACATGGATAGACTCAGAGGTATGGCTCAAGAGGCCTATACGTAGACACAAAGTGGGGTATCAGCAATTTTTGGATAAATTGTGGAAGACATGACTTGAACTCAAGACCTTAGGCTCCGATACCATGTTAAGCTTCATGCACTAGCCACCGCAACCAAAAGTCTGAACTGATGGAAAGGGCTCGGATACAATTCAACAACAACCACAGATGGCATAAACATGGTACCCGAAGCACAGAGACATGGGATGCTCGGCCCAATAGAAGCTACAACATAGCGATAAACTGCCCTGACCAAGTGAAGCAACCCAAACCAAGACGAAGTCCCAGAACTCGGAATCCGGTACCAAACGAGCCATGAGCAGACAAGATGACACCTTCATAAAGGGGAATGACACCTTGACGTCACTGCCGTCCAATCCGAAGAATAGGACCTAGGGTTTCCCCCGGCGGTCAAACAGGGGCACGAAGAAAGGTTGTGGCAGTGCCTCCAGGAAGGGAACGGCACCTGCAGGTGTCGCCGCTGCCAGCATCAGCAGGCCGGGTAGGGATTACGCCCTGGACAAATGCTCCGTACACTATCGAGAATGGACAATTGCCAGCATCTCGGGGTTGCTCTGTACACTAAATCCATACACTATGGCTCTTTTGAAGGTAGAGGTGACTGTTACCGTGATTACTTTAGGAGATTGGTGTGTCTATTACTACACCTACTACACTCTTGTCTGACTGTACATGTGCTATTAGTATTGTGCGCAACCCTTTGAAGCATGAGCTCACCAAGCATATTGGTGTTGATGCTTCTTTTGTGTGCGTTGTTGTGCAGGACAAGGTTATTGCTCTTCAGTATGTGTCTTTCGAGTTACAGTTGGTCAAGTTCTTTACTAAGGCCGGACTAGAGCGGGGTGATTTTATCTCTCCAAACTCAGTATTGTGGATCCACCATGAGTTTGAGGCCAGGTGTTATGTTTCATGTATGGCATGTGTATTTTCCCTGGGGGGTTTTCGCGAGTACGCAAAGCTGTATTTTCCCTGTTGTATGAGGGGTTTCCTGCATCTCATAAAATACAAGTTGCATATTTCCTAACAGTTGTCATATTTCAATGAGTTGGAGAAGTATCCTACTGCTCCTAATAAAGAAAAAACGAGGGGGAAAAGAGCCCCTAGCAAAAATGGAAAAAGAAAACTACCGTGAACAGGGGAACCAAAATGTTCTTGAATGTTTCAGCTACAAGAGTACCAGAGAGCAAACCCAAAAAGGAAGAAGGCCAAAACTACAAGATATCAGGCCCAACCATTTTAGATTCAGGAACAAGTTCAAAGAGGGATTTGCCATGGTTATCCATCATGTGAAGAGGAAGGCTCATGTAAGCATCCGGTGCTAGCTTTGCTAAATTCTAGGCTTTAGTTAGTTTTTTCCTCATCTTGTAGATACAGAACTTTGTAAATTATTTAAAGCATATACAAATACAGTAGAGATACTGTTCTTTCAAAGATCAGAGAGCAAACCACAAGCCCAACGAGCTCCTGTTACTTGCATCTAAAGTTCTAAACGAACAGAGACTGCAAACCAAGCACAGAACCAAGCACAGCATACGCTAGCTAGTAAAAGTTTGAGAGAGTACTTGAGTAATCCGACACTCCGGCAGGTGGGATCAGAGATCTGAGCAAGGTGGTTTCTTGATTTTTTTGATCAAGCACGAAGAAGCCGTGTGGCGGACAAGACGACGAGTAGGAGGATGGCGAGCGAGGCAATTGGGGGCGAAGTTTGGTGGAAGGTGAGGAGGGGGAGGAGGAGGAGGCCTCACCCACCGAGCTTAATACGCATTAATGGCTCGAGACTGACCACGCGGAAACGAGACGACGGAGAATTCAGAGCAGAGGAAAAATCGGCGCCCAGCGGGCCACCACCCGAGGAAATCTGACGCGGGCGCCGTGAAGCCACACGATTCGGCGGTGCGCCATGGCGGCTTGGTGGAGCGCGGCGCGGCACCACGCGCACAGCGAAGCGGCGCGACAAACGAGAAAATCTGACGCGGCGTGCCTCGTGGATCGCGGCGCGGCACCCGCACGGCGACGCGGCGTGCCAAGCGAGCCCGACGACCGGGATTGCCTGCCCCATCCTTCCTGCCACCGCCAAAGCGTCTCGCATCGCTGCCGGCGAACTGGCTGGAGGCGGGTGCTAAAACTGTGGCCTGCACCTCAGCCCATCTGCGTCCTGGGAAGAAATAAGATTGGGCCTGGTAAACATGGGCCAAGGGCCTTCGAATGTGTCATTCTTATCTCCACCTCGAATTCACCTCAAAAAACAATTCTCCAGCTCGAAAATGCTCCTGGTATGAACACTAAAAGATTGTCTCTTTCTCAAAAGAAAGTAAAAGATTGTCTAAAAAACGAACAGTGAAAAAAGGAAAAAAAGGAAAAATATTATGACATTTTTTAGCTGCGAACATCAGTTAGTTTTCTACCTACGTGCAAATTTTTAAAATGGAATATCATTTGCATCCGTCTGGGAAAAAGGAAGAAAACCAGTGCTTCGAAATGCTTGCAAAAACTACCGTTTTGGAACATTGATTTTGTTTATTAATTTCTGTACAGAGCATTACAGAAGTTTTTTTGTCATGAAACTTTGCGCACAGCTGAAATACTTGACAATGTTTTTGACACAAAAATCAGTATTTTGAATATATTTTCTAGTTTTTTGTAACATATTATTCATCCCGATGCATATGCACCTGGGAGCAAAAAATCCAGGGTTTAGTGCTCCACCTCTTTTTCTCTCTCTCTTCTCTCTCACGCGTGCGCGCAGGAAGTGAGTGAGGAAGGGTGAACAATAAGGAAAAGGAGGAAATAGAGTAAATTTTTTGCTTTGATCTGAAAATACATAAAATTCACAACCCACTTGGATCTCTTATTAAGAACAAGACCGATGTCTTTAGTGGCATAATGGCATTACAATTATACTTAGTGATTCGGTTTCACTTTGGATTGACTATGCTTATCAAAATCCATTTGGACTTTCTATTCCTATGAACCAAATACCAGATTTTAAAAAATCCACTTATTTACACGTGTATTACTATCATCGTACAACATAAGTCTGTGATATCCTGCATGCTGGTGCGGAATTGGATATTTCTAAATGTATACTACATAATATAAATTCAATCCTTGAGGTTTTGAAGTATGTGAGAATTTTTTACATAAACACAAAAATAAAAAAACTTAACAAACAATATAGCATGTGACCATAGTTAAAAATCCTAACCGGACCACCGTTCGTATCTGAACCGAAGGCACCCACAAAAAAAAGAATCTGAACCAAAGGCCTTGCTGGTTGAACCACTAGTCTGACAATTAAGTATGAGAATATTTAAAATCATTTGCGATACACTAATGCATGTTGCATGGTAGAAATGGTCTCATGTGACCATTAAATATGATGATATTTAATATGATTTTAAACTAATGGATGTTAGCATATCAACATAGTAGGAAATACAATGGTTATAATAATTTTGATGATATAAATACTTGCCTGTGCACTAAAATAGATAATTGATGGGTTTTTTGGTACCTATTTAATGGTTTCTAGCAAGGTTTGTCTACCAATTTATACTGTATCTGCTAACGAGTGTGTTGCGTACTTCTTTCCTTTCCCTCACGCCTGACGGCTAGGCCGAAGTTTTTCTCCCCTCCAAGCTCCACCAACCAGCCTGTGGATTCGTCTCCCCTCTGCATGCCGCTCCGGCTAGTGGCGAAGTGTAAACCAAATCCAAGGAGGGGCGAGAAGAGTTAGTGAGATCAGACAAGCCAGGAGATCAATATTAGCAGATTAACAAGGTGCTTAGCATTAGAGGAGCTTATCCCTGGAATAATTCTCGTGGAGGGGGGTGGGGGCAGGACCCAGGTTGGTCCCGCTGACGCTCCGCCAATGGCTCGACGACTGGCGGTGGGGAGGGAAATCCAGGTGCCTTGAAACTGACTAGTAATTTAGATTAGGGTTTGTTAGTCCTTGCAGGGCAGCGCTCGGGCGGATGGCGGCGCTTCATCTTCGAGTTGGTCTTCCAAGTTTCAATCCTCCTAGAATTCCTCCGAAACAACAGAGTCAACGGAGCTCAAGCGTAGATTCTTGCGGTCTCCTTGGGGCGGTAAGGTTAGGGTTTCTCGTTGTACATGCGCGACGTCAAGATTTGGTGTCAAACACTTCAAACCAATTCAAGGGTTCAACGACGACGATTGCGGCTCTAGGGCACTGGTACTTAGGGACATGTGCACCAAGATGGCTGTCATCGACAAGGTTAGACCGGCTCCGGTATGGGAGCGGCTATAGCGACGTGTTGGTGGCTCGTTCTGGGGACGGTAGTAGTCGTTCGGTTGTATAGGAATCTCGAGGCAATTTTTAATCACTACAAGAAATATGTCAACTTATGACCTTCTGTCAGTGACCCTCAAAGAATTGGTCATAAATTTATGACCATTTTAGACCAATTGGTCAAAAGCTGTCTGGGGGGCTCTAAACCCTAAACCATAACGACCATTTTGGTCAGAAAGGTCATAATTTCATTAGAGGAAATGGTCGTAAAGCTAGTAGCACTGTCCACTGCCTCATGCGTAGCTGATAACGACCAATATAAAATGGTCACTACACTTGAGTTTGAATGAATTAGTATGATTAGGCAGCCACCTCAGCAACCTCGCTTATGTGTCACTGTCTAGGTGTCATTTTTGCTTGAGTTTTAATATTCAACAGATAGACGGGGCACACACTGACAGGCGGGACCCATTTGACAGGTGGGGCCGAGCGCTTAATTCGCCCAAAAAAGATGCACGAGGCGGGACTCGAACCAACGACCTCGCGCTTGCTTCGCTCGCATGCTACCGCTGGGCTAGAGAGGGACAGTTGCTCACATCTGGGAGTTTATCTATACATTATATAGAACTACGACTCTCTCGTATCATTGACAAGTGGGACCTTCCGACCAGGTGGCATCGAACAGAGCAACACTGACAGGCGGGAACCATTTGACAGGTGGGTGAGCGAGCATTTAATTCCCTAAAAAAATGTGCGCTAGCGGGGACTCGAACCCACGACCTGGCGCTCGCTCGCTCGTTCGGTACCGCTGGGCTAGAGAGGGATTGTTGCTAATGTGTGGGTAATTTTCTATATACTATACAAAACCAGGGCTCTCTCGTATCAGTGACAAGTGGGGCCTTCCGACCAGGTGGCGGCGGGTGGCATCGAACAGAGCAACACTTAGCGTTTTTCTAGGTCTTCCGACCAGGTGGCGGCGGGCGACGGCGGAAGCAACCAGCAAGGGTCGCTCGGACGAGGGCGGGGCCGGTGGGCGGCGGGCGGCGGCCGGCGGGTGGGGGCCGGTGGACGAAGCAACCAGTAGGGGCCGCTCGCCTTGCCCACGACCTCGCTGCAGGTGACCTCGCCCACGGCCTCACGGTGGAAGCAACCAGCAGGGGCGGAGGCGGGGGCGTGGGCCTCGCCGCTCGTGTCGCCCACTTCGCTCGCGTCGCCCACGCATGGGGGACTCGCCGACGCCGAGCATGGGGGAGTCGCCACCGCCGCAAGCAGACCACGCCCACGTATGCACCCCTCTCCTTCCCCCCTCCTCTTCCCCCTCTCCTCTCTGTTGATGTCAATGATTTGATGTAGATTTGTTAGGAGAATCTTCAGAGTGATTTGATGTAGGTTTGTTGTAAGCTTGGAAAAATCTCTTGGAAATGTCATTGATGAATTTGGTAGAAATTGTGAAGAGAATTTCTGTTGATGAAATTATTAGGAGAATTGTTGTTGATGAAATTGTTAAGAATTCTTTTGGAATTCAGTCAATTGTTACTGGTAAATTATGTTGTCAGCAATCAATAGAACAGAGCTCGAGTTGGTCTTTCCCTGAAACAGGATCCTGGGGTTGATGTAGATTTGATGTTACACCTCTGAAATTTCAGCCTCAAATCCGTGAAAGGACCTGAATATTGATGTAGATTAGATGTAAACTAGGAAAACTCTCATTGATGTAGATTTGATGCAATCTTGGAAATGGCATTCATGTAAATTGACAGTGGTGTTATTGTTGGTGGTTTAACCAAAATAGTTCTTAGTGGCAGCATATATTGTTATTGTTGGTTGTTTAACCACCTCTGTTTCTTGTGAACCATCATATTTTAGTTAGCTTTTCTTTTCTCCCATGTGAAATCTGTATTTCCATTTGAACTACTTTTTATTGCTCCCATGTGAAATCAGTAAACCATGTGAACTGGACTAAAGTAGTGAGGAATTGGAAATAGCTGAATGTTGTGCTTAGGCAGTTAGCATATAAACTTGGGTGCCTACCTTATTTTCTGGAATTTTAGCTTCCATTACTTCCATCCATTTTCATTAATTAATGTTGATGCACTTAGATTGATTTGCTAAGTTGCAACAATTTGTTGTCTTTGGCAGATGGACAGAAGCTGGATTAGAGAAGGAGTTAGAAAGTTTTCGAAAGAACATATGAAAGGAGTTGATGATTTCATGGCATTTGTTTGGGCAAATTTTGAATGCCTCAACCGTCCAAGAATGGCTCAAGGAAGAGTGGAAGATTATCTGCTTCTTAATGGGATGTCCAGCACATATGATAGATGGATATATCATGGAGAACCTTTAGACAGACAACCTCAACATTTTGAAGCTGATACAGAGGCCCCTCATATGATGGGTGGTGGTGATGCTGGCATTGATTTCATGGAAAAGGTTTTGCGAGATAATGCTGTTTTGGAGGAAGAGGATGGGCATGAAGATGATAGGATTCCTGACCTATTGAAGGATTTGTACGATGCTGAAGATCGTGCTGATGGACAGAAATCGTTGTTTGCTGAGGTTTAGAGGAGGCGAAGCACGCAGCTCATGAAGGGGGTAAATTTTCAAGATTTACCTTCACCGTGAAGTTACTCCACATCAAGTCTTTCTACCGGATTAGCAATGCCGCATTCAATGCAATACTCCGTCTTTTGAGCTTGCAATTCCCTAATAGTTGTGTTCCCAAATATTATGATGAAGCATTGAGCATAATCCGCAGGCTGGGGTTAGGTTATGTGTCAATACATGTGTGCCCAAATAACTGTGTCTTGTTTCGGAAGGATTTAGCAAAGCATGACAACTGTCCAAAATGCAATGCATCTAGGTGGAAAGATGCTGATGGGAAGAAGTCAATACCGGAGAAGGTACTGAGGCACTTTCCCTTGATACCAAGGCTGCAGCGGATGTTCATCTCGATGAAATCATCGCGTGAGGTACAGTGGCACAAGCTGAAGCGGCAACCTGTGGACAATGAGCTGAGCCATCCAGCGGATGGAGAGGCATGGAAAGAGTTTGACCATATACATTTTGATTTTGCTGCAGATCCAAGGAACATAAAACTTGGCATTGCCATAGATGGGTTTAATCCGTTTGGGAACATGAGCACGTCTTATAGCATGTGGCCAGTTTTTATGGTGCCGTACAACCTGCCACCATGGGCATGCATGGATCAGTCCAACTTCATGATGTCATTGCTTATCCCGGGTCCAGATTCTCCAGGAAAGGATTTTGATGTCTTTATGGAGCCCCTCGTAGAAGAACTGCTCTAGCTCTGGACTGGTGTACCTACATACGATGCCTTGAGTCCGGAAGAAAAGTTCAATCTACGTGCTGCGATCATATGGTCCATCCATGATTTCCCGGCTCTGCACACTCTGTCTGGGAGGATCACAGCGGGTTATCAGGCTTGTGTCCATTGTGACAAAGACCCTTGCTCAAAGAGAATAAGGAGCAATATATGCTATATTGGGCACCGCCGCTTTCTTCCCCGAAACCATCGCTGGCGAAGAAGCAAAGATTTTAATGGTGAGAATGAAACCCGTGACAAGCCAGCTGAATTCACTAAAGAAGAGCTGGAGCAGCAACTTGAAAAGGTGAAAGATGTGAGACCAGGAAAGCTGGCGAAGAAAAGAAAGCGTGACGAAGGTCTATGTTGGGACCGGAGGTCTTGTTTGTGGGACCTGCCATACTGGGCTGATCTGAAATTAAGGCATAATCTCGATGTAATGCACATTGAGAAAAACATATGCGAGAATCTGCTAGGGACGTTTCTGAACATTGAAGGGAAGACAAAGGACACGGTTAGTTCTAGGCTTGATTTGGAGGACATGGGCATAAGAGAAGATTTGCATCTACAGCACAATGAAGATGAAGATTCATTTGAAATTCCACGAGCATGGTATACAATGAATAAAGAACAAAAGCTTGCATTCTGTGAATTCCTAAGAGCGGTGAAATTTCCAGATGGTTATGCTGCTAACCTAGCAAAGTGTGTTACTTCTGATGGATTCAAGCTTTCAGTACTGAAAACCCATGATTGTCACATCCTCCTCCAAAGGATTTTACCGGCGGGCCTCCGAGGAATCATGCACAAGGATATATATGAAGCGGTTGCTGAGCTGGGAAATTTCTTTAGAGAACTATGCTGCAAAACCCTCAAGTTAACTGTCTTGGAAAGACTTGAAAAAGAAATCTCAATTATTCTTTGCAAGCTCGAGAAGATTTTCCCTCCAGCTTTCTTCACCGTGATGGTCCATTTGGCGATGCACTTACCCAAAGAGGCAATGCTTAGAGGCCCTGTGCAATACGGTTGGATGTACCCAATCGAAAGAAGGCTGCTTACTTGTAAGCGTTATGTGCGAAACACAGCAAGACCTGAAGGTTCTGTTGCTGAAGCATATGTCGTTGACGAGTGCTTGACTTTTTGCTCTAGATACTTTGGTGATGTGGAAACAAGATGGAACCGGCCGGGCAGAAATAGAGAGCGGTCTGATTCGCAAAGTGGTGATGTCTCTGTTTTCAACCATGGTGTGAACTTTCTTGGAGCCTCACAATACTTGGAGGCTGGTGATGAGTATGACAAGATGGTTTTGTTTGTGCTCAGCAATTGCGCCGAGGTTCTACCATATATCGAGTACGTTATATCTTGTGCACTCATTATATATATAT
>NC_041392.1:589146319-589223189 GCF_002162155.2 Triticum dicoccoides | reverse complement strand
TTGGGTTGGCACCAGCCTAATGTTTTAATTCACATGTTTTGTTGGCATTGTAGGAAATGCAAGGAAGAGTTAAATCAGGAAGAAAGCAATATCAATGTTGATAAAAGGGTTGCCAAGGTGTTTGCTAAGTGGTTTAAGAATCATGTGAGATCTTTAGCCACATGTTTTATGTTTTCTGTGTTATTCACCCATTGTTAAATACCATTGTTTGCTAAATGGTTTATTTGTGCAGATTGGAAAGTTGCATGAGGAGAAGAAGGCCAGTGATGATCTATTTGCTTTGGCATGCTTACCGGATAAGCGAGTGAGAGTGTATTCAGCATGCATTGCTGACGGTGTCCGGTACCACACTGTTGACCACGAGGAAAAAAGGAAGACAGAGAATAGTGGAATCGTCACTGAGGGGTCACATGATGGTGAGATCATTGACTTCTATGGTCAGTTGAGAAGCATCGTAGAGTTGCAGTACAACTCTAGTGGAGGCATCCATCGCTCGGTTGTCTTATTTCGCTGTGACTGGTTTGAGCTTGGTAGCAAGAAGAGGAGAGACTCTTTTGTCAAATATGATGGCCACTTCAAAAGCATCAACACTGCAAGGTGCTGGTATAAGAGTGATCCCTTTATTCTAACAACACAAGCAACAATGGTGTTTTATCTGCCAGACACTCTTTTGCACGGAAAATGGCGAGTTGTGCAAAACTTTCAGCACAGACACTTGTGGAGTGTGACTGAAACTGAAGTGGAAAAGGGCCCCGGTGATGGTGGACTAACATACAAAGATGATGACTCTACGGAAGTTACGTTGCAAGCTGATGATGACTCTATGGAAGTTCCGGTGCAAAGCAGAGTGCGAAGGGACCGGGAACGTGTGATCATTGGTGCTGCAACAGTTGAAGGCATCAAGAAAAGAAGAAAGGTGGTAGAGGATGGACATGAAAGCGAGGATGAGGAAAACCGGACTGATCATACTATGCTGCAATATTGTAGTGATGACGAGGAAAACAGGAGTGGGCATAGAGTTCCTTGTTTTCGTATCGACGACGATGAGTAGCGAAGGTAAATTTGGTCTCCTTGGTGAGCTAATGCTATTTTGTCTCCTTGGTAGTAGTTGTTGATGTGATCCTGATGTAGTTTTTGTACTAAAAATCTCTCCAGGTACCAAAATGCATGAGACTGTGTAGTGATGGAAGATGATGGTTGAAGATACAATGCAAAATGATGTAGTTTTGGTGATCATGAAGTTTTGGTGATGGAAGATACAATGCAAATTGAAGATGTTGTTTTGGTGAACTAAAGATGCAAAATGTTGTTTTTTGGTGAACTGGAGAAGTTGTTTTTAGAGCTGTTTTTCTGAACTGAAGATGTTGTGGTGTAAAATGCTGTTTTTTTGAACTAAGTAGTTTTGGTGATCATGTAGTTTTGGTTGTGATGTAAAAGTTTACAAAATGATGTGATCCTTAAGTTATTTTGAACTGAAGATGTTGCTTTGATCACCAAAATTCAGTTTTGGGTTTGATCATGTAGTTTTCAGAGCTGTTTTAACTGAAGATGTTGCTTTAACTGAATTTTGCTTCAACTGAACATGGGCGCGCTCCATCAGACAGCTGTGAGCAAAAAAATATGTGTGAGCGGGGACTCGAACCCACGACCATGCGCTCATTTCACTGTGTTTCTACCAGTGGGCTAGGAAGAGGCTACTGGTCTTCTTGTCTACGCCATCTCTTTTAAACTCATCAAACTAGTCAAATATCAAACACACACTTCGCTGACAAGTGGGCCACTCGACCCACTCGCTGACAAGTGGGCCATTTTTCTACTCTACCCAAGCTACCAAAAAATATGCGCACGGCCAAAAAATATGCGCCAGCGGGGGCTCGAACCCACAACCGAGGGCTCGTTTCAACACGTTCACTACCACTGAGCTAGGAAGAGACTGTTGGTTATGTGCCCGAACGAAACTACATGTGTTGGAGAGAGTGGTTGTCTCTCAAACAAGTGGTCCCTCCTCTCCCGCAACTGACAAGTGGACCCTCCTCCTCTCATTTCCCCATTCTTTTCCTTCCTCTCCCGCAACTCCTTCCTCTCTGTCGTCGTTGCCGCCGCCGCCGCTCATATCCTTCCTCTCTCGCCGCCGCCGCCGACCGCTGGAGGTTTGAATCCGCTGCCTTCCTCTCCCGCAACTCCTTCCTCTTCTAATAGGTTAGGGTTTTCTGCTGTTGTTTACTGGATTCGATTAGGGTTTTAATGGATTAGGGATTAGATTCGGTTAGGGTTTGATTCGAATGGAGGGGGGAGTGGGTGGGGTGGTGTTGTTCTAGCCTTGGATTAGGGTTCGTTTGGAAATTTGGGTTAGATAATTTGAAAGCCCACAACTAAGTTGAATAACCTAGCAAAATATGATTTGAATCCTTCCTCTTAACTTAGTAGCAAAATATGATATGGTTCAAATTAGTTAAAGTAGATAGATTAGCTTTCTTATCTACTATTGAGGCCCTGTTGATGTTGATGTTTTTGGTGCCAGCAAAATATGGAATGAGTAGAAGAAGAAAACAGAGTGATGTTGATGTTTTTGCCATTAGAAATGTCCTTGTTTTTGCCAAGATAGAGTAGTAGCAAATTGAGGCCATTGCCATTTATAGTACTATTCCAAATCGGGCAGATATGTTCATATATGTTCATTTATAGATATAGATATGTTCATGCAGATATCTGCCCATATGTTGGATTAGATATGTAGATATCTGCCATATCTACATGTCTGCCCATTTATAGATATTTGATATGGGTAGATATGTTCATTTATAGATATAGATATGTTCATTTATAGATATGGGCAGATATGCTGTTTGATTACTATGTTGTTGTGGTAGGTAGTGTGGTCGGTAGATCTATGCTCTGTTGGTAGTCACCTGACAGCAATTAGCAGTAGTAGATGCCAACATTTGATATGCATGCATGCATTCTTGCTTGTTTATATTCTTTTAAACTGAACATGCTCAAGTATGGAAGGTTTACAATGCTGCTTGTTTCCTATTTCTGTCCAGTCATGTTGTTTAATTTACTATTGCTTGTTTCCTATTGCTTGTTTAGATATGTTCATTTATAGATATGGAACAATGTCCAGTCCTGTTTATAGTTGTGTCCTGTTTATAGCTTTTGGTCCATTTATAGTAGATATGGTTCTAGTTGTGTTCTAGTCCATTTATAGTAGATTTTAGTGTTGTTGCTGTTGGTGGTCACCTGATGATGTTGGTGATGGGTGCACATGATGTTGATGTTGATGGGTGCACATGATGTTGTTATTATTGTTGTGGTTACCTGATGGGTGTTGTTGATGTTTTCAGAGAAGTGAGATGGCTGGCTTGGAAGGTTTTGAGTTCTTCGAGATCATAATTGAGAAATCTTGCAGTAGGCAGGTATATTTATCATCACTCATTTCTTTATCATCACTCTGCTTTCTAGTGCTTGATTGCCACAATTAACCACTGCTTGACCCTCGCTGCAGAGGCTGCCCGACAAGTTTGCGAAGATGCACGCGGGCCATGATCCCCACAAAGTGAAGCTGCGGGAGGCCGACAGCGGGCTTCACATGCTGTGGAAAGTGTTGGTGGTGTTTGATGGTGAAGGCCACATGTACCTAGGGCCCGGCTGGGAGCAGTTCGCCCGCACCCATGAGCTACAGCTCGGGTACTTCCTTGTCTTCCGCTACGACGGCGACGCCATGTTCACCGTGAAAATGTTCGACAACACCATGTGCCGCATGTACTACCAGCACGACAACGATGCCAGTAAGCTCTCTGCCTCTCTTCTTCCTGTCCTTTTGGCTTCCTCTACCTGCACGATGACAACACCATGTTCACACTTTGTTGCATTTGGCCAGGCAATGGGAGCAGCAGCGAGGATGACGAGGAGCAGAGCGGGGATGACGACGAGGAGCAGAGCGGGGATGACGAGGAGCAGAGCGGGGATGACGAGGAGCAGCCTATTCTGGCTGACGACGAACATGATATGGTGGTGGCTGACAACGACCCTGCTATGTTGGTGGCAGATGACGACCTTGCTATGGTGGTGGCGGACGACGACCTCGCGATGGTGGTGGCGGACGACGACCTCGCGATGGTGGTGGCGGACGACGACCTCGCGATGGTGGCGGCGCCTGCAATCCCACAGCTTGGTGACAGGACCATGCCAATTGTGGTAGAGGAGTACATCCGCGTTGGGATTCGCCACTCTGAGCGCATCAGGTTGATGAAGGAGAAGAAGGAGGAGTGAAGGTGTTAAGAAGGTGTTCAACATGTTAGGCTTAAGCTTGTTAGTGTAATATGAACATGTCAATGTTAAGTATGTCAGGTTTAATTTTGTGCATGCTCATGGATGCTGTATGACAGTGTCATCTAAACAAGTCATGTTTTTAACAATGAATATTCAGTTTGGTAATTGATGGGAATTGAAATTATTTATGCATGCTCATGGATGAAAGATAAAATTATGGGGTTTTGTGCATGCTCATGTATGAAACAATATAAGTTTCATTTTTTGAATGCTAAAAACATGACTCAAACCCTAGCCACGAACGACCGCCGTGACTAAATCCGCCGGTTTTTGAAAACACCGTACAAATTCAAA
The DNA here is from genome assembly GCF_002162155.2 of Triticum dicoccoides. Classification (NCBI taxonomy): domain Eukaryota; kingdom Viridiplantae; phylum Streptophyta; class Magnoliopsida; order Poales; family Poaceae; genus Triticum; species Triticum dicoccoides. The sequence goes on along the minus strand of NC_041392.1, from coordinate 589,218,563 downwards.
GGGTGTGTCTAGGGCACATCTAGATGTGCTCTAGTTATTGCACATCTAAGTGAGTGAATCAAGCATAAAGAGAAAAGAAAAAAGAAAAAGGAAAATATCCACACGAATCTCGACGTAAGATCAATGCCATAGGACTTAGATGTGCAATACTTATGGCACATCTAGATGTGCTTTAGCAAAACTAAAATTCAGAAACCGTTTTTCATTTTTTGAATGCAAAAGACATGCGTTTTTCGTGAAGCGGCTACAAGGAGGGGCACCCCAAATGGCGCCATTTCATGTCTATCTCAAAGTAGACCCTATTTTACGGACGGTCGCCAAAAAGCATGCATTTCCGACCCTCGTAGCTACTCCCGGCAATTTGGACCACCTTCGGCCGATTCAGCTGGAACCGGCTGGAATTTGAACTGCGGGTCCTCCATAGCTTGCCTGTTATTTTCACTAAAAATGCTTTTTAGCTTCACAGGTAGGCATTCCATCACAGAATCGACAACAGATTTGCACAGCTCAAACCCTAGCCACGGACGGTCGCCGCGACGAAATCGGCCGGTTTTTGAAAACACCATAAAAATTCAAAAAAAAAACAAAAAAAATGGGAGACCTCCGCGTCACATCATCAAATGTGGCCTACCAACTAGCAAAAATACTAAACTTGCAATACCGGCGTTTTCTTGAAAAAGTGTTCTCAAAAACGACCTACCACGAACGAAGATTCATGGCTTTCAAGCCAAACTAGCAATGATATGGCCGCATCCGTTGAATAGTTTCTGATAATATTCCCAAATTGGGCGCATGCCTCCGTCTTGTGATGGCAAACAATGTTGCCAAAGCGAGGTTCCAACTTGTTTAACAAAAAAACTGTTTTTCATTTTTTGAATGCAAAAGACATGCGCTTTTCGTGAAGCGGCTACAAGGAGGGGCACCCCAAACGGCGCCATTCCATGTCTATCTCAAAGTAGACCCTATTTTACGGACGGTCGCCAATAAGCATGCATTTCCGACCCTTGTAGCTACTCCCGGCAATTCGGACCACCTTCGGCCGATTCAGCTGGAACCGGCTGGAATTTGAACTGCGGGTCCTCCATAGCTTGCCCGTTATTTTCACTAAAAATGCTTTTTAGCTTCACAGGTAGGCGTTTCATCAAAGATTCGACAATAGATTGGCACGACTCAAATCCTAGCCACGGACGGCCACCGCGACGAAATCGGCCGGTTTTTGAAAACACCGTAAAAAATTCAAAAAAAATCAAAAAAATGGGAGACCTCCGCGTCACATCATCAAATGTGGCCTACCAACTAGCAAAAATACTAAACTTGCAATACCGGCGTTTTCTTGAAAAAGTGTTCTCAAAAACGACCTGCCATGAACGAAGATTCATGGCTTTCAAGCCAAACTAGCAATGATATGGCCGCATTCGTTGAATAGTTTCTGATAATATGCCCAAATTGGGCGCATGCCTTCGTCTTGTGATGGCAAACAATGTTGCCAAAGCAAGGTTCCAACTTGTTTAACAAAAAAAACCGTTTTTCATTTTTTGAATGCAAAAGACATGCGTTTTTCGTGAAGCGGCTACAAGGAGGGGCACCCCAAACGGCGCCATTCCATGTCTATCTCAAAGTAGACCCTATTTTACGGACGGTCGCCAAGAAGCATGCATTTCCGACCCTCGTAGCTACTCCCGGCAATTCGGACCACCTTCGGCCGATTCAGCTAGAACCAGCTGGAATTTGAACTGCGGGTCCTCCATAGCTTGCCCGTTATTTTCACTAAAAATGCTTTTTAGCTTCACAGGTAGGCATTTCACCAAAGATTCGACAACAGATTGGCACGACTCAAACCCTAGCCACGGATGGCCGCCGCGACGAAATCGGCCGTTTTTTGAAAACACCGTAAAAAATTCAAAAAAAATCAAAAAAATGGGAGACCTCCGCGTCACATCATCAAATGTGGCCTACCAACTAGCAAAAATACTAAACTTGCAATACCGGTGTTTTCTTGAGCTATTCGGTATGATTTTAGCCATGATTTCTACAAAGTTTACAAAAAAACCTGATTTTTTTTGCCTCCAAACCTCTAAAAACTGGTGAAAATTTCCCTCCCACCCCACCAAAATTTCCCTCCTAGCACCAAATCTTCCCTCCCACCCCACCAAAATTTCCCACCACTTCTCTCCCACTACCATGCGGGACCCACCACCCCTCTCCCACTAAACACGCGGGATCCCACTCCCTTCCCCTCCCACTCCCCAAAATTTCCCCATTCCATTCCCCTCCCTCCCCTGCTCCGCGACGCCCCGCCGCCCCACGTCGCCCCGCCCTCCCCGACGACGAATACCCTCCCCTCGACGGCTACATCGCCCGCATCATCGACGACGACGGCGGCTACATCGCCCGCATCATCGGCGACGACGGCGGCTACATCGACTACGGCGGCTACATCGACGACGACGGTGGCTACATCAACGACGGCGGCTACATCGACGACGACCACCGCTGCATCATCAACATCATCCGCCCCTAGGTACTTCTCCATCTCCCCTCGATATTCTAGGGTTAGGGATATGATTGGTCGTTCGGTGGATCCATCTCCCTTCCTCTACTGGATCCATCTCCCCTCTGGTGGTTCGGTGGATCTTCTAGGGTTAGGATCTTCTAGGGTTACGATCTGCTAGTCCTTGTTCATGGGGTCATGTTTATTGTTGCATGGGGAATTGGGGATGATTTCCGTCTGGTTCATGGGGTCAGGGTTTCATGGGGTTCGTGGGGTTGATCTCCCTCTGGTTCATGGCTAGAACATGATGGGGTTAGGTTCTTGTTGCACGCCATTGCAGCAGATGTTGTAGGGGTTTGCATGGTGATTGATATATCACTGCTGTACCAGCAACCCATCCTGATTGTTCAAGTAGAAGACTTCTTTTATGATGTGCCCATGGGGTTTGTAGCAATGTTCTTCTTTTATGATATGTGCATGAAGCTTGTGTTCTTCTTTCCATTGAACAAGAGAATGCTTAGTACTTATTGTGGTATTGGAATTCCTGGTGTGTTAAGGCAGTATGACTAGTTTTAATATATACTATATTGGTGCTAGATAATTTTGGGTGCTGTAACTAATATACAAGGTTGATTCTAATTGTTGAAATGTCTGAATTTGTGTTCTTCTAGTCTGTAGCCATGTTTCGTGTGTAGAGGCAACATAATCAATAGTTGAGTATAGTTTTCTCATCTGCTTTTGTACTTCTGCAAGTATAGTTGTTTCATGCTTTACCAGTGGCAACATCTAGTTGTTTTGAAGGTCCTCATGACATACTCTTCTAAATTACCTGCATAAGCATGATTTCAAGGCCTAGTATTATTCTTAACACTGCTTGCTTCTTTATTCATCAACTGTTGGGCAATCAGTTGCTATGAATGCATAAGCTTGCCTCCATTAGGGAAAACAGTTGAGTAATTCATTTGCTTAAAGATGATTGCATGTACATGGATAAAATTGCAAGTTAAAACATAAAATTAATTGTTGTAAATAGTTGTTTTTGCTAATCCACATTGTTGAAGTATAATTCGTGTGCACTGTATTTGTATCCAACTATATATAATTGTAATACATGTGAGTTTTGTTCTTGTCTCTGGTACCACAACCTTAATTCACTTAGCTTGATGTAGTTTGCTTCACATATATTACTGCTAATGCATTGCTTCACATATATAGTTTGCTTCAATTCAGTTGCTTGCTAACATACATAGGGTTAGGGTTTGCATCAGTAGTACTACTAGCACTTTGCTTGCTTGTTGTGTACTTTATATGAGGCAGTAGGAAGATTTCTTGATGTACATTACTACCTCCTGCTTGATGTAGTGAAGATATTAAGAGATGCTTCATATCTTTCCAGTGTACATGCATGCTTGTTTAGTGCACTTACATGTTTGCTTAATTAATAACACTAGATCACTGTATTGTTGATCCATCAAGTTTGTTTCACATGTATTACATGTATGTGCATGATGGTCCAAATGCTTTCCTTTATTGATACAAGTGCTTGTATGTGCATGATGGTCCAAATGCTTTCCTTCATTGATACAAGTGCATCATTTTACTTTATCCCTGTTGTATCTGATTGTTGTTTATTCTATTTTGCAAGCACCACCTCAAGATCATCCATGGCAAGGAGGACAAGGTCAAGCATGAGGCCAACCGTTGGTATGCAACTTGCTCCTTGTGGCCAGTTTCATAAAATCTGTGTCTTAATATGCTAAGTGAAATGTATTGCTGCAATCTGAATAAGCTGGCTTAATTGTGCATGTGTGCTGTTAGTCTTCCTTACCTGAATAACTAGGATTAAATGATAATAAAATTTCATAAGATATGTTTGGCTACCTGTCCATGCATTCCAAACATTCACCTAATAGTTATGTTTCCTGTATCATGCAAAGAAGAGCCTCTCACCGAGTATGAGAAGATTAGGGCTAGAAATATCATGAGGAACAATCAGATGTTCCAGTCCCTTGGCATCGGTGCAATAACGTCGATGATTAAGAAAACAAATGGTGTACAAGAAGGTAGAAGTGATGAGGTTCAAGAGGGTAGTGGAGTTATCAATGATGACCCAGAGTACAATCCTAAGGAGGATGAAGTTATTGATGGAGAGGAAGTGGATGATGTTGTAGTCAACAAGATTGTTAAGGTGCAAACTCTGTCTTGCTTGGAGGGTTGGGGTTCTGTTATTCTATGTTATTCCTTGTGCTCACATATTTCTCTTGTGATCTAATGCTTTTTTTCGTGCTGTTTATACGAGGCACTGAAGGAATCTAGGACGAAGAGGCTTGGTGTTAAGAAGACAGTCAGCAAGAAGCACAAGAGCTCAGAAACATCTCCTGCAATGCCTCCAGGAAGGGTGATGGCCCCAGCTCCAGGACAAAAAAAGAGGATCCTGGAACCTGATGAACCTGCCCTTGATAGAGTCACAAGGCAGAAAGCAAGGATGGCGACTGCGACGGACCATCAGGAAAGTATGCTGCTCATGGACTCTCAGACCTCGGTGCAAACGGGTGATGAGTTGCCGCCCATGGATGAAGGAACCACTCTCAGCATGGATGGAAATGGCACTGTCTGCCTAGATGAAGCAGGAACCATCTGCATTGATGAAGCAGGCACTGTCCACACAGACCTCAGCCCTGTTGCACCTTCTATTGACAGGAACGCTGTCATCAATGAAGAAGAACAGCAGCTTGTGCTTCAATCAGGCAAGTTGACCTTTGCAATGCTATCTTTTACTAGTGCATTTTCCAAATGGAATGATCATGTATGCTTTTGTTGATTCCTGCATTTGTCGATTTCTATTCTAATTTATGAGTTCAGTTTCATTTTCAGATGCAATGACTCCCAAGACTAGACTTAGAAAGGGCAGAGGGCTAGAGAGGATCACCAAGTCGCTTGGTAGCAAGGTGCCTATCCAAATTGCCGAAGGGATGATTCGTCCAGAGAAGCCTCTACAGGAAGCAAAGCTTGCTTCTGAGTGTGGACTCGTTGCAAAAAGTCATCTTCCGGTTCTTCCTCACTTCAAGCTATACAAAAAAATGCTAGTCTATTGGAGAACTACATTGGGAAAGTTGCTGTAAGCTACTTGTTTCATAGTTAATGTGCTATCTATTTTCTGTTACACCTATGCATGATCACTAATATTGTTCCTACCTTGTTTGCTATCTTGGTAGGCAAATTTTGAGATGAACACGGACTCGGAGACCATCAAGACCTCGTGCAAAGATATTCTGCAGGAATATTCAAAGAACAGACACCATTAGATCAAGAAGAAGTATTTTGATACCGTAGCCGCAAATAAAGTCAGCATTAAGTCTCCGGTGCCTGATCTAACAGATGGTGAATGGCAAGCTCTGGTGGAGATGTGGTCTACCCCAAGACACAAGGTTTGTCTCTGCTTTGTTTGATGCTTTATGTTCTACACATGATATGCTAGTGCTAGATCGTGCTGACAGTATGCTTTTTTGTAGGAAACCTGTTTGTCAAACAAGATGAATCGACAAAAAGTCATGTACAATCAAAGAACTGCTTCCAGGCACTACACATCACACATTTTTGCCACTGTGAGAACTCTTCTCTAGAGACCTTACCTTTGGTTCCTCATTGAATAACATTTCTGATTCTTGCTGAATAACATTTTGATTTTTGTTGAAAAACATTTCAGAAAGAAGAGCATAAGGGTGAGGAGCTGTCTGCGATTGACTTGTTTAAGGCCACCCACAACAGCAAGAAGCATGGGTTTTCGGAGCCAGTCAAGACTGCTATAGTAAGTCACTCCATGCTTTGCCCTGTTTGATTCACAGCCAGCTTTGATGCTTTGATGATTTGATGTTGTTTGACTCGGAACCAGTCAAGAACACATGCTATGTTCCATGCTTTGATGTTGTTTGATAGTTCAACAAAGATATCAGAACTTGCTGTAGCTATTTGATGCATTTTTATGATATGATGAAATTTGATCTGGATGTTAGTTTGATGATCGGCTCACTCGGGAAGCCATCTTATATAGAACCACCATTATAGGCTTAATGAAGTGATCATATTATTCCAATTGCATGTCTCCAGGTCACTAGTCATCATCTTCTTGTATAGATTTTGTGTGCTGGTTTGATTACTTCAAATAATCCATTTGTGTGCTGGTTTGGTTTCTCTTGCTTGGTTTGGTTTGCAAAATGTGAAATAGATCTCCCACTAATGCCTATCATTTTCCTCCATATGCTAGCTTGAGATGGAAAAAATGAAGGAAGCGCCGGTACCAGAAGGTGAAGAGCCAAAGTCTGCTGTTGAAATTGTCGAACAAGTCCTCAAGACCGAAGTCAAGCAAAGCACATTCCTCAGGAATGTTGGGCTCCAGTCATCTAGGAACAACTCCGGCAAAGTTGCTGCTCATGTTCGTGACCTTGAGCAGAAGCTGGAGAGGTCCGAGCTTCAAGCTGAACTGGTGCAAGAAGAATTGGCGGCAATCAAGATGAAGGCGGAAGAATCTGAAGCTGCACGCGACAAGGAACTTGAGCTGCTGCGCAAGAAGTCTCAAGAACAGGAAGAGAAGTTAGCCCACTTGATGGCTCTCTTTGGAGCTAAGGTAGTTTGATGGCTGTGCTATGAACCTCTTTGTCTTTGAGCTAAGGTAGTTGTTGCATTTTGAACCTCTTTGTCTTTGGAGCTGAGCTGAGAGCTGTTGCATTTTGTTGCATTTTGCTGTTTAAACTAGAGCACATGGATCCTGTGAAGTTATGTGATCACTTGTGAACCTGGGCCTTTCTGTGAAGTTATGTGATCTTGTGAACCTGGATCACTTGTGGATCATTTTGTTTATTTTCTGTGAAGTTATGTGGATCACTTGTGCACCTGGGCTTGTGGATCACTTGTGGATCACTTGTGCACCTGGGCCTTTCTGTTTATAGTTATGCAAAATGAGAACCTGGGCTCTAATAAGGCCAAGGCCCAAACAAGAATTAGACCAAAAAGGCTTGGGCCTAAAAAAAGAAATGACTGTAAGAAAAAAATATATAAAAGGCTGCATAACAGAAAATAAAAAGGCCAAGGCCCAAATTCGAACTAGACTAAAAAGGCTGTGGCCCAAAACAATAGTGGAATATAAAAAAATCATCAGAAAAAGGCTCCATTCCCAGAAAATAAAAGGCCAAATTTTTGGGCCAGGCCCATGCAGATAAGCAAAATAAAGAGAAAAAAAATTAAATGGGCTGAATTATTGGGCTTGGCCCATCAAGACGGCTGAAATGGACCAGGCTGATTCTATTTTACGACCTTTTCATTTGGTCGTAAGTCTGCCACGTCAGCTTGCCACGGTGGATCTGACGTGGTGTGGTCAGATTGCTAGTGACCAAAACAGTTGGTCGTTAAATCTACGACCTTTTTTTGGTCATAAACGTTTGCGACCATTCCAGAAGAAAGGTCGCTATAGTCAGTTTACGATGCCCAGCTTTTGACCTTATGTTTTTGGTCATAAAAAGGTCATAAATGGAAATTTGTGACCATTCAGTGACCAATAGTGGTGGTCATAAGTTGACATATTTCTTGTAGTGAATTATGTTTGGGATACTTTATAATTCTAGTGAAGTCTCTTGAGAGCAACTCTAGCAGATATGCTATAAGCTCATTGGCCTGCATAATTCTGTTTGATATAGTGGTTTTGCATTTTTTTAGCCCGAACATGTCCACTATATCTAGACCGGTCCGTAAAAGAAATACAAGCAGCCCGCAAACCGCCCTTCCACCGCTATATCTACCGGACCACCAACGTTTTAGGGTTCGCTTCTTGCATTTCCTCTGTGGCAATCCACCTTGTGACGCCCCCGATTTGACCGTACACTAATCATACACGCAAACGTGTACGATCAAGATCAGGGACTCACGAGAAGATATCACAACACAACTCTACAAATAAAATAAGTCATACAAGCATCATATTACAAGCCAGGGGCCTCGAGGGCTTGAATACAAGAGCTCGATCATAGATGAGTCAGCGGAAGCAACAATATCTGAGTACAGACATAAGTTAAACAAGTCTGCCTTAAGAAGGCTAGCACAAACTGGGATACAGATCGAAAGAGGCGCATGCCTCCTGCCTGGGATCCTCCTAAGCTACTCCTGGTCGTTGTCGGCGGGCTGCACGTAGTAGTAGGCACCTCCAGTGTAGCAGGAGTTGTCGTCGACGGTGGCCTCTGGCTCCTGGACTCCATCCTCTGGTCGCAGCAATCGGGTATAGGAAGGGGAAAAGGGGGAGCAAAGCAACCGTGAGTACTCATCCAAAGTACTCGCAAGCAAGGAGCTACACTACATATGTATGCATTGGTATCAAATGGAAAGGGGTATCATATGTGGACTGAACTACAGAATGCCAGAATAAGAGGGGTATAGCTAGTCCTGTCGAAGACTACGCTTCTGGCCACCTCCATCTTGCAGCATGTAGAAGAGAGTAGATGGTAAGTTCACCAAGTAGCATCATGTAGCATAATCCTACCCGGCGATCCTCCCTTCGTCGCCCTATTTGAGAGCGACCACCGGGTTGTATCTAGCACTTGGAAGGGTGTGTTTTATTAAGTATCCGGTTCTAGTTGTCATAAGGTCAAGGTACAACTCCAAGTCGTCCTGTTACCGACGATCACGGTTATTCGAATAGATTAACTTCCCTGCAGGGGTGCACCACATTTCCCAACACGCTCGATCCCCTTTGTCCGGACAGACTTGTCTGGGTCATGCCCGGCCTCGAAAGATCAACACGTCGCAGCCCTACCTAGGCACAACAGAGAGGTCAGCATGCCAGTCTAAATCCTATGGCGCAGGGGTCTGGGCCCATCGCCCATTGCACACCTGCACGTTGCGAGGGCGGCCGAAGAGCAGACCTAGCAACCTCCATTACAAAGGAAGTTACGTTACGCGGTCCAACTCGGCGCGCGCCGCTCAGTCGCTAACGTCACAAAGGCTTCGGCTGATACCACGACGTCTAGTGCCCATAACTGTTCCCACGTAGTTGGTTAGTGCGTATAGGCCAGTAGCCAGACTCAGATCAAAAACCCAGATCTCGTTAAGCATGTTATTTTGAAGTAACCGCGAACGCCGACCAGGGCCAAACCCACCTCTCTCCTAGGTGGTCTCAACCTGCCCTGTCGCTTCGCCTCAAAGTAACAGTTGGGGGCCGTTGGGAACCTAGGCCCACCACTACCTGGATGGAACCACCTGCCCCTTCAGCCCCCACATCTGAATCACTTGCGGGTACTCAACGAGCCGACCCGACTTTAGTCACCACCTGTATAGCATGTATATATGTATGTATATACCCGTGATCACCTCCCGAGTGATCACGACCCGATAGTATAGCATGGCAGACGGACAAGAATGTAGGGCCACTGATGAAGTACTAGCAACCTATACTAAGCATGTAGGACTGCAGGTAAGGTATCAACAGTTGTAGCAACAATGACAGGCTATGCATCAGGATAGGATTAACGGAAATTAGTAACATGCTACACTACTCTAATGCAAGCAATAGAAAGAGAGTAGACGATATCTGGTGATCAGGGGGGCTTTCCTGGTTGCTCTGGCAAGAGAGAGGGGTCGTCAACACCGTAGTCGTACTGGGTAGCAGTGGTGTCGGTCTCGGTGTCTAACGAGAGAAGAGGGGGGAGAAACAATAAATATTAAGCAAACAGATGCAAAGCGATGCATGCCATGATAAGTAGCGGTGCTAGGGGTGCCCTAACGCGGTATGAGGTGGTACCGGTGAAGGGGGGAAACATCCGGGAAAATATCCCCGGTGTTTCGCGTTTTCGGACAGATGAACCGGAGGGGGAAAGTTGCGTGTTCGTTACGCTAGGGATGCGTGGCTGACGAACGGGCTGCGTATCCCGATTCGTCTCGTCGTTCTGAGCAACTTTCATGTACAAAGTTTTTTCATACGAGCTACGGTTTTTTATATTAATTTTAAAAGATTTAAACCATTTTTAGGATTTATTTAATTATTTAAATTTAACATTATCCAGAATAGTGTTTGCTGGCGTCATCATGATGTCCAGTTGACCTGGTCAACCTGACAGGTGGGTCCCACCAATCAGTGACCCATTTTAATTAACACATTACTTAACCTAATCAGGATTAGTTAGGAGGGTGGGCCCCACTGTCATTGACTAATTAAGTAATTAACTAATCAGGTTAATTAGGTAACTAACGTTTAATTAGTTGTTTAACTTAATTAACTAACTTAATTATTTCTTTAGTTAATTAAATAATTATTATTTATTTTAATTTTAATTTTAATTTTTATCTATTAATTTTTTATCCTTTTTAATAGACGTTTTGGGCGTTGGGCCTGCGTGTAAGTGGCCCAGGGCCTTGCGGGCGCCGGGTTCATGGTTGCGGGTGCTCGCACCTGAGGCCATGAGAGGCGAGGGCGAGCGCGCCCGGGGCCTCGGTGGCCGACGACGATGGGAGCAGCGTCGGGCACGCGCGACGGCGAGACGAGCCGTGGCGGCCTTCGGCAGGCGGGAGGAAGCGCGGTAGGCGCCGGAGGCAATAGGTAGCAGGGGGCGGCGGTAGGTGTAGCCCCGGCGCGGCAGCACAGGCAAGCGGGGCGCGAGGCCACCACGAGCGGCGGCGCGAGCGGCCGGCGAGGCAGGCGCAGCAGGTGCAGCGGCGGTGGAGCAGAAGCAGGGCGGGGTCGACGCGAGAAGTGGGGCGTGCGCGAGAGGGAGCAGAGGCCGGCGCGCGAGGAGCTGCGGGAAGGCAAGCAGCAGAGCTCGGCAGGGGGCGCGCGGGAGGCTAGCAGCAACGACGACAGAGCAGCAGGGGGCGTGGCCGCGGGCACGTGCGACAGTGCGCGGGGGTGGGGGCGAGGCTCGGCAGCAGCAATAGCAGTAGTAGCAGCTACCGCAGCGGGAGGGCGTGGCCGCAGGCGGCGTTGGTGAGCGCAATGGCACGGCCGGCGGCCAGGTGCGAGCGGGCGGCGCGGTGACCGCGGGTGAAAGTGCGTTATATCGACTAGAGGGGGGGTGAATAGGCGATTTTTATGAAATTCTTCACTAAGGAATTTGCCGATGAGGAAATTCCTTAGCGAAGAACTACTAGCAGCAGAATAAGTACTCAAAAGTAAACATAACAGAATACAAGCATAGTCATCATGATGAAATGAAGATAGGCACAAACTACAGGAAGCGGAAGCACAGGATAACACAGGATGAAGACAAACAGACTGAGAAATTGAATTGAGGAAATTGAGAAAGTCTTCAAACACAGATATGAACAAGCACACAACACAGTTATGAGGAAATGAAAGAGTTGAGGAAATAGAACCAGTAAGCTTGGTGAAGACAATGATTTGGTAGACCAGTTCCAACTACTGTCTTAGTTGTACGTCTGGTTGGAGTGGCTGAGTATTTAAACTCGAGGACACACAGTCCCGGACACCTAGTCCTGAACACGCAGCTCAGGACACCCAGTCCTCACCGTATTCTCCTTGAACTAAGGTCACACATACCTCGTCCAATCACTCGTGGTAAGTCTTCAGGCGACTTCCAAACCTTCACAAACTTGGTCACTCGGCGATCCACAATTCCTCTTGGATGCTCTAGACCATGACGCCTAACCGTCTGGAAGAAGCACAGTCTTCAAAGGTAACACGCGTCAGATCCACGCAGGATCAATCTCTTCAGTGATGCTCAATCACTTGGGGTCTGTAAGTGTTTGGGTTTTGGGTTTTTCCCCACTTGATGATTTTCACTCAAAGTCCTCGGAGGATGGGTTGCTTTCAAATGACAAGTGCCAGTTTCTCTCGGAGCAGCCAGCCAGCTAGTGGTTGTAGGGGGCAGCTATTTATAGCCTAGGGAGCAGCCCGACATGATAAGACATAAATGCCCTTCAATGATATGATCGTTAGGTGGATATATATTTTAGGACAGCTGGCACATAGCACAACAACGGTCGGAATTTTGAGTAGCAAAATCCTTAGGGCTATCATGTTCCTCACTGTGTAGTTAATCCGCACTGGCGAATTCCTAACTCCTCAGTCAGAACAAACTCCTCAGAGACCAGAAGAACTTCGTCTCTGTCACTGAAGAAATTGACTGAACTGTATGAGATTTCCAATGGCTTCACTCGAAGGGATTGGTAGGTGAAGGATTTTGAGTTGAGCATCACATGGAAATTTTTCCTTAGTATTTTCTCGACCCCCTTTAACAGTACGGTGTTTCCTATGACTCAAGAAAGAGAAAATGAAACTACGAAAACAAAAGTCTTCACGCTTCATGTTCCTCGAATGAATACCAAGTCTTCAAGGTCACACCAATTTCTTCACTTTCAAAGTCTTCAAAGATTTAAAGTCTTCAGTCGAAGAACTTCATTTTTAGGGGTCGACTTTCTCTATAAATATCAAACTCCTCATAGGCTTATAGACCTGTGTACACTCAGAAACGCATTAGTCCCTTAACCTATAAGTCTTCAATACACCAAAATCACTAAGGGGAACTAGATGCACTTACAATCTCCCCCTTTTTTGTGATTGATGACAATATAGGTTAAGTTTTCAACGGGGATAAACATATGAAGTGTAAATACTGATATTGAGGAATTTGATTGCAAGATATAGAAGAACTCCCCCTGAAGATGTGCATAGTGAGAAATTTGCTTTTGAAGCAATGCACACTTGAAGAGTTGAATCATGGAGATCCCCCCCTATATCTTGTAATTCATACACGCATTTGACATATAACAGAGAAGAATTTGAAATGCATGATGAACTATGGTGACTGATGTAATTCAGCATGCGTGCATTAGCATATATGAGGAATAAGCATGCAGAAAAACATATCAAAAGTATCAGAGCACCATAGGGTTTAAGTTTACAACTCGATCCAATAAAGTCTTAGAAGAACGAGAGTTGTAACTTAACAAAAAAAATGCCCATATAGAAAGACCCGCTTGAAGACTAATTCAAAATTCTCCCCCTTTGTCATCAAATGACCAAAAGGATCGAATATGAGGACTAACGCCCCTGAAGAATATCAATTTGATGAAGGATCACCAGCGTTGTTGGGGTCATTTGTCGTAGTAGGGCCTGCCGCAGTGTCATCCAAGTCTTCATTTTCATCAGTGTCGCGCGATGAAGAATATGAGCTGGCCACCAGAGAAGGAACCTTGACCTTCTTGAATTTCTTCGGTGGAGGTGCAGACCAGTCAAAATCTTCATTGAGACCCATTTTATTCAGATCTTCTTCACCATACAGATGTGACAGGATTGATCAGGTGCGACCGAAGACTTGATGGAGGTAGTAATGGTTTTTCTTCACTGCATTGTGTGTAGCAGTCATGTTGTGAAGAAATGAACCAAACTGTCGCTTAACCCATTTGTGATTTCGATCCACCTTCTGGTGAAGACTAAGAAGAAGTTCACGGTCAGTCATCACGCGCGGAGCAGTGGCTTGAGGAGTGGACTTGGGTGCATTGGCAGAGTCATGTGTGGCAGAGTCATCATTGGTGGAGTAAGAGACAACTTTGCGAAATTGACCATCCAATGGACGAATGCCTTCATCAATAACAGCTGGTGCCTTGCCCTTTCCATCAACTGAGGAATAGGTCTGCTTGATGACTTCAATCAGGGGCAAGTAGCTGAGGTGATTCTGAAAATCAGCTTTGTAGTTAAGTGAAGACATTGTCCTGAGGAATCTCATAATCCAAGGTGCATAAGGCTTCAACTCAAATGGAGACAGTGCAACATTTGCCAGAGTCCTCATGAAGAAATCGTGATAATTGACAGGAATGCCATGAACGATGTTGAATACCAGATTCTTCATGATGCCAACAATTTCCTCATCAGATGAGTCGTGGCCTTTGATAGGACTTATTGTCCTCGTAAGAATACGATAGATAGTTCTGGGCACATAAAGCAATTCCTTCACGAGGAATTTGGTTCTTGGTGCCTGACCTAGCTTCAAAGGCTTCATCAGAACCTGCATGTAGTGATTTGTAAGCTCAGGTTCATTGTAGATACACCGAGCTTCTTCAAGGGGAGGACTAAGTGGTAAGGCACGAAGCAATTCAGAGGCTGGTGCAGTGTAGTGAGTATTTTCAGACATCCAGTCCAACACCCATGAATTCACATCTTCAGAATGTCCTGTGATGTGCAGCGTTGCATAGAATTGAAGAATCGGTTCTTCATTCCAATCGCAGATGTCAGAGCAAAAGTTTAACAGTCCAGCGTCGTGAAGAACACTAAGGACTGGTGTGAAGCACGACAGAGATTCCATATCCACGTGAGGAATATGATCATGGAAGAAGATTTTCTCTTTGTTGAACAGCACTGAGGAATAGAAATTTTGCTTGACTAGCAGTCCAGAAATGCCTCTTCCTAATGCGAGCAGAGTTGTATGGGTTGTAATCTTCGAAGAATACGTGCTCGCCAAAGAAATCATCAGCCTTGAACTTTTTCTTGCATGAGAATGGATCCTTTGGCTTCGGCAGAGGAGTGTCAGTGAGTTGCATCACGACCTCAGGAATCGCAATATCAGGTTCTTCAGGCTGAGGAATTTCTGGTTCCTCTTTAGTGGCAGTCTGCGTCTTCAGATGTTCAGCAGCAACATTTTCTTTAGCACTAGTGGCTGGAATTTTCTCATGTACAAATGAAGTGGGGTGAGTTTCTTCAGAGCCCATTTGAACAGTTGGCACAGGCGACTGAGGTATTTGCTGCAGCGGTGTGAACATTGGAGAGTTTGGATGCTGACTTTCCCAGAATTCATCACTAATTACGTGTGTGGAGCAGCCAACGACCACATCTTCATCTTCCATTTCTTCAACGCCAGCCTCTTCAGCTGTGAAGTGAGGCATGGGCGAGGAGATGACAGGTGTTGAAGGGATCATATCCACTTCAATTTCTTCATCAATCTGCTCTGACGAAGTAGCAGAATGATTTTCTTCATCAAATCTGCTAGGGATCTCATATTCTTCACCAAAAGGAACAAGGTCCTTTGATGGCCTGGTTGAGATGGGAACAACATCAATGGGATTAGCAAAGGAACTTGGCATAGGCTTCATCTTCTTCGGAGCTGAAGAATCTGAAGCAGCTGATGCTTTCCTTTTCTTCACTATTGCATGCTCTGCAACCTTGGTCTTCTTCACATCTGATGCAGATGGAAGGATTGGAGTTGGTGTAGGCGCAGGAGGAGCAGAGGAATCTGGTTGATTTTCTTCATTTTCTTCAGACTCACCACTAATGGGTGCCCTGGCAATTTCTTCAGCGGCTGGAATGCAGTCACCAGCCTTGGAACTCAAGTTTTCTTCAGTAGCCTGATTGTCATCAGCGGCGCTGGCATTTTCTTCAGTAGGCTGAGCAGATGCTTCAGCCTGAGGAATTTCCTGTTGTGTTGGGGCTGCAACAGTGGAGGTGAACTATTCTATGATCTTTAGAAATCTGACTTTGGCTCCCAGCCAGTCAGCATAATAGTGATCAAATTCATCACTCAGTTTCTTGATTTCAGATTGGAGAGCAACTAGTTCTTCAGGTGAAAGCTTCAGAACGTTTTGCTTTAGAAAGTGCTCTTTCTTGTACTGCGCTTTCTTCACTCTCCTCCCCTGTTCGAATTTCCACTTCTCTTCTTGTATGAAGTGAGTCATCATGTGACTTTGACTAGGAGTCAGCTTGAAATCAGGCATGGGAGTGTTGGGGTCCTTGTGCCAAACATCAATGTATTCGAGGGTCAACTGGGGATCCAAAAGCAGTGGCACATTTGTTCCCTTGGCTCTAGCGGCCCCTGACTTGCCTATCTCTGATGATTTCTGCAAGTTCATCATCATCAGCTTCGTCTTCATCAGACGACACTTGGAAAGTGACTTGCTTATTTTGAGGACTTAGTCGAGGACCGCGTCCAGCAGTTGACTTAGTCTTCAGCAGTGAGGGGCCAGCTGAGGAACTTGGTGCAGCTGAGGAACTTGCTGAGACACCTGAGGCAATAGATATGCCTGCAGTCCTTTGGGATGAGGCAAGATGCACAGGTGTTGAGGACTTTATCGGAACAGCTGAGGACTTTGGAGGAGTTGAGGATTTTGAAGGAGCAGGAGCAGCATGAGGAATTGGCCGTGAGGGCTTTGAGGATTCTGGCCGTGAGGGCATTGCTGAGGAACTTGGCCTTGAGGGCATTGTTGGTGAAGCACTTGGCTTGCACGCAGGCTTCTTTGACGTAGCCTTCTTCGGCTTGACAGCAGAGGCCTCAGCAGAGGCAGCAGCAGCAGAGTCTTCATTGAATTTCATCACTACTTCTCTGGCTTGCTTAGCCAACTTGGCTTGGCGCTTGGCCCATTCGTCAGGATAGTCCTCACCGCGCTTGAGGCTGGTGGGATCAGCTATTTGGCCAGGTGCCAATGGAGCTCTTGGGCATGGAGGATTGAGTGCGAATTTCTTCATGTACTTTGGAGTTACATACCTGTACTCCCTCCATTCTCTTGCCCATCTCCTTTCTATCCTCTGTATGCACACCTTGCGCTGATTTTTGTCCTCTTTTCCAAACTTGGCCTCATCAGGAGTGCAGTAATCTTTGTATATGTCCTTAGGGATTTCAAAGGCAGTCATGACCTCAGGCTTCTTTCCTCCTTTTTGTGGCCTTTTACCATCAGCCATTTTCTTCAGTTGAGGAATTTGAACAATCAAATTCTCTGAAGAAGTATGCAACTTTTCTTCGAGGAACGCTGCAAATGAGTTAAGTAGATGAGAACCTAGTGATTCAACAACTGACATGTGTACCTGTGAACAGAGTATAGTTGCGAGGAATTTGGAGATGTCATATGCGTTCTTAGAAGGTTTTTTTAAAGAACAAGTTTGAGGAATTTAACCAGATGAGTCTTGAAGAATTTCACTACGCGTTCTTTGTCTTAGGTTCCAGAGTTGTATAGATCGAAGATCCACACAATTGAGGAATCTTGAAGAAAAATGATGCTTAGAGAAACGAATCAAGAACATATGACTTGTGAGGTGTTCAGTGTGTGAAGCTATGAAGAAAAACACTTTTGAAGATTTTGTAGATAATCATTCGAATCAACAAGGGCAGTAAAAGTAACTTTTAATTACCCTGGACAATGAACACGATGAACAGTGAGGTGTGGAGATGAAGTTTGTCTGTGTAGATCTTCCACACCCTAACTCGATGGAGGAAGACGGCTACGGGGGCGGCGGAGTGAAGATTTCCGCGGTCGCCGCGAGTACATCGGCGACGAGGTCGAGGCAGTGATGCTCTTCCTCACCGGCGGCGATGAAGTAGCGGCGGCGCTAGGGTTTGAGAAGCTCGAGCTGGAGAGAGAGGTCGAGCGGAGTAAAAGAAGTGAGGAAGGGAAGGAGGGGTATTTATAGCCCGAAGAAATTGGATGAACGTGCCCCTGACCCTTCTCATTTGCATGACATGTGTCACCCACGTACTGAGAGGTGGAGATCGTGTGTGATCGTGGGTGAATGGATAAGTGTATCGTGGGATGCGGGATGGTTTGAGCGGCAAAGCCAAAAATTTAGATAAGATAGGTTTTAAAGTTCCATTCGCAATTTCTTCAGCTGACATGGACACAGTGAAGATTTTGAACGAGTTTCAAATAGAACGCACATGAAGAATTTGTGAACAGATTGGGTTGAGTATAGCATAGAGGGGAAGGGTCCGATCACATTCACTTAGCAAAAAAATCAACTTGAAGAATTAGCAATAAGTGAATGCTGTAGAGGACATAAACTCATATATATATATATAGCCAATGAAGTAAAACAACGGAAACAGTGAAGATAATGCAAAGTTGAAGAATATGACTAATTGAGGAATTTCAACTTTTGGTGGTGGCATGACCCACCGTATAAGAATGATGATTTTAGACACCGCGTACAATTATCATAGGGTTCTGAGAATCAAATTCTTCGTTAATTTCTTCACACTAAGAGTGCTATTCTTCATTGATTGAAGAGAAACGTTTCTTCATGTGTTGCACATCTAAGTCATCAATTTTGCATAAGTGTTAGGATGAGTGTCCTTTTCAAAGAACATTCGAAGATTCTAGGATATTTATCTCACACCACAACTTGCTAAATCTCTTCTCATCCAAGGGCTTTGTGAAGATATCGGCTAGCTATTCTTCAGTCTTCACATGCTCAATAGAAATATCGCCCTTCAACACATGATCACGAAAAAAATGATGACGAATCTGAATGTGCTTAGTCTTTGAGTGCTGAACTGGGTTGTGAGCAATCTTGATGGCACTCTCATTGTCACAGAAGAGAGGCACATTCTTCATGTTGACACCGTAGTCCTTGAGAGTTTGCTTCATCCATAGCAATTGAGCACAGCAAGAACCAGCGGCAATGTACTCAGCTTCAGCAGTAGATAGTGATACACAGTTCTATTTCTTTGAGGACCAACAGACCAAAGATCGTCCGAGGAAATGACATGTACCAGATGTTGACTTGCGGTCCACACGATCACCAGCATAGTCAGAGTCAAAATATCCAATGAGATCAAAAGCCGAGCCCTTGGGGTACCATAATCCAAGTGTTGGTGTGTGAGCTAGATATCGAAGAATATGTTTCACAGCCTTATGGTGTGATTCCTTCGGTGCAGCTTGAAATCGGGCACACATGCAAACACTAAGCATTATATCTGGCCTAGATGCACATAAGTACAATAAAGAGCCAATCATGGAGCGGTATACCTTATGATGGAAGTAAATACCATTTTCATCAGTGCGCAGATGGCCATTTGTGGGCATAGGAATTTTGACGCCTTTGCAATCTTGCATGCCGAATTTCCTCAGTACATCCTTGAGGTATTTCTCCTGATATATGAATATGCCATTGCGTTGTTGACGAATTTGAAGACCCAAGAAGAATTTCAACTCTCCCATCATAGACATTTGATATTCTTCACTCATCATATAGGCAAATTCATCACTATAATGTTGGTTAGTACAACCAAAGATAATATCATCAACATATATTTGGCACACAAACAATTCACCATCATAGGATTTAGTGAAAAGAGTAGGGTCGAGTGAACCGGGTTTGAAGCCTTTCTTCATGAGGAATTGCTTCAAGGTATCATACCACGCCTATGGGGCCTGCTTGAGGCCATAGAGGGCCTTGTTGAGTCTGAAGACTTTGTCAGGATTCTTTGGATCTTCAAAACCTGGGGGTTGAGCAACATATACTTCTTCCTCAAGCTTACCATTGAGGAATGCACTTTTCACATCCATTTGATATAAAGTGATATCATGATGGTTAGCATAAGCAAGTAATATGCGAATAGCCTCAAGTCTAGCAACAGGTGCAAAAGTTTCATCGAAATCAATTCCTTCAACCTGTGTGTAGCCTTGTGCTACAAGCTGTGCCTTATTCCTCACCACAAGGCCATTTTCATCTTGCTTGTTGCGGTAGATCCACTTTGTGCCAATGATATTGTGCTTGCGAGGATCTGGACGTTTGACCAGTTCCTAGACATTGTTGAGCTTGAACTGATGTAATTCTTCTTGCATGGCCTGAATCCACTCAGGCTCCAGAAATGCTTCATCTACCTTAGTGTGCTCTATAATAGAGACAAAATCATAGTGCCCACAAAAGTTAGATAAATGTGAAGCTTTTGAGCGTGTGAGAGGACCTGGCGCTTTGATGTCATTGATGATCTTTTCAACTTGCACTTCTTTTGCAATGCGAGGATGAGCTGGTTGTCGTTGAAGAATTTGATCAGCATTTTCTTCAGCACCATTTTCTTCAGTATTTTCTTCAGGTGCATTAGCTCGACGTTCTTCATGTTCTGGAATGAATTCTTCAGTAGGAATGACATCCTCAGTAGCCTTGAACTTGATAGTTTCCTCAGGTGCTGGTTCATCTATCACAGTAGGTAGGTGCTCTCTTTGCGAGCCATTAGTTTCATCGAACCGCACATCTACAGTTTCAACAACCTTGTGAAGAACGTTGTTGAAGACTCTGTAGGTGTGCGAGTCCTTACCGTAACCAAGCATAAAACCTTCATGTGCTTTCGGTGCAAATTTTGAGTTGTGATGAGGATCTCTAATCCAACATTTTGCACCAAAGACTTTGAAATAACTTACATTGGGTTTTTTATCAGTGAGGAGTTCATAGGAAGTCTTCTTGAAGAATTTGTGAAGATATACTCTGTTGATGATGTGGCACGCAGTATCAATTGCCTCAGTCTAGAAACGACAAGGCGTTTTGTATTCATCAAGCATAGTGCGACCCATCTCAGCAAGAGTCCCGTTCTTGCGCTCCACGACGTCGTTTTGCTGAGGAGTATAAGGAGTAGATAACTCATGAGTAATACCAAGTTCATCAAGATAGTCATCGAGACCAGAATTATTGAACTCAGTGCCATTGTCACTTCTGATGTGCTTGATCTTCACACCAAAGTTGGTTGAAGCCCTCGAGGAAAATCTTTTGAAGACTTCCTGCACTTCATGTTTGTAAGTAACAAGGTGTACCCATGTGTAACGCGAGTAATCATCAATAATAACAAAGCCATATTGAGACGCTTCATTTGAAATAGCAGAATAATGATTAGGACCAAAGAGATCCATGTGAAGCAATTCAAATGGGCGAGTGGTGGTCATGATAGTCTTCGCTGGATACTTGGCCTTCGTCATCTTCCCAGCTTCACAGGCTTCGCATAGGTGATCCTTGAGGAATTTGACATTCTCGATGCCAATGACATGCTTCTTCTTTGCAAGCGTGTGCAAATTCCTCATGCCTGCATGACCAAGTCGTCGATGCCAGAGCCAGCCTTCTGAAGCTTTTGCAAGTAGACACACGGCTGGTTGTGGTCCTGTAGAGAAATTAACAATATACAGGTCTCCTCTCCTAAAGTCTTCGAAGACTTTGGAATCGTCAGCTTCCATAACCACAACACAATGGTACTTGCCAAAGAGAACAACCAATCAAGATCACAAAGCATTGAGACAGACATAAGGTTGTATCCTAGGGACTCAACAAGCATGACTTTGTCCATGTGTCGATCCTTTGTGATCGCAACCTTACCTAGACCCAATACCTAACTTTTGCCTTTGTCAGCAAAGATGATATGCTTCAGATGCGACGGAGATAATGGAGCATCCATCAATGGATTCTTGTCACCAGTCATGTGATTTGTACATCCACTATCGAGGACCCACTCAGTGTCTTTGGGTTGATCATCCTGCAGATGAATTAGTGCAGCTTACAAACTCATATACTTCATCAGTGAAGAATATGACATCAATTCATCAGATCAATTTCATCAAGCAAAAGAGATTACGTACGTCTGGAGACCTAACCCTGCAGAAGAGATTAGTTCTTTTTCTTCACCACCCACATCTGAAGGGGTGGCAAAGAGTTCATCACTCTGCGAGCTCCATACGAGAAGGATGGCATGGAAGCCAGTCCATTTCGTTTCACATAAGAGGGGTTAGAATAAGCATAAGAGTAAGCAGAGAAATTCTTCGAGGACTTATGGACATAATGATTTGAAGAATAATGCACATATCCATAATCCTTAGATCTTCCCTGCGAAACAGACGGGTTAGTACGATGATGTTCATATGAGGACTTTGATCCATATGAGGAATATGATCCATGTGAGGAGTTTGGTCCGTATGAGGACTTGGATCCATATGAAGAATTTGGTCCATATGAAGAATTTGATCTGGGGTTCCTATTCTTCACAGGTGACATCATGATGACATTCACCTGAAGATTTTCAAGGCATCTTTTGGGAACCCAGGTTTTCTTCATAGGGGAACCGCTCCTGCAGTTAGTGCCAACATATCTAGCAAATACTTCACCATTCTGATTTTTGAACAGTTTATAGTTGGAGTCAAATGACTCATCATCAGAATGAGGAGATTCACATGCATATCCAGATAGGTTATATGGATCAACTGGAGTTCCCTTTGCAGCAACTCATATAGTTTTGGGGTACTGCTCAGGCTTCCAATATGTACCATCAGCGTTGAGTTTCCTCTCAAAGGCAATACCCTCTTTCCTAGGGTTCCTGTTGAGGATCTGCTTTTTAAGCACATCACAAAGAGTCCGATGCCCTTTGAGGCTTTTGTACATGCCTGTCATGTACAATTCCTTCAGCCCTGCATTGTCAGTGATACTAGCAATGTCCTCATATAAGGAATTAGTGATAGCAGAGGCATGTGAAGAATTTGAAACATTAGCAGCATTTGAACATTCAGGTGAAGAATTAGCAGATTCACATTCAATGCATTTCAAACAAGGAGGAACAAATTCTTCCTGAGATGCGCTGATTTGTTGAGCAAGTAATGAATCGCGCTCCTTATGAAGATCTTCATAACTCACTCTTAGCTTCTCAAGGTCTTGCTTTCTTTGAAGCAATTCATAAGAAAGCTTCTCATGATCGGATAAGAGAGTGTTATGATGACCTTGAAGATTGTCAAACCTAGTCTGAAGTCTCTGAAGATTTCCAGTCAAGGCTTCAGTGCGATCCATTTCTTCACCCAACATATCATCACTTTTGTCTAGCATGTTTTGAACCTTTTCAAGAGCCCTTTGAAGTTTTACAGCAATCTTAGCAAGTTTAGAATAGCTGGGCTTAAGGTTTTCATCAGATTCATTCTCACTTGATTCAGAGGAGGTATATTTGAGTACCTTGGCACCCTTTGCCATGAAGCAATAGGTGGGAGCGTAGTCATCATCGCCTTCATCAGCCTTGTTGGTGAGGTCATTTTCTTCAGTGTTGAAGATAGACTTGCTGAAGAATGCAGTAGCGAGAGCTAGGCTCGCCACTCCGGATTCAGACTCCTCAGATGACTCCTCTTCCTCATTTTCTTCACATTCAGCCTCAAGAGTCCATTTCCTTGCCAATGAATGCCCTAGCCTTCTTGGAACTGCTCTTCTTGTGATATGAAGACTTTGAGGATTTTGATGATGAAGATTTTGTGGATTTCTTCTTTTTCTTCGCATCATTAGAACTGCAATCTTTGCATTTCTTCTTCTTTGATTCCTTTTCCCACTGAGGACAATCTTGAATGTAATGTCCAGGTTTCTTGCATTTGTGACAGAGCCCCCTCTTGTAGTCACTGGATGAGGAATCATTGCTCCTTGAGGGTCTTCCAAGGCGACCACGTCTTGAGAACTTTTGGGACTTCTTCATGAGCAGAGCTAGATCATGGCTTAGTTCTTCAGGATCACCAAGGCTGCTACCAGAGTCTTCATCTTCGGACTCAGATACCGCCTTGGCCTTCAGTGCGCGTGATCTGCCATAGCTCAAACCATAGAGATCTCTTTTTTCAGCAAGTTGGAACTCATGAGTATTTAGCCTCTCGAGAATATTAGCGGGATCAAGTGACTTGTAATCAGCACGTTCTTGTATCATCAATGCCAGAGTGTCAAATGAGGAATCAAGCGATCTCAGCAATTTCTTCACCACCTCATGGTCGGTGATGTCAGTGGCACCAAGTACTTGAAGCTCATTTGAGATGTCAGTGAGGCGATCGAATGTTTGTTGAACATTTTCATTGTCGAGTCTTTTGAAGTGGTTGAAGAGATTGCGAAGAACATCAACTCGGGAGTCACGCTGTGTTGAGACTCCTTCATTCACTTTGGACAACCTGTCCCAGATAAGCTTCGTTGTGTCCAAAGCACTCACTCTGCCATACTGTCCTTTGCTCAGATGGCCACATATGATATTCTTTGCTTGAGAGTTGAGTTGCTTGAATCTCTTCACATCAGCAGCATTCAGAGAAGGTGTGACTGAGGGAACACCATTTTCCACAACATACCAGAGATCGTTATCAATTGCCTCAAGATGCATTTGTATCTTATTCTTCCAGTAGGGGTAGTCCGTCCCATCAAAGGTAGGACACCCAGCAAAGACCTTGATCATACCTGCGGTCGACATAACTAAAACTCCAGGCGGTTAAACCAAAATCACACAGAGGGGGGAGTACCTTGCTCCGGTACCAATTGAAAGTGCGTTATATCGACTAGAGGGGGGCTGAATAGGCGATTTTTATGAAATTCTTCACTAAGGAATTTGCCGCTGAGGAAATTCCTTAGCGAAGAAATACTAGCAGCGGAATAAGTACTCAAAAGTAAACATAACAGAATACAAGCATAGTCATCATGATGAAATCAACACAGACACATAGTACAGGAAGCGTAAGCACATGATAACACAGGATGAAGACAAACAGACTGAAGAAATTGAACTGAGGAAATTGAGAAAGTCTTCAGTCAAAGTCTTCAAACATAGATATGAACAAGCACACAACACAGTTATGAGGAAATGAAAGAGTTGAGGAAATAGAACCAGTAAGCTTGGTGAAGACAATGATTTGGTAGACCAGTTCCAACTGCTGTCTCAGTTGTACGTTTGGTTGGAGCGGCTGAGTATTTAAACTCAAGGACACACAGTCCCGGACACCTAGTCTTGAACACGCAGCTCAGGACACCTAGTCCTCACCGTGTTCTCCTTGAACTAAGGTCACACAGACCTCGTCCAATCACTCGTGGTAAGTCTTCAGGCGACTTCCAAACCTTCACAAACTTGGTCACTCGATGATCCACAATTCCTCTTGGATGCTCTAGACCATGACGCCTAACCGTCTGGAAGAAGCACAATCTTCAAAGGTAACAAGCGTCGGATCCACGCAGGATCAATCTCTTCAGTGATGCTCAATCACTTGGGGTTTGTAGGTGTTTGGGTTTTGGGTTTTTCCTCACTTGATGATTTCGCTCAAAGTCCTCGGAGGATGGGTTGCTCTCAAATGACAAGTGTCAGTTTCTCTCGGAGCAGCCAGCCAGCTAGTGGTTGTAGGGGGCGGCTATTTATAGCCTAGGGAGCAGCCCGACATGATAAGACATAAATGCCCTTCAATGATATAACCGTTAGGTGGATATATATTTTGGGACAGCTGGCGCATAGCACAGCAACGGTCGGAATTTTGAGTAGCAAAATCCTCAGGGCTATCATGTTCCTCACTGTGTAGGTAATCTGCACTGGCGAATTCCTAACTCCTTAGTCAGAACAAATTCCTCAGAGACTAGAAGAACTTCGTCTCTGTCACTAAAGAAATTGACTGAACTGTATGAGATTTCCAATGGCTTCACTTGAAGGGATTGGTAGGTGAAGGATTTTGAGTTGAGCATCACATGGAAAGTTTTCCTTAGTATTTCCTCGACCCCCTTTAATAGTACGGTGTTTCCTATGACTCAAGAAAGAGAAAATGAAACTACGAAAACAAAAATCTTCACACTTCATGTTCCTCGAATGAATACCAAGTCTTCAAGGTCACACCAATTTCTTCACTTTCAAAGTCTTCAGAAAGTCTTCAGAGATTTAAAGTCTTCAGTCGAAGAACTTCATTTTTAGGGGTCGACTTTCTCTGTAAATATCAAACTCCTCATAGACTTATAGACCTGTGTACACTCACAAACGCATTAGTCCCTTAACCTATAAGTCTTCAATACACCAAAATTGTCAGGACCGGGTTTTCAGGATATAATTTCCAGAAAATGGCCCTTGTGCTCACCAGCCCCAGGATTATTGTTAGCTGATGAGGCACCAACTTGATACAGAAATTCCAAGCAAAAGTACATAATATGTAGTACAAGACCACTCTGGCCTGTGAGTACAACAAAAGGTTTCTAGGGGTTGATGGCGGAAGCGGTTTGTGGTTCACCACGGTCTATGGGACTCCATTTCCCACAGGAACAGCTGACCAGGTTAACTCCTATCTTCGCGAGGCTGCTATCACCGTTGCTTAGGTTCCGAGACTGTCATCACAATGCTCCTCTCCAAGCAAGCAATCTGGCCAAGATAATAGCCAGGGACAAGCCAGTGAGTACTTTTGAATGTACTCGCAAACATTATGAACACGGGTATAATATAGCAACCGATAATCATGCTCTGAAAACACTCTACAATCACGACGTCAGTCATGAAAATGGAATCCCTGATGTATGCAAGTAGGTTATTTATATGCAACATGTATAGGCAATAATAGAATAGTAATAAAGTGCACCGATCGGATGTCTGATGCGACGTCTCGAAAGGATAGTAAAAGTGAGCATGCCTCAGTCGGGCGTCTCAGCGACACCACATAAAGGGCTTATAAAGTGAATAAAATAACAAGCATGCCACAGTCGGGCGTCTGAGCGACACCACATAAAGGGCTTATAAAGTAAATAAATAACAAGCATGCCATAGTCGGGCGTCTGAGCGACACCACATAAAGGGCTTATAAAGTGAATAAAATAACAAGCATGCCACAGTCGGGCGTCTGAGCGACACCACATAAAGGGCTTATAAATTAAATAAATAATCACCGTGAATATCCGGGAGGTAGAACCGTCCCAGGGATATTCATTACTTCAAACAATATACTTGGTTAGTCCACAACAATAAAAATCATAACAATCATATATCACAAGTAAAAATCCATATGTTCTGGTTTAACAGTTTTACCTCCGAAGATCGACACTAAGACCGACACTTGACCCATCCCAGACTGTAGTCCTTAACCATGGACACGGCTATTCGAATAGGTTTAATACCTCTGCAGATGGTGTACTCTTTACCCACGAGTAACGGATTTCTTTAGTCCATCGGAACTAATTCCGTCTATGGTCTTTTAGTCGAAAACACGCCTGACTTGCACAGACCAGCTTAACTTTACTCGTGTCTGGAATCACCCATGACACCTATTAAGCAAAACTCTAAGTGGGGAGGCTACAACCTCACGTAGCATGGGATCAAATTTCTATCGCACGCTCTAAGGGGTGCCCCCTCTCGGTCCCAACCGGAAACACCCATGCCCCCGGACCAGGTGGCATGCCTACCGGCTACAACCGGTATCTTCCACCATGGCCTCTCTGTACGGTGTGTGCTAAGACAGGGGTTGACAACTTACTGAACCGTACCCTACCTACGACAGGGACAAGTGGTAGCACGAAACGAGTATGGGGGTTACCGGAACAAGACTCGATCTACGGCCGACTCAGGAGGCTTAAGTATTTCCTGCATGATTAGCTCAAGAATAATATTTCACATCCATTAGACACCACCACCACTCATCATAACTTCCCCTGCCCTACCGGTCATAACCGTCTCGACTAGGGACAAGCTCGGGTCTACCCAAGACAGAGGCTTTCCCGGATCCTTCCCGGTAGGCATGAGAGGCATATGGGGGTGATTGCTATCATAAGCATATCCATTTCCAACAGCAAGTATTTTCGTTATGCACTCAATGCGTATGATCATGTCGTTATAAAAATAATTAATGCTCCATGTCGAGGTGGTATTTAACCGCATCAAACAGTCCCCAAAATATTACGCTAGGGTTCAGAATGCTTGCCTTCAAGTTGTGGAGAGGTGGGGGTGCTCTCCAAAACTTTTTGAAAGTTTTCTTCCTCTCTCCAAAATCCTATTTTAAATAAATTTTGAATTAACACACATTTTCAAAATAGCACAAAAAAGTTGTTTGAATTTTTTTCAAATAAATCTTAAAATAAACTAGACAACATTTGAGAGATGTAGGAAAAAGAATCAATTCATTTGGAGTTATATTTAAAAAGTTATAGCCAGTCAAAGATTTGGTAAAAATCTGTTTTTAAATAAAGATATAAAAGAAAACGCTTCAGACAGGAATACATTTTCGGAGCGGAGGAAATGTACTGGGGTGGTTTACATTTTCACTTAAACACGTGGACCGGTGCGGGGGTCACTGACAGTGGGTCCAGGGGGCCCACTGGTCAGGTTTGACCAGGCCCCTTTCCCTCTTCTTCCTTTGCCCGAGCGGGAGGCGGGGCTCCGGCGACGCTCGCCAGAGAACGGTGGCACCTCTCGAGAAACAGAGGCCACCCGCGGGCTCAGGGGGTCGAGGCGGTTCCTCCGGTGGTCGTCACGCTCCCTGGGGTAGTCGGAGCTGCCGGCGGCGAGCTCCACAGCGGGTGGTGGCCGCCGGGCAAAGTGAGTTTTCGCTTGCGGTGAGTCCTGAGCAAAATTGAGTAGGAGGTTGGACTCACGAGAGGGAGAGGAAGCTCCTGGTGAAGAGAGTGGAGAGGGGGAGGCCCTGGTGGCGCCGGAATGGCCGGGGCAGTGGCGGCGATAGGAGTTGCCGGAGAGGAAGAAGACGACCCCCTGGTCTTCCTACTGCTATGGGTGGGTCGGTGAGGGAGTGAGAGAGGCTGCATGAGGCCTGGACGAGCTCGGGGGTACTATTTATAGTGCATCCATGGCGGTTCCGCGGTCGAGGATAAGGTCGCCGATGAACTGCCTCTCTGTAGTGGTCAAGGCGACATGGCGGCGACGAGAGCTTGCTGACGAGCGAGGGGATAAGCTTGCGCGGCTCCCAGGGGCAGGTGGCGAGCCGGGGTGGCTCGGGCGGCGCCGACCGGGGCAGGAGCCACTGTGGCCGGCCGCTAGCCGCCGTGGCCGACCTGACCGCGGCCCTATGCGGCTCCAGGGAAGAGCTTGGGCGTTTGCTGCGAGTGGATGAGGTCGGGGGCGGCTCTGCGGGCGAGCAGGGGTTGGTGGCGAGAAGTGGGCGCGACGCGGCGGCTCGGGTGCACGTGCGTGCAAAACGCACGTTCTGGGCGCGCCCAGAGCACGCCCGGGATGTGTTCGACGAATTGCCAGTGCATGCTAGAGGTCGCGGGTGAGGCTGGCAAGAAACAGGGCTAGGTTAGAGTTAGCAAGAAGGTAAATGGACATGGTGGTTAGGTCAAGTGTTCAAGTTTATAATGCAAATAAAAACTCATGCCAATTTTGTCCATGCTCTCAGGGTGTTTGACAAAATGCCACAGGCACCTAGGCATTTCTTGGTGTGGCCAACTCTTCCAGATTGAGGCCTCTTTGGATGCATAAGAGGGTGGTGAGGTTAGTTTGTAAAAAGCACAAACTTGTTAGTGCAAGTTTTGCAAAACTTCAATTCTGGACAGGAGGTAAATGGTATCATCTCATGAACCAAAATTATTCCAATGGTTGCATGCTCCTGGACTTAGGGGTTTTGTAGGGTGGTCTATGAGAAGGAGAAAGAATCAAGGGCAAAAGAGCAAGCAAAAATATGGTTGCTGTACAAACCATCAAGTTGGAACAGAATGCAAAAGAGGTTGATTCACTCAAATTTTTCAAAGGACATCACTGGGTTTTTGCATAAAGTTGAATGATATGCTACTACTATCATACCACAATTTTGGTGGAAGCTAGAATGAAATATTTAAGTGGGCTGTAGGCAAAATTGCCCACTGGACCAGGGAAGAAAATTTTGTGTAGAGCTCAAAATATTTCTGTATAAAAGATGTTTTTGCATAAAAGTGGTTTAAAAACATCACATGATATCTCCAAATTTTGGTTGAAAATTTGAATGAATTTATCAAATGGTTGTAGTTCAAATATGGCCATAAAACCATGGAAAAACCATTTTTCAAGAAATAAAGATTTAGGAAAATAATTATATAATTAATTCCATTGATAAAAGAAAAGTTTTTCTTGAGGGGGTAGACAAGTCCAATAACATATTTGAAAGGTTTTCACTATGGGGAAAAACTCCATGATAATAAGGGAGAAAATGGTTCTGAAATCAAAAGGAAGCCCAGAAAATAAAAGTTTTAATCTCCTGGCAAAATTTTAATTAATAAAACAAGGTCAAGATTTTGGGGTGTCACAAAAATCACTAAGGGGCACTAGATGCACTTACAGCGGGGCAGATGCAGGGAACCGCGGTGGGGCGTGCAGAGGGGTGGCCGTGGGGAGTGGTGGCCAGGGCAGGGCCAGTGGCCTACGATGCGGATGTG
Organism: Triticum dicoccoides; assembly: GCF_002162155.2. NCBI lineage: Eukaryota > Viridiplantae > Streptophyta > Magnoliopsida > Poales > Poaceae > Triticum > Triticum dicoccoides. The sequence goes on along the minus strand of NC_041392.1, from coordinate 589,188,252 downwards.
ACCACGGGCGCGGTGAAGCGGCAGCAACGGAGGTGCAGGGTCAGCGGGCGAGGTGAGCGCGGTGGTGCGGTGGTGGTCGCGAGGAGCGGGAGCGGCGCAGCAGGGGAAGAGGCCGGGCCTCACCACGAGATGTAGGGACAAGGGCAGCGGGGCTCGGGGAGGTAGACGGGGAGGCGACGGCGGAGACGGGCGACACCGGCGACGGGGCGCAGGGACGAGGCGGCGGGGTCGGGGCGCGCCGGGCCATGATCCAGATGCAGACGAGGGGGGTTGTGGGGATCGTGGGGGGATGGGTTTGGTTAGGTTACTGGGTGAGGGGGCCATATAGGCCAAGGCTGGGCCGGCCGACGCAGTGGCCAGCTGGGCCAAACGGCCCAGGGAGAGGGTTATTTTTTTTACTTTCTTTTGTTTTTATTTTGTTTTTCTTTACAATTTATTCTTTTCTGTTTTAGTTTAGTCACACTTTATTTTAGTTTTTATAAAATATGATCATAGCTCCTAACATAAGGTTTCAGAACAACCCTCTACCGTAAAAAGTTTTGTGGTCAAATAAACTAGTTTAACATTTGTTTATTATTTAAAATCATTTGAATAATTGTTTTGCTATGATTTTATTCACTTTAGAGTATTTAACCATTTCATAAAAGTGTGGTTCCTCCACCATAATTGATTATGATTTATTTGGTACAATTTGAACATTTTTTATTTGATAATTGAAAACTTTTATTGTTTGACTTTAATTGAAATTTGAATTTGGCTCGGATCTTAACTAACACGAGATTAGCAACAGTAATCGTGGTGACATGGCATCATTACCAGAGGGTTACTGTAGCTTGATTATTCGGGCATCACAATTCTCCTCCACTACAAGAAATCTCGTCCCGAGATTTAAGAGGGGAGTAAGGGAAAGATGTGGCTACGAAATTCTATTGAGTCTTCTCGGTCTTGGTTGCTCTTCTCGAAGAGGTCGACCCATTACATCGATGTCTTCATTCCTCCGCTTCAGGTCATCATGATGAAGTCATCATCCTTTTCTTCGGTAACTCCAACGTACTTACGAATTGGTAGGGGCAGCTCGGCTGCCACAGAATGCTTACGAGGGAAACAATCCGGGGTTAACCCATGAATGAGTATAAGATTATCTCTCGAGTTGAACATATAAAATACATCGAGAGTATGGTACGAAGGTACAATGAGAGGGCCCAAGCGGATAGATAGCTGCTCAAAGTCTGAACTAGAGTGGGAAAGGGGTTCAGAGCGGCGAGAGTAAGTATTGCGTCTGATACCATAATAGAGCACTAGGAAGGTGGCTTGCGAATTACCTACGAAACTAAGAGCAAGGGATAACTTTGTCAACAAGGTGTACAGGAGAGTCAGGTTTCGATCCTGTGGAATTGTGGGTTATGGGCCCACCATGTGGTTAAAAGTAGGATGGTCGGTGACATCTTGCATGGTCAAGATAGGCAGGCATGTCAGAGGGTAGCATGTCAGTTATGTCGGCAACAACGTCGGTACCAACGGCGAGGGACGAAGAGAACCATTTTCCTGCTCGTTGAACGAGGCGGACCAATAGGCAAAGTTCTCGTCCATCGGTGGCTACCGGAATGTCATCAACAATAGTAACAGGGTCTTGCTGACAGGATTGTACACCGAGATGTTTACATAAGCAGGAGAATATTACTGCTTAGATCTTATAGATCACAAGCAACGTTAAACCAACCAATGGAAAGGAAGATATGATTATCAGATTAAACAGAACAATGGAAAGGAAAATGTGTTTAAACACATATTTCAGGGGTATATCCTTCCCAAGGTCAAGTAGAGCATGATATACATGACAGGATATAATGTAGAAAACTCTTTAGGTACGGGGAGAGAAATTTCCTGACATTACCCATACAATGGTGTTTGGATAATTGAGCAGGAAACATTTAGCATTGGGCTTCAAATGTTCTTGTTGAAAATTGGAGTACCATAGACATGCATTGAGATAGCATTGACATGGTCATCAGGTGAAGATTAGACTTTGGAAACACAAAGGATCCATCAGCAACGGCTTGTAGAATAAGTCTTACAATTTCCTCATGGAAGAAAGGATAGCCTTGCTAAAAATGAAACAGTAACAATAGGTCCTCCGACCAGGTGTGCTAGGCACGATATCATCTTACCGGGTCATATAAAGACCAATGCTATGACTATTGGAAAATGTTCCAACCATCATATCTAACTGAGATTCAGATTTGATTTGGTGTCTAGATACCTCGGATTCAGGATGCGTGAGAAGAAAAAGGTGCAACACAACATGACGGGATGACATTGTAAGATTCTCGGGAAATGAACAGTGGAAACAAGTTCCGAAACAAGAGTTCATCATTAAAACCAAGGAGAGGATGAAGAGGTGGCTGATGAACTCAGCAACAATTCACTAAGATTTTCAAAAGATGGATTTCCACACTTATGTGAACAAGGAGATAACATTTGTCGGATCAAATGATATAAGGATGTATGCTCGAAAAAAACATACACAATTAAGCATTGGTTGAAAAGTGCACCCAAAATATGGTCTTATGTAGCATGATCAATGTTAGAAAGGTGATTTAACAACCAATAGTCTAAGAATGAAATATCGACCATTAACTTGAAAGCAATAGGGTTGCTAGAAACACGAACAAGTTTGTGTTGAACGGAAGGCAATAAAGTGGTCGATGATAACACAAATCATCGAGGGCAAGGATGGTACTTCTCATCATGGATTCAATTGATATCCTGGAAGGGGTCAAAATGTTGATGATGATCATGACACACTTGTCGAGGGGTTTTATGAGGATATAATCGATCATCGATGACATCAAGGAAAAGGAAGGGTGAAGCGAAAGTTATCAGAACCATGGGTATGAAACATATATACGCTAAATCAAGTTTGCTATTCAAGGAGAAATGATATGACAAGGAAGATCGACGTAATATTAGCTCACTGTCGAAATTTGTGCTTCGTGAAGCAGGACGAGGTAGCATAGTTAAAAATTAGCCCAATGTGATAGCCGATCAGGCTAGGATTGACATGCTCGAGTAGAAACTTGTGAATAAAGGAGATTACTAAGAGTTGTTTAATCGTGGTGTGGACCCAATTTAGTTATCGGTGTCCTCGAGTGACTAACAACTCGGAACCAGGAAACATTGGAATCGGTGAGGAATAATACTCGATGAAGGCTCATAATAAGCAACATGGTTCGATGATATTATCAAGATAGCAGAGGGTAATACTCGGAGGTAGAGCAAAATAGAGGTTTGAAAAGTGTATTGATCTGTAAAATACAAGTACTTTAACTTGTTTGAGAAAAGGAGTCAAGGAATATCAATATGGCCGAAACCATAGTTGCAAGGGATCCAATTCAAAGACACCAGAAGAATTATCCAACTAATATAAAGTTTTTCAAGAAGCTTCCATGATAAGTTCCACATCGGGTCCATGGGCATGAACACAAAGTTCAAGGTCGACTCCCACTTCTTCAATGTATAACCTTCCATTCACTTCTCGCGTTCGATGAAGTTGTAGTGTTGAAATTTTATCTAGCAAAATACTAGAAGAGTATAACTCATGAAAACTTTCAAGTTCACACATATTAAGGAAGGCATAGGTTCAACCCACCGGGGCATTGTGGAAACATATACCACAAGCTTCAATAGTAAATATCACCAGCTCGAAAGTAGAGCATGGTTGTCCAAATCAAGGAATAGGATTTACCAATGGCATTATGTATCAGGGAAAGAACTTTCGAAGTGATTGAATATAAAGGATGCTGTCGGATAAAATCCAACAAAGGTTCTGGTGGTCCACAAGGGATCTGATGTGAGCATCGGTACTCAACCAGAGGAAGGAAGAATGCAAGGAGATCGGACTATAAAAACAACTAACTAACTCAAAGCTCAAATGTAAAGGAATTATGATTTCCAAATCGATGCATCAGAAGCAAACGCTCTGATTAAGGACGGATAAGTTGAATAGTCTTAGGGGTACAATCGATGGCAATTTGATTGGTCGAGATCCATCTCATGTTTAAAATGTCATTTGAGCCAGAAGGACAAAACGAAGGATCTGATTAAGGAATGCGAGCATTCGCAACATATTGATTCAACAGACTCAAACTGATAATGACTAAGGATGCCAATAAGATTATCGGACTTATGAGGTTAATCATAATGCAAGCAAGCAAGAATTTTAAGAGCAATAGGCTGTTGAGGATTTTCGGGGATCAAATAGTATTTCGAAGACTTTTGTGAAATACATTAATCAACCGGGGATGAGCGGATACTCGATAAGTGCGAGAAATCATCCATAAGGGTATGTGTGCGGCAAAGAGCTGCAAAGCGGTGGGCACAAAGGATTCTCGAATTATCGAAGAAATTTTCAGGGTATCAAGTAATAATAGGGGCAACTAGGAACAAAGGTAAGAACGACAAGTGTAGGCAATTATCCATAAGGATTTATCGGTGGTCAGGAATAGCAAAAGTGGTGGGCACAGGGTCTCGAGAGAATAATGGAGAGTATCTTCGGAATCTTCCGGTGAAGCAGGCCATCATCTGGAATGAAGGGGCTCTTTGGGAGAAAGTATTTACGAGAACCTAGAGTTAGAGTTAGCAAAATCATTTAACCCGAATAGAAGAGAGATCAGAGTCCCAGAGTATAGACGAGGAGTAAAAGATCCTAATACCACCCAAATGGAAACGTGGGCCTGTAAGGCACACAACCATGTTAGTAAAAGTTTTTCAGTGACTAGACTCAACTTCGGCCAAGGAGTTTGGAAGGGGGATTCCTACAGACAGTCGGCTCTGATACCAACTTGTGACACCCCCGATTTGACCGTACACCAATCATACACGCAAACGTGTACGATCAAGATCAGGGACTCACGGGAAGATATCACAACACAACTCTACAAATAAAATAAGTCATACAAGCATCATATTACAAGCCATGGGCCTCGAGGGCTCGAATACAAGAGCTCGATCATAGACGAGTCGGTGGAAGCAACAATATATGAGTACAGACATAAGTTAAACAAGTCTTCCTTAAGAAGGCTAGCACAAACTGCGATACAGATCTAAAGAGGCGCAGGCCTCCTGCCTGGGATCGTCCTAAGCTACTCCTAGTCGTCGTCGGCAGGCTGCACATAGTAGTAGGCACCTCCAGTGTAGTAAGAGTCGTCGTCGACAGTGGCGTCTAGCTCCTGGACTCCATCGTCTGGTCGCAACGATCGGGTATAGGAAGGGGGAAAAGGGGGAGCAAAGCAACCGTGAGTACTTGATACGTCTCCAACGTATCTATAATTTTTGATTGCTCCATGCTATATTATATACTGTTTTGGATGTTTATGGGCTTTATTATACACTTTTATATCATTTTTGGGACTAACCTATTAACCCAGAGCCCAGTGCCAGTTTCTGTTTTTACCTTGTTTTAGAATATCGCAGAAAAGGAAAACCAAACGGAGTCCAATTGACCTGAAACTTCACGGAACTTATTTTTGGATCAGAAGCAACCTGGGAGACTTGGAGTCCACGTGAGGGAAGCTTCGAGGAGGCCACGAGGTAGGGGGCGCGGCGATCCCCCTGGGCGCGCCCCGCCACCCTCGTGGGCCCCTCGTGGCCCCCCTGACGTACTTCTTTCGTCTATATATCTCCATATACCCTAAAACATCCGAGAGCACAATAGATCGGGAGTTCCGCCGCCAGAAGCCTTCGTAGCCACCGAAAGCCAATCTAGACCCGTTCTGGCACCCTGTCGGAGGGGGCAATCCCTCTCCGGTGGCCATCTTCATCATCCCGGTGCTCTCCATGACGAGGAGGGAGTAGTTCTCCCTCGGGGCTGAGGGTATGTACCAGTAGCTATGTGTTTGATCTCTCTCTCTCTCTCTCGTGTTCTTGAGGTGATACGATCTTGATGTATCACGAGCTTTGCTATCATATTTGGATCCTATGATGTTTCTTCCCCCCTCTACACTCTTGTAATGGATTGAGTTTCCCCTTTGATGTTATCTTATCGGATTGAGTCTTTGAAGATTTGAGAACACTTGATGTATGTCTTGCCGTGCGTATCTGTGGTGACAATGGGATACCACGTGATTCACTTGATGTATGTTTTGGTGATCAACTTGTGGGTTCCGCCCATGAACATATGCATAGGGGTTGGCACACGTTTTTGTCATGATTCTCCAGTAGAAACTTTGGGGCACTCTTTGAGGTTCTATGTGTTGGTTGAATAGATGAATCTGAGATTGTGTGATGCATATCGTATAATCATACCCACGGATACTTGAGGTGACATTGGAGTATCTAGGTGACATTAGGGTTTTGGTTGATTTGTGTCTTGAGGTGTTATTCTAGTACGAACTCTAGGGCTGTTTGTGACACTTATAGGAATAGCCCAGCGGATTGATTGGAAAGAATAACTTTGAGGTGGTTTCGTACCCTACCATAATCTCTTCGTTCGTTCTCCGCTATTAGTGACTTTGGAGTGACTCTTTGATGCATGTTGAGGGATAGTTATGTGATCCAATTATGTTATTATTGTTGAGAGGACTTGCACTAGTGAAAGTATGAACCCTAGGCCTTGTTTCCTAGCATTGCAATACCGTTTACGCTCACTTTTATCATTAGTTACCTTGCTGTTTTTATATTTTTAGATTACAAAAACATTTATCTACCATCCATATACCACTTGTATCACCATCTCTTCGCAGAACTAGTGCACCTATACAATTTACCATTGTATTGGGTGTGTTGGGGATACAAGAGACTCTTTGTTATTTGGTTGCAGGGTTTCTTGAGAGAGACCATCTTCATCCTACGCCTCCTACGGATTGATAAACCTTAGGTCATCCACTTGAGGGAAATTTGCTATTGTCCTACAAACCTCTGCACTTGGAGGCCCAACAACGTCTACAAGAAGAAGGTTGTGTAGTACACATCAGTACTCATCCAAAGTACTCGCAAGCAAGGAGCTACACTACATATGTATGCATTGGTATCAAATGGAAAAGGGGTATCATATGTGGACTGAACTGCATAATGCCGGAATAAGAGGGGGATAGCTAGTCATGTAGAAGAGAGTAGATGGTAAGTTCACCAAGTAGCATCGTGTAGCATAATCCTACCCGGCGATCCTCCCCTCGTCGCGCTGTTAGAGAGCGATCACCGGGTTGTATCTGGCACTTGGAAGGGTGTGCTTTATTATGTATCCGGTTCTAGTTGTCATAAGGTCAAGGTACAACTCCAAGTCGTCCTGTTACCGAAGATCACGGCTATTCGAATAGATTAACTTCCCTGCAGGGGTGCACCACATTTCCCAACACGCTCGATCCCCTTTGTCCGGACACACTTGTCTGGGTCATGCCCGGCCTCGGAAGATCAACACATCGCAGCCCTACCTAGGCACAACAGAGAGGTCAGCATGCCGGTCTAAATCCTATGGCGCAGGGGTCTAGGCCCATTGCCCATTGCACACCTGCATGTTGCGAGGGCGGTCGGAGAGCAGAACTAGAAACCTCCATTACAAAGGAAGTTACGTTACGCGGTCCAACCCGGCGCGCGCCGCTCAGTCGCTGACGTCACGAAGGCTTTGGCTGATACCACGATGTCGAGTGCCCATAACTGTTCCCACATAGTTGGTTAGTGCGTATAGGCCAGTAGCCAAACTCAGATCAAAAACCCAGATCTTGTTAAGCGTGTTATTTTGAATTAACCGTGAACGCCGACTAGGGCCAGGCCCACATCTCTCCTAGGTGGTCTCAACCTGCCCTGTCGCTTATGTGGAGAGTAATAAAATTTCTATGCTTATAGATCATGAAAAGAATGCTTTAGAAAAGTCAGAATGTGATAAAATGTTGAAACCTTTTGCATATTAAGCTCTGATAAATTTACTACAGTGGGAATTTTATTTCATAATTTTTAGAGTTTGGGAAGTATGGATCTATCCGCATTCTTTACAGACTGTCCTATTTAGGCAGATTGCTGTTATGCTTGTATTGTCTGCATATGTTTGTTTCTTTAATAATTCTATTTGATGATAGGACTATTAAATACGCAGAGGCATTTAGTATGCAATGTTGAATAATAATTTTTGTGATTTGCTACAGTAGAGGATGATAAGGTTTTTCAATTGATTTATACTAACTTATCTCACGAGTCCTTGTTGAGTTGTGTGTGGATGAAGCTTTTAAGATTTAGGGAGACCGTGATATGAGAGGAATTAAGGAGACACAAAAGCACAAGCTTGGGGATGCCCAAGGCACCCCAAGATAATATTTCAAGAAGTCTCAAGCGTCTAAGCTTGGGGATGCCTGGTTGGCATCCCACCTTTCTTCTTCAACAACTATCGGTTAGTATCGGTTGATCATAAGTTTTTGCTTTTTCACATGATGTTTGCTATTCTTAGATGTTATTTTGTTTAGTTTTGCTTGCTGTTTAAATAAAGTATCAAGGTCTGAAATTATTAAATGGGAGAGTCTTCACATAGTTGCATAATCATTCGACTACTCATTGATCTTCACTTATATCTTTCGGAGTAGTTTGTCATTCGCTCTAGTGCTTCACTTATATCCTTTTAGAGCACGATGGTGGTTTTATTATATAGAAATAGATCTAATCTCATGTTTCACTTAGATTATTTTGAGAGTCTTAAATAGCATGGTAATTTTCTTAAATAATCCTAATATGCTAGGCATCCAAGAATAGTAAAAACTTTCATATAGAGTATTGAATACTAAGAGAAGTTTGATGCTTGATGATTGTTTTGAGATATGGAGGTAATAATATCAAATTCGTGCTAGTTGAGTAGTTGTGAATTTGAGAAATACTTGTGTTGAAGTTTGCAAGTCCCGTAGCATGCACGTATGGTAAACGTTGTGTAACAAATTTGAAACATGAGGTGTTATTTGATTGTCTTCCGTATGAGTGGCGGTCGGGGACGAGCGATGGTCTTTTCCTACAAATCTATCCCCTAGGAGCATGCGCGTAGTGCCGAGGTTTTTGATGACTTGTAGATTTTTGCAATAAGTATGTGAGTTCTTTATGACTAATGTTGAGTCCATGGATTATACGCACTCTCACCCTTCCATCATTGCTAGCCTCTTCGGTACCGTGCATTGCCCTTTCTCACATTGAGAGTTGGTGCAAACTTCGCCGGTGCATCCAAACCCCGTGATATGATACGCTCTTTCACACATAAACCTCCTTATATCTTCCTCAAAACAGCCACCATACCTACCTATTATGGCATTTCCATAGCCATTCCGAGATATATTGCCATGCAACTTTCCATCATTCCGTTCATCATGACACATTCATCATTGTCATATTGCTTAGCATGATCATGTAGTTGACATAGTATTTGTGGCAAAGCCACCGTTCATAATTCTTTCATACATGTCACTCTTGGTCCATTGCATATCCCGGTACACCGCCGGAGGCATTCATATAGAGTCATACTTTGTTCTAGTATCGAGTTGTAATCATTGAGTTGTAAATAAATAGAAGTGTGATGATAATTTTCTAGAGCATTGTCCCAAGTGAGGAATTATAAAAAAAGAGAGAGAAAGGCCATATAAAAAAAGAGAAAGGCCAAATAAAAAAATGAGAGAAAAAGAGAGAAGGGACAATGTTACTATCCTTTGCCACACTTGTGCTTCAAAGTAGCACCGTAATCTTCATGATACAGAGTCTCTTGTTTTGTAACTTTCATATACTAGTGGGAGTTCTTCATTATAGAACTTGGCTTGTATATTCCAACAATGGGTCTCCTCAAGTGCCCTAGGTCTTCGTGAGCAAGCAAGTTAGATGCACACCCATTTAGTTTATTTTCTTGAGCTTTCATACATTTATAGCTCTAGTGCATCCGTTGCATGGCAATCCCTACTCCTTGCATTAACATCAATCGATGGGCATCTCCATAGCCCATTGATTAACCTCGTTGATGTGAGACTTTCTCCTTTTTTGTCTTCTCCACATAACCCCCCTCATTATATTCTATTCCACCCATAGTGCTATGTCCATGGCTCGCGCTCATATATTTTGGTAATTGATGACAACATATCTCTTGTTGGACTAATACCTTTACCTAGTATATTTCAGATAAGTTCAACAATGGAGTGGCATGGACTAAAGGTTCTGGGAACCTCTTCAAGATGCTAAGGACAAAGGATTGGCTAAAGCTTCAAGCTCAAGACTCTTCATTTTATATATTTTAGTGATCCAAGATCACATTGAGTCTTTAGGAAAAGCCAATACTATCAAGAAGGGATGAGGTGTTGCTTAATGAGCCTCTTGCTTTATGTGCTTAATGATATGCTCCAAAATCCTCAGCTACTTTCCCACTTCCACAAATGACCTAAACCCTAAGCCAAACTCGGTCATACCGATTCTGTCAATCCGGCGCCACCGAGTTTCACTTGTCATTTGCCACTGCCAAACCCTAGCAATTCGGTCCTACCGATAAGGATCTCGGTCACACCGAGATGGGGTTGAAAACTCTCTGTTTCCCTTTCCTAACTTTTCGGTCTCACCGAAAGAGCGAATCGGTCCCACCGAGAATGCAATGCAAACTCTCTATTTCCTTCTTGTAACTTTTCGGTCTCACCGAAAGAGCAAGTCGGTCCCACCGAGTTTGCCTGACCAACTCTCTGGTTAGCTAATTGCCGAACTCGGTCTCACTGAGTTTGTGCGATCGGTCTCACCGAGATTACGTTATTCCCAAACCCTAACCGAATCGGTCCTACCGAGTTGCATCTCAGTCCCACCGAAATTCCTAACGGTCACTAGGTTTACTATTTCGGTCAGACCGAGTTTTCTGATTCGGTCCCACCGAGATTGGAAAACTATGTGTAACGGTTGGATTTTGTGTGGAGGCTATATATACCCCTCCACCACCTCTTCATTCGTGGAGAGAGCCATCAGAACACATACACCATTCCTACTCATATGTTCTGAGAAAGAACCACCTACTCATGTGTTGAGACCAAGATATTCCATTCCTACCATATGAATCTTGATCTCTAGCCTTCCCCAAGTTGCTTTCCACTCAAATCTTCTTTCCACCAGATCCAAATCCTATGAGAGAGAGTTGAGTGTTGGGGAGACTATCATTTGAAGCACAAGAGCAAGGAGTTCATCATCAACACACCATTTGTTACTTCTTGGAGAGTGGTGTCTCCTAGATTGGCTAGGTGTCACTTGGGAGCCTCCGACAAGATTGTGGAGTTGAACCAAGGAGTTTGTAAGGGAAAGGAGATCGCCTACTTCGTGAAGATCTACCGCTAGTGAGGCAAGTCCTTCATGGGCGATGGCCATGGTGGAATAGACAAGGTTGCTTCTTCGTGGACCCTTCGTGGATGGAGCCCTCCGTGGACTCGCGCAACCATTACCCTTCGTGGGTTGAAGTCTCCATCAACGTGGATGTAGGATAGCACCACCTATCCGAACCACGGGAAAAACATCCATGTCTCCAATTGCGTTTGAATCCTCCAAACCCTTCCCGTTACATTCTTGCAAGTTGCATGCTTTACTTTCCGCTGCCTATATACTCTTTGCATGCTTGCTTGATATGTATTGTGTATGTTAAAATTGTGCCCGAACTCCACTTAAACCGAAAAATCTTAAAAGTGCAACTTTAGCATTAAGTGTCTATTCACCCCCTCTAGACACTCCTTCTTCTAGATCCTACAAGTGGTATCAGAGCTTTGGTCTCCATTGCCTTGGTTTAATCATCATTGGAGGAAGATGGATGTGTCTACTTTAGGGAGTCTTAGACATAGAGTGCCTATTCTTGATGGAGAGTACTTTCATGAGTGGAAAAATGAGATGCTTGTAATCTTCAATCAATATCATTTAAAAAAGAATATTTCTAGCCCTTGTGCACCTCATATTGATCCTTTGCATCCTACCCTAGATGAAGATATTGACATGATTCGCAATCTTAGAACCATTGAGCTCATCATTAGAGGATTGCCCAAAAATTTGATTGCTAGTTTGCCTACTCTTAATTGTGCCTATACTATATGGAAATTTCTTGAGGAACGATTTCCCAATCATTCCTTGAAAAATTTGGATAAAATCCTCCATAAATCTATTGCCTTGAGTAAGATGAACTCTAGTGATACTAAGTTTGGTGATTGTCTATTTGAGCTTACCAATCTCAAGCATGCTAAAGGAGATGTTGGAATCATTAGTGATATTATATTTGAAGCTATAAGAATTCATAAAAGTGACCACTTTGATGACCATTTATCTAATGAATTACCCTCTCTAGGAAATGATGAGTCACAAGATCATGATGAACATGGATACTATGATGATGATGATGATAGTGACTTCGATCTTGATGATGCAATGAGACATTTTGGTCTTACGGCAAATCTTCGGGGATATGCGTCAGGTGGAAAGGAATGGGTTCTTGATAGTGGATGTACTGATCATATGACCGGAGATGAAGAGATGTTCCATGAGCTTGCTGAAAATGACGGCCCTCGAAAATATGTCACCTTTGGTGATAATTCAAAGGGTAAAGTAGTTGGCCTTGGTAAGGTGGCCATCTCACATGATAGTTCCATTCAAAATGTCATGCTCGTTGAATCTCTCGGCTACAATTTACTTTCAGTATCTAGACTTGCTGATTTTGGCCTAAATGTTCTATTTACTGAGGTAGATTGCCAAGTGTTTCGTCGAGACAATCATAAAATGGTCTTTGCCGGTATGCGTAGAGGTGATCTTTACATTGTCGATTTCTCTAAAAAGGCACAACCTAAAACTTGCTTCATTGCTAAATCCTCAAAAGGTTGGTTGTGGCATAGATGACTAGGTCACGTTGGCATGAGAAATCTTGACAAGCTTATTAAAGGAAATCATATCCTTGGAGTTAACGATGTCATATTTGATAAGGATAGACTTTGCAGTGCTTGTCAAGCAGGTAAACAGGTTGGAGGAAGGCATCCTGTGAAGAACATCATGACCACAAGGAGGCCACTCGAGCTACTTCATATGGATCTTTTTGGTCCCAACGCCTACAAAAGTCTCGGTGGAAATTCTTTTGGTCTAGTTATAGTTGATGATTTTTCAAGATTTACGTGGGTGTTCTTTCTTAATGACAAGTCGCAGGTCCAGAAGATCTTCAAAAACTTTGCTAGGAAAGCCCAAAATCAGTTTGAAGTGAAGATCAAGAAGGTTCGGAGTGACAACGGAACGGAGTTCAAGAACGCAAATGTGGACACCTTTCTTGATGAAGAAGGGATTTCACATGAGTTCTCGGCTACGTACACACCTCAACAAAATGGAGTTGTTGAGAGGAAGAATCGGACGCTCATCGAAATGGCAAGAACGATGCTTGATGAATACAAGACGCCAAAGCACTTCTGGGCAGAAGCGGTTGAGACAGCTTGTCACGCAACAAATCGCTTGTATCTTCACAAGCTACTCGGCAAGACAGCATACGAGCTCCTCACTGGTAACAAACCCCAAGTTGGATACTTTCGAGTATTCGGCTCAAAGTGCTACATTCTTGATAAGCATCGTTGTTCAAAGTTTGCTCCTAAATCTCATGAAGGCTTCCTACTCGGTTATGGCTCAAACTCTCACACTTACCGTGTCTACAACAATTTCACCCGAAAGGTTGAAGAGACGGTAGATGTGAAGTTTGATGAATCTAATGGCTCGCAAGTAGAGCAATTGCCAATTGATGTAGGAGACAAAGACCCTTTAGAAGCAATCCAAGACTTGTCCATTGGCAAAGTTCGTCCAACGGAGGTGAAGGAGAGTACGTCATCCGTCCAAGTGGAAGCTTCTACTTCACGACAAGGTGAACCAAGAATCGACACGGAAGCATCCACAAGTGGGACACACCAAGATGAAGAAGACGAGGAAGTACATCAAGACGAACATCAACAACCTCCTTCCCCACCACGACAAGAGAATGACAACGTCAACAATGAAGAAGGCCAAGAAGAAGAACAAGATGAAGAAGATGCTCAACGAAGACCCAAGCAAAAGCTCTCACGAGTTCGAGCAAGAATTGCCAAAGATCATCCCGTCGAGCAAATCCTCAATGATATACAAACCGGGAGAATCACTCGCTCAAAAACTCGTTTAGCTAACTTTTGTGAAAACTATTCATTCATCTCTAGCAATGAACCTATGAAGGTTGAAGAAGCATTGGAAGATCCGGATTGGATAAACGCTATGCATGAAGAGCTACACAATTTTGAGAGAAACCAAGTTTGGACATTGGTTGAGAAGCCCGACAACAACCACAACATCATTGGTACCAAATGGGTGTTTCGCAACAAGCAAGATGAAGACGGAAAAGTGGTCCGCAACAAAGCACGTCTCGTCGCCCAAGGGTACACACAAGTCGAAGGTATGGACTATGGTGAGACATATGCTCCCGTTGCTAGACTTGAGTCCATTCGCATCTTACTTGCCTATGCTAATCACCATAATATCACCTTGTACCAAATGGACATTAAGAGTGCTTTTCTAAATGGTGAAATAGAGGAGGAAGTTTATGTCAAACAACCTCCCGGCTTTGTCAATCCTAAGAAACCTAATCATGTTTACAAACTTCACAAAGCTCTTTATGGTCTTAAACAAGCTCCTAGAGCATGGTATAAATGCTTGACCAAGTTCCTTATTGCAAGTGGTTTTGAAATTGGTAAAATTGATTCTACTCTCTTCACTAAAAGGGTTAATGGAGAACTATTTGTATGTCAAATCTATGTTGATGATATCATATTTGGTTCAACTAACCCTCTCTTTAGTGAAAAGTTTGGAAAGCTAATGTCACAGAAGTATGAGATGTCTATGATGAGTGAACTCAATTTCTTTCTTGGTTTGCAAATCAAGCAAACTAAGGAAGGTACATTTGTCTCTCAAACGAAGTACACCAAGGACTTATTCAAGAAGTTCAATATGCAAGAGTGCAAAGGTATGTCTACACCCATGCCCACTAGTGGACATAATGATTTGACCAAAGGTGGTGAACCGGTTGATCAAAAGGTTTATCGTTCTATGATTGGTTCATTACTATACCTATGTGCTTCACGTCCCGATATTATGCTAAGTGTATGCATGTGTGCACGATATCAAGCTGCTCCTAAAGAATGTCATCTTAAGGCTATGAAAAGGATAGTGAGATACTTAATTCACACACCAAACTTTGGCATTTGGTATCCTAAGAGGTCTTCTTTTGATCTTGTTGGCTATTCTGACTCGGATTATGCCGGAGACAAGGTTGATAGGAAGTCCACTTCGGGTACCTGTCAATTTCTTGGCAGATCTCTTGTGTCTTGGTCCTCCAAGAAACAAAACTCAGTATCCTTATCCACCGCCGAAGCGGAATACATTGCTGCTGGTTCATGTTGTGCTCAATTACTTTGGATGACCCAAACTCTTAAAGATTATGGAATTTATGTGGAACATGTTCCACTGCTTTGTGACAATGAAAGTGCTATCAAAATTGGTCATAATCTCGTACAACATTCTCGAACTAAGCATATTGAAGTTCGTCATCATTTCATTCGAGATCATGTTGCTAAGGGTGACATTAATCTTAAGCATGTTCGCAGTGACAAGCAATTAGCGGATATATTCACTAAACCACTTGATGAGAAAGTATTTTGCAGGCTAAGAGGAGAATTGAACATCATTGATGCTTCAAACGTGGAGTAGGAACTCCATTGGACACATGCAAGACATGAGCTTATGACTAATCCATGATATATCTCTTATGATGACTATCTTATGTCTTGGATATATTTGTACCTTGCATGTTGTCTAACCCATGTAGGTACTTGGTTGAAACTAATTCCATGGGATTGTGACTCACTCACATCTTGAGCAATCTTTACATCACCAAGTCTCTACACAATGGTGGTTGAAGACAAGGAAGCACAAAACCATTCAAACATATCCTTTGACAAATTCTATGTTGAGCTTCATGATTGTCATTTTTGGATACACAAGTGCTCTTCCTTGCAAGAACTAACCCATGTAGGTAGATGAACTCAAACTCCAAGTGGTGCTCCAAATTCTTGATGGACTACATCAACCTTGAGCACCCACACAAGTTCAACTACATCAGCAAGAACCACTCCACCACCCAAGGTATGTTATCCCATCTTAGAGAAGCTTTACTCCAAGACATAAGTCAAAGCAACTCAACAAGATGTGAATACATCAAGATGCTTAAACAAAAAATGGCAACCCCATTTTGAGCTTAAACGATGAGTATGACCTATGATCAAGTGTTCTCACTTGACTCCTAAGTCAATATACTCTAACATAGGTGACTATGTCACCGCCCAACTCTAGATGAAGTTCTCTTGTGTTTCTTTCTGTGTTACTGCATTTGTCTCATGCTTGTTTATTTGTTTCCTTCTACTTCATCTAGATCCTTCAGTTTCTTTTCTTTTCTTTTTATTCTGCATTTTCCGCATTCAATTCATTGCAAATCTTTGTGAGATCCTGCATGTCTAGTGAGCCGAGGTGACAAGTGTTTTTCTCTGTGTGAACTCGGTCTCACCGAATTGTAATTTTCGGTCCAACCGAATTCCTTCGGTACCACCGAATCATACCACTCGGTGCCACCGACTTCGCAACAGGAAAAACAGTTTGTCACACAACCTAAATTCTTCTGATCCAGCTCCACTCAATGAATCTTGTCCTCTACAAGCATCCCAATTTTATTCTTTGCTTTATGCTGAGTCTCAAGGACCAAACCTTTTGGACGGATTCCAGAAGAACCTTCTTGGAAATTGATGTCAAAGGGGGAGAGAGAGATCACATCAAAGCTTATCTTCGGGGAGAAAGAGATCACATCAAAGCACTAAAGGGGGAGAGAACATCTCAAGGATCCCAGATGTCCCAGATAATGTATTAAGGGGGAGAAAGAGATCCCTAGGGGGAGAGACAATACTCAAGGATCCCAGATGCTTGATGATCAAGAGGAGAGATGTCACATGTCTTTTTAGGGGGAAAGACATGTTCATTTGTTTTGTTTCTTTCAGCTCTGATTTTCTATTCCCTATCTTCTCCCAATATCCCATATAAGATTCAGGGGGAGCAAGACACCTATGGGAAAGAAATCAGTCAAATTCATTGCATATCTTTACTCTTGGGGACATGTTGAATTCAATGCAGTACCTAGTACTTACTCTCTACATGTCATCCCAGTCTTGGTATTCTTGTGGTTTCTTCAGTTTACTCTGGCTAGTGGATGTACCTGTGTTATCTAACCTTGTTTGTGCAGGTTCATTCCGTCCTAAGTCAACCAAAGACTACAAGGTAAGTGTATGCATCAAAATCATGAGTATGAGAAGTTCTTGCTTATGTACATACTGTTTGCAAGAAGGACTCGTGAGAATGAAGGTATTTTCCTTAACAATCTTTTACTCTGATGCATATGGCCAAGATACATGTAACACATTGCCCACTCTGTCATGGTTATGCCCTCACATGCCTCTATATTTCATATTCACATGAGTGCATACATGTAGGGGGAGCCTATGCTTGTTACATGTCCTTCCTAAGCTTTACTTGCTGTTCTTTATATCTTTATCTAAAGCTTTGATGTATGTTGCCATCAATTACCAAAAAGGGGGAGATTGAAAGCACAAGTGCTCCCTAGGTGGTTTTGGTAATTGATGACAACATATCTCTTGTTGGACTAATACCTTTACCTAGTATATTTCAGATAAGTTCAACAATGGAGTGGCATGGACTAAAGGTTGTGGGAACCTCTTCAAGATGCTAAGGACAAAGGATTGGCTAAAGCTTCAAGCTCAAGACTCTTCATTTTATACTCCCTCCGTTCCAAAATATAGCGCGTCCTCGGTTTCCGTGTTTCAACTTTGACCATTAATTTAATCAACAAGACCGATTGCGGCGGGCGAAAAAATTATACCAATGAATTCGTATTCAAAAAAAGTTTTTAATTATATAATTTTTGATCCCGCCGCAGTCGGTCTCGTGGGTTAAATTTATGGTCAAAGTTGAACCTCGAAAAGCGTGGGCGCACTATATTTTGGAACGGAGGGAGTATATTTTAGTGATCCAAGATCACATTGAGTCTTTAGGAAAAGCCAATACTATCAAGAAGGGATGAGGTGTTGCTTAATGAGCCTCTTGCTTTATGTGCTTAATGATATGCTCCAAAATCCTCAGCTACTTTCCCACTTCCACAAATGACCTAAACCCTAAGCCAAACTCGGTCATACCGATTCTGTCAATCCGGCGCCACCGAGTTTCACTTGTCATTTGCCACTGCCAAACCCTAGCAATTCGGTCCTACCGATAAGGATCTCGGTCACACTGAGATGGGGTTGCAAACTCTCTGTTTCCCTTTCGTAACTTTTCGGTCTCACCGAAAGAGCGAATCGGTCCCACCGAGAATGCAATGCAAACTCTCTGTTTCCTTCTTGTAACTTTTCGGTCTCACCGAAAGAGCAAGTCGGTCCCACCGAGTTTGCCTGACCAACTCTCTGGTTAGCTAATTGCCAAACTCGGTCTCACCGAGTTTGTGCGATCGGTCTCACCGAGATTACGTTATGCCCAAACCCTAACCAAATCGGTCCTACCGAGTTGCATCTCAGTCCCACCGAAATTCCTAACGGTCACTAGGTTTACTATTTCGGTCAGACCGAGTTTTCTGATTCGGTCCCACCGAGATTGGAAAACTGTGTGTAACGGTTGGATTTTGTGTGGAGGCTATATATACCCCTCCACCACCTCTTCATTCGTGGAGAGATCCATCAGAACACATACACCATTCCTACTCATATGTTCTGAGAAAGAACCACCTACTCATGTGTTGAGACCAAGATATTCCATTCCTACCATATGAATCTTGATCTCTAGCCTTCCCCAAGTTGCTTTCCACTCAAATCTTCTTTCCACCAGATCCAAATCCTATGAGAGAGAGTTGAGTGTTGGGGAGACTATCATTTGAAGCACAAGAGCAAGGAGTTCATCATCAACACACCATTTGTTACTTCTTGGAGAGTGGTGTCTCCTAGATTGGCTAGGTGTCACTTGGGAGCCTCCGACAAGATTGTGGAGTTGAACCAAGGAGTTTGTAAGGGCAAGGAGATTGCCTACTTCGTGAAGATCTACTGCTAGTGAGGCAAGTCCTTCATGGGCGATGGCCATGGTGGAATAGACAAGGTTGCTTCTTCGTGGACCCTTCGTGGGTGGAGCCCTCCGTGGACTCGCGCAACCGTTACCCTTCGTGGGTTGAAGTCTCCATCAACGTGGATGTAGGATAGGACCACCTATCCGAACCACGGGAAAAACATCCGTGTCTCCAATTGCGTTTGAATCCTCCAAACCCTTCCCGTTACATTCTTGCAAGTTGCATGCTTTACTTTCCGCTGCCTATATACTCTTTGCATGCTTGCTTGATATGTATTGTGTATGTTAAAATTGTGCCCGAACTCCACTTAAACCGAAAAAGCTTAAAAAGTGCAACTTTAGCATTAAGTGTCTATTCACCCCCCTCTAGACACTCCTTCTAGATCCTATATATGCCTTGGTCCTGGACGCCACCTTTGCTACGGATAGACGAGCCGCATGTTTCTCGCGAGTTCTGATAGACAGAGGCAACAGCATCAATATCCTGTACAAGGACACCATGGAGAAGTTAGGAATCAAGTAAAGACAGCTTCAGAACAGCTGAACTGTGTTCCACGGCATTGTTCCTGGGCTTTCCTGCTCACCAATCGGCAAGATCCTGATGGACGTCCTCTTTGGAGACAAAGATCACTTCCGCCGAGAGTCTGTTTGGTTTGAGGTGGTGGACCTCGAGAGCCCATACCATGCGCTACTCGGGCGACCCACCTTGGCCAAGTTCATGGTGGTCCCCCACTACGCCTACCTCAAGATGAAGATGCCCAGTTCCAGAGGAATTCTGACTCTAGATGGCGACTACCGGAAGTCGTCTGCTTGCGCGGCTGAGAGCAGTCGGCTGGCCGAGTCCCTGGTAATTGCGGTCAAGAAGCAGCTCCTTGAGCGAGTTGTGGCGATGGCCGGCAAGCAGCCTGAGGTATCACCCAACCCAAAAGAGTCGGAGGCCGAGGGTTCGTTCAAACCGGCAAAAGAGACAAAGAAGATACCCTTGGATCCGGAGCACCATGAGAGGTACGCCGTCGTAGGTGCAAACCTCGACAGCAAATAGGAAGGCGAGCTCGTCGATTTCCTCCGTGAGAATTGGGACATCTTCGCATGGTCCCCCAAAGACATGCCAGGTGTACCGACGGAATTCGCCGAGCACAAGTTACATGTCCGATCTGATGCAAAGCCGGTCAGGCAGCCACTGCGCCGCCTATCGGAAGAGAAGAGAAGAGTTGTCGGAGAAGAGATAGCCCGACTCCTAGCAGTCGGCTTCATTATGGAAGTGTTCTTTCCAGAATGGCTAGCAAATCCGGTCCTGGTATTGAAGAAGAACAAGCAGTGGCGAATGTGTATTGACTACACGAGCCTCAACAAGGCCTGCCCCAAGGACCCATTTGCTCTACCAAGAATCGATCAGGTGATAGACTCCACAGCCGGATGCGAGCTGTTGAGTTTTTTGGATGCATACTCAGGATATCACCAGATCAAGCTGAACCCGGCTGACAGACTGAAGACCGCCTTCATCACACCGTTTGGAGCCTTCTGCTACCTCACCATGACGTTCGGCTTAAGGAATGCCGGCGCCACCTTTCAGCGTTGCATGCAGAAGTGCCTCCTCAAGCAGCTCAGCAGAAACGCCCACGTCTACGTAGACGATGTCGTGGTGAAGACGGAAAAGTGCGGAACGCTGCTGGAAGACCTCAAGGAGACCTTTGAGAACCTACGCCGATTCCAGATCAAGCTCAATCCCGAGAAGTGCGTCTTCGGAGTACCAGCCGGCCAGCTCCTTGGCTTCCTGGTCTCTGAACGCGGCATAGAATGCAACCCAGTAAAGATCAAGGCCATTGAGAGAATGGAGGTACCCAGCCGACTGCTGGATGTGCAAAGGTTCACCGGCTGCTTGGCGTCCATCAGCCGATTCATCAGTCGGCTGGGCGAGAAAGCTCTCCCCTTATACCAACTCATGAAGAAGACCACTTTTTTCGAGTGGAACCATAAGGCAGACGAAGCTTTTCTCCAGTTGAAGAAGATGCTGACTACTCCACCCGTCCTGGCGGCTCCGACCCCCAAGGAACCTATGCTCCTGTATATCGCCGCCACCAGCCGGGTGGTCAGCACGGTCATTGTAGTAGAACGCAAGGAGGAAGGCAAGGCACTACCTATCCAGAGACCGGTATATTACCTAAGCGAAGTACTGTCGACCTCCAAGCAGAACTACCCCCACTACCAGAAGATGTGCTATGGTGTACACTTTACTGCCAAGAAATTGAAGCCTTACTTTCAAGAGCATCCAATCACGATGGTCTGCACGGCCCCGCTTGCCGAGATCATTGGTAGCCGAGATGCTTCCGGCCGAGTGGCCAAGTGGGCCATAGAGCTGGCTCCCTACATCATCCACTACCAGCCCCACACCGCTATTAAGTCACAAGCATTGGCCGACTTTCTCGTCGACTGGGCCGAGACCCAGTACCTACCTCCAGCGCCTGATTCCACCCATTGGCGGATGCATTTCGACGGCTCCAAGATGCGCACCAGCTTGGGAGCCGGCGTCGTCCTCACCTCTCCCAAAGGCGACAAGCTCAAATACGCACTGCAAATCCACTTTGCCGCCTCCAACAACGTCGCCGAGTACGAGGCGCTCATTCACGGGTTCTGGCTTGCCAAAGAACTTGGTATCCGCCGGATCTTGTGTTATGGCGACTCAGACTTAGTGGTCCAGCAGTCATCTGGCGACTGGGACGCGAAAGATGCAAACATGGCGAGTTACCGTTTCCTCGTGCAGCAACTCAGCGGGTATTTCGAAGGGTGCGAGTTCCTCCATGTGCCAAGAAACGACAACGACCAAGCAGACGCCTTGGCACGAATTGGCTCTACCCGCCAAGCAATACCATCTGGCGTCGCCCTTCAACGCCTCCTCAAGCCGTCTGTCAAGCCTTCACCAGAATCAGACTCCATTTTTGTGCCGACTCCCCCGAAGACGTCGGAACCGACTCCAGAGCCCCGACAGTCGGTACGGGGCTTTTGGCAGATGACTCCAAAGCCGCCACAGTCGAACCCGACCTGGGGACTGCGGCAGCGGACTCGAAGACTCCAGAACTCGACCCAAGGGCCGCGCCAGTCGGCTTGGGGACTTCATTAACCCAGCAAGCGGTTGTTGACTCCAACCCGCCGCCTCCCAGCCCAACCGCCCTCATCCATGTCGCAATTCTGGCAGTCGAAGAAGTAGCAGCACCCTCATGGGCCCAGCCCATCCTCAAATTCCTGGTGAGCAAAGAGCTGCCAACTGATGAGACCTCAGCTCGGCAAGTACAACACCGGGCGGCAGCTAAAGGAAATATGCCCTAGAGGCAATAATAAAGTTATTATTTATTTCCTTATATCATGATAAATGTTTATTATTCATGCTAGAATTGTATTAACCGGAAACATAATACATGTGTGAATACATAGACAAACAGAGTGTCACTAGTATGCCTCTACTTGACTAGCTCGTTAATCAAAGATGGTTATGTTTCCTAACCATAGACAAAGAAGTTGTTATTTGATTAACGGGATCACATCATTAGTTGAATGATCTGATTGACATGACCCATTCCATTAGCTTAGCACCCGATCGTTTAGTATGTTGCTATTGCTTTCTTCATGACTTATACATGTTCCTATGACTATGAGATTATGCAACTCCCATTTGCCGGAGGAACACTTTGGGTGCTACCAAACGTCACAACGTAACTGGGTGATTATAAAGGAGCATTAAAGGTGTCTCCAAAGGTAGATGTTGGGTTGGCGTATTTCAAGATTAGGATTCGTCACTCCGATTGTCGGAGAGGTATCTCTGGGCCCTCTCGGTAATGCACATCACATAAGCCTTGCAAGCATTGTAACTAATATGTTAGTTGCGAGATGATGTATTACGGAACGAGTAAAGAGACTTTCCGGTAACGAGATTGAACTAGGTATTGGATACCGACGATCGAATCTCGGGCAAGTAACATACCGATGACAAAGGGAACAACGTATGTTGTTATGCGGTCTGACCGATAAAGATCTTCATAGAATATGTAGGAGCCAATATGGGCATCCAGGTCCCGCTATTGGTTATTGACCGGAGACGTGTCTCGGTCATGTCTACATAGTTCTCGAACCCGTAGGGTCCGCACGCTTAACGTTTGTTGACGATATAGTACTATGTGAGTTATGTATGTTGGTGACCGAATGTTGTTCGGAGTCCGGGATGAGATCACGGACATGACGAGGAACTCCGGAATGGTCCGGAGATAAAGTTTGATATATGTGATAATAGTGTTTGGTCACCGGAAGGGGTTCCGGATGTTTCCCGAAATGTTTGGGTACGAGAACACGTTATTTGGGCCAAAGGGGAAAGCCCACAAGATTTTTGGAAAGCGCAAAAGGAAGTTTTGCGGAGTCCAGGGGCCAGACGCCAGGGTCCCTGGTGTCTGGGTCCAGACGCCGGGAACCCTGGCGTCTGGCCCTGGAGTCCGAGAAGGACTCTTGCCTTTCGGGTGAAACCGACTTTGTGGATGCTTTTACTCCAAGTTTCGACCCCAGGGCTCAACATATAAATAGAGGGGCAGGGCTAGCACAAAGGACAGATGAAGAAACACCAAGCCGTGTGCCGGCAACCCCGTCTCCTCTAGTTTATCCTCTGTCATAGTTTTCGTAGTTCTTAGGCGAAGCCCTGCGGAAATTGTTCTTCACCAACACCGTCACCACGTCGTTGTGCTGCCGGAACTCATCTACTACTTCGCCCCTCTTGCTGGATCGAGAAGGCGAGGACATCACCGAGCCGAACGTGTGCAGAACTCAGAGGTGCCGTGCTTTCAGTACTTGGATCGGTCGGACGTGAAGACATATGACTACATCAACCGCGTTGATATAACGCTTCCGTGTGCGATCTACAAGGGTACATAGATCATACTCTCCCCTCTCATTGCTATGCATCACCATGATCTTGCGTGTGCGTAGGAATTTTTTTGAAATTACTATGTTCCCCAACAGTGGTATCAGAGCCTAGGTTTTATGGTTTGATGTTATTTGCACGAGTAGAACACAAGTGAGTTGTGGGCGATATAAGTCATACTGCCTACCAGCATGTCATACTTTGGTTCGGCAGTATTGTTGGACGAGACGACCCGGACCAACATTACGCGTACGCTTACGCGAGACCGGTTCCCCCGACGTGCTTTGCACATAGGTGGCTTGCGGGCGACTGTCTCTCCAACTTTAGTTGAACCGAGTGTGACTACGCCCGGTCCTTGCGAAGGTTAAAACAGAGTCAAATTGACAAACTACCATTGTGGTTTTGATGCGTAGGTGAGATTGGTTCTTGCTTAAGCCCGTAGCAGGCACGTAAAACTTGCAACAACAAAGTAGAGGACGTCTAACTTGTTTTTGCAGGGCATGTTGTGATGTGATATGGTCAAGACATGATGCTAAATTTTATTGTATGAGATGATCATGTTTTGTAACCGAGTTATCGGCAACTGGCAGGAGCCATATGGTTGTCGCTTTATTGTATGCAATGCAATCGCGATGTAATGCTTTACTTTATCACTAAGCGGTAGCGATAGTCATGGAAGCATAAGATTGGCGAGACGACAACGATGCTATGATGGAGATCAAGGTGTCGCGCCGGTGACGATGGTGATCATGAAGGTGCTTCGGAGATTGAGATCACAGGCACAAGATGATGATGGCCATATCATATCACTTATATTGATTGCATGTGATGTTTATCTTTTATGCATCTTATCTTGCTTTGATTGACGGTAGCATTATAAGATGATCTCTCACTAAATTATCAAGAAGTGTTCTCCCTGAGTATGCACCGTTGCCAAAGTTCTTCGTGCTGAGACACCACGTGATGATCGGGTGTGATAGGTTCTACGTTCAAATACAACGGGTGCAAGACAGTTGCACATGTGGAATACTCAGGTTATACTTGACAAGCCTAGCATATGCAGATATGGCCTCGGAACACGGAGACCGAAAGGTCGAGCGTGAATCATATAGTAGATATGATCAACATATTGATGTTCACCAATGAAACTACTCCATCTCACGTGATGATCGGACATGGTTTAGTTGATTCGGATCACGTGATCACTTAGAGGATTAGAGGGATGTCTATCTAAGTGGGAGTTCTTAAGTAATATGATTAATTGAACTTTAATTTATCATGAACTTAGTCCTGGTAGTATTAGCATATCTATGTTGTAGATCAATAGCTCGCGTTGTTGCTTTCATATGTTTATTTTGATATGGTACTAGAGAAAATTGTGTTGAAAGATGTTAGTAGCAATGATGCGGATTGGATCCGTGATCTGAGGTTTATCCTCGTTGCTGCACAGAAGAATTATATCCTTGATGCACCACTAGGTGACAGACCTATTGCAGGAGCAGATACATACGTTATGAACGTTTGGCTGGCTCAATATGATGACTACTTGATAGTTTAAGTGCACCATGCTTAACGGCTTAGAATCGGGACTTCAAAGACGTTTTGAACATCATGGACCATATGAGATGTTCCAGGAGTTGAAGTTAATATTTCAAGCAAATACCCGAGTTGAGAGATATGACGTCTCCAACAAGTTCTATAGCTAAAAGATGGAGGAGAATCGCTCAACTAGTGAGCATGTGCTCAGATTGTCTGAGTACTACAATCTCTTGAATCAAGTGGGAGTTAATCTTCCAGATAAGATAGTGATTGACAGAATTCCCTAGTCACCATCACCAAGTTAGTAGAACTTCGTGATGAACTATAATATGCAAGGGATAACGGAAACAACTCCCAAGCTCTTCGTGATGCTGAAATCAACGAAGGTAGAAATCAAGAAAAACATCAAGTGTTGATGGTTGACAAGATCACTAGTTTCAAGAAAAGGGCAGAGGGAAGAAGGGGAACTTCAAGAAGAACATCAAGCAAGTTGCTGCTCAAGTGAAGAAGCCCAAGTCTGGTCGTAAGCCTGAGACTAAGTGCTTCTACTACAAAGGGACTGGTCACTGGAAGCGGAACTACCCCAAGTGATTGGTGGATAAGAAGGATGGCAAAGTGAACATAAGTATATTTGATATACATGTTATTGATGTGTACTTTACTAGTGTTTATAGCAAACCCTCAGTATTTGATACTAGTTCAGTTGCTAAAGATTAGTAACTCGAAACGGGAGTTGCAGAATAAAAAAAGACTAGTTAAGGGTGAAGTGACGATGTGTGTTGGAAATAGTTCCAAGATTGATATGATCATCATCGCACACTCCCTATAATTTCGGGATTAGTGTTGAACCGAAATAAGTGTTATTTGGTGTTTGTGTTGAGCATGAATATGATTTGATCATGTTTATTGTAATACGGTTATTCATTTAAGTAAGAGAATAAATTGTTGTTCTGTTACATGAATAAAACCTTTTATGGTTACACACCCAATGAAAATAGTTCATTGGATCTCGATCGTAGTGATACACATAATCATAATATTGAAACCAAAAGATGCAAAGTTAATAATGATAGTGCAACTTATTTGTAGCACTTCCGTTTAGGTCATATTGGTGTAAAGCGCATGAAGAAACTCCATGCTGATGGGCTTTTGGAATCACTTGATTATGAATCAGTCGATGCTTGCGAACCATGCCTCATGGGCAAGATGACTAAGACTCTGTTCTTCGGAACAATGGAGCGAGCAACAGATTTGTTGGAAATCATACATACTGATGTATGTGGTTCGATGAATATTGAGGCTCATGACAGATATCATTATTTTCTGATCTTCACAGATGATTTGAGCAGATATGAGTATATCTACTTGATGAAACACAAGTCTGAAACATTTGAAAAGTGCAAAGAATTTCAGAGTGAAGTGAAAAATCATCGTAACAAGAAAATAAAGTTTCTACGATCTGATCGTAGAGAAGAGTATTTGAGTTACGAGTTTGGCCTTGAGTTAAAAACAATGTGAAATAGTTTCACTACTCACGCCACCTGGAACACCACAATGTAATGGTGTGTCCAAACGTCATAACCGTACTTTATTAGATAAGGTGCGATCTATGATGTCTCTTACCGATCTACCACTATCGTTTTGGGGTTATGCATTAGAGACAACTGCATTCACATTAAATAGGGCACCATCTAAATCCGTTGAGACGACACCATATGAACTATGGTTTGGCAAGAAACCTAAGCTGTCGTTTCTTAAAGTTTGAGGTTGAAATGCTTATGTGGAAAAAGTTTCAACCTGATAAGCTCAAACCCAAATCGGAGAAATGTGTCTTCATAGGATATCCAAAGGAAACTATTGGATACACCTTCTATCACAGATCCGAAGGCAAGATTTTTTTTCGGAAACTTTCTAGAGAAGGAGTTTCTCTCGAAAGAAGTGAGTGGGAGGAAAGTAGAAAACTTGATAAGGTAATTGTACCTTCTCCCTTATTGGAAAGTAGTTCATCACAGAAATCTGTTCTTGTGACTACTACACCAATTAGTGAGGAAGCTAATGATGATGATCATGTAACTTCAGATCAAGTTACTACTGAATCTCGTAGGTAAACCAGAGTGAGATCCGCACCAGAGTGGTACGGTAATCCTGTTCTGGAAGTCATGTTACTTGACCATGACGAACCTACGAACTATGAGGAAGCGATGATGAGCCCAGATTCCGGGAAATGGCTTGAGGCCATGAAATCTGAGATGGGATCCATGTATGAGAACAAAGTATGGACTTTGGTTGACTTGCCCGATGATCGGCAAGCAATTGAGAATAAATGGATCTTCAGGAGGAAGACGGACGCTGATAGTAGTGTTACTATCTACAAAGCTAGAATTGTCGCAAAAGGTTTTCGACAAGTTCAAGGTGTTGACTACGATGAGAGTTTATCACTCGTATCTATGCTTGAGTCTGTCCGGATCATGTTAGTAATTGCCGCATTTTATGAAATCTGGCAAATAGATAAACAAAACTGCATTCCTTAATGGATTTATTAAAGAAGAGTTGTATATGATGCAACCAGAAGGTTTTGTCAATCCGAAAGGTGCTAACAAAATGTGCAAGCTCCAGCGATCCATCTGTGGACTGGTGCAGGCATCTCAGAGTTGGAATATACGCTTTGATGAGTTGATCAAAGCATATAGTTTTATACAGACTTGCGGTGAAGCCTGTATTTACAAGAAAGTGAGTGGGAGCACTACAGCATTTCTGATAAGTATATGTGAAAGACATATTGTTGATCGGAAATAATGTAGAATTATTCTGTAAAGCATAAAGGAGTGTTTGAAAGGAGTTTTTTCAAAGAAAGACTTCGGTGAAGCTGCTTACACATTGAGCTTCAAGACCTATAGAGATAGATCAAGACGCTTGATAAGTTTTTTCAATGAGTACATACCTTGACAAGATTTTGAAGTAGTTCAAAATGGAGCAGTCAAAGAAAGAGTTCTTGCCTGTATTACAAGGTGTGAAGTTGAGTAAGACTCAAAGCCCGACCACGGCAGAAGATAGAAAGAGAATGAAAGTCATTCCCTATGCCTTGGCCATAGGTTCTATAAAATATGTCATGCTGTATACCAGATCTATTGTATACCCTGCACTGATTTGGCAAGGGAGTACAATAGTGATCTAGGAGTAGATCACTGGACAGTGGTCAGAATTATCCTTAGTGAAATAAGGATATGTTTCTCGATTATGGACGTGACAAAAGGTTCGTCGTAAAAGGTTACGCCGATGCAAGTTTTGATACAGATCTGGATGACTCTAAGACTCGATCTAGATACATATTGAAAGTGGGAGCAATTAGCTAGAGTAGCTCCGTGTAGAGCATTGTAGACATAGAATTCGCAAAAATACTTACGGATTTGTATGTGACAGACCCGTTGACTAAAATTATCTCACAAGCAAAACATGATCACACCTTAGTACTCTTTGGGTGTTAATCACATAGCAATGTGAACTAGATTACTGACTCTAGTAAACCCTTTGGATGTTAATCACATATCGATGTGAACTATGGGTGTTAATCACATGGTGATGTAAACTATTGCTGTTAAATCACATGGCGATGTGAACTAGATTATTGACTCTAGTGCAAGTGGGAGACTGAAGGAAATATGCCCTAGAGGCAATAATAAAGTTATTATTTATTTCCTTATATCATGATAAATGTTTATTATTCATGCTAGAATTGTATTAACCGGAAACATAATACATGTGTGAATACATAGACAAACAGAGTGTCACTAGTATGCCTCTACTTGACTAGCTCGTTAATCAAAGATGGTTATGTTTCCTAACCATAGACAAAGAAGTTGTTATTTGATTAACGGGATCACATCATTAGTTGAATGATCTGATTGACATGACCCATTCCATTAGCTTAGCACCCGATCGTTTAGTATGTTGCTATTGCTTTCTTCATGACTTATACATGTTCCTATGACTATGAGATTATGCAACTCCTGTTTGCCGGAGGAACACTTTGGGTGCTACCAAACGTCAAAACGTAACTGGGTGATTATAAAGGAGCATTACAGGTGTCTCCAAAGGTAGATGTTGGGTTGGCATATTTCGAGATTAGGATTTGTCACTCCGATTGTCAGAGAGGTATCTCTGGGCCCTCTCGGTAATGCACATCACATAAGCCTTGCAAGCATTGTAACTAATATGTTAGTTGCGAGATGATGTATTACGGAACGAGTAAAGAGACTTGCCGGTAACGAGATTGAACTAGGTATTGGATACCGACGATCGAATCTCGGGCAAGTAACATACCGATGACAAAGGGAACAACGTATGTTGTTATGCGGTCTGACCGATAAAGATCTTCGTAGAATATGTAGGAGCCAATATGGGCATCCAGGTCCCGCTATTGGTTATTGACCGGAGACGTGTCTCGGTCATGTCTACATAGTTCTCGAACCCGTAGGGTCCGCACGCTTAACGTTCGTTGACAATATAGTACTATGTGAGTTATGTATGTTGGTGACCGAATGTTGTTCGGAGTCCGGGATGAGATCACGGACATGACGAGGAACTCCGGAATGGTCCGGAGATAAAGTTTGATATATGTGATAATAGTGTTTGGTCACCGGAAGGGTTCCGGAAATCACCGGAAGGGGTTCCGGATGTTTCCCGAAATGTTTGGGTACGAGAACACGTTATTTGGGCCAAAGGGGAAAGCCCACAAGGTTTTTGGAAAGCGCAAAAGGAAGTTTTGCGGAGTCCAGGGGCCAGACGCCAGGGTCACTGGCGTCTGGGTCCAGACGCCGGGAACCCTGGCGTCTGGCCCTGGAGTCCGAGAAGGACTCTTGCCTTTCGGGTGAAACCGACTTTGTGGAGGCTTTTACTCCAAGTTTTGACCCCAGGGCTCAACATATAAATAGAGGGGCAGGGCTAGCACAAAGGACAGATGAAGAAACACCAAGCCGTGTGCCGGCAACCCCGTCTCGTCTAGTTTATCCTCTGTCATAGTTTTCATAGTGCTTAGGCGAAGCCCTGCGGAAATTGTTCTTCACCAACACCGTCACCACGCCGTTGTGCTGCCGGAACTCATCTACTACTTCGCCCCTCTTGCTGGATCCAGAAGGTGAGGACGTCACCGAGCCGAACGTGTGCAGAACTCGGAGGTGCCGTGCTTTCGGTACTTGGATCGGTCGGACGTGAAGACGTACGACTACATCAACCGCGTTGATATAACGCTTCCGCGTGCGATCTACAAGGGTACGTAGATCATACTCTCCCCTCTCGTTGCTATGCATCACAATGATCTTGCGTGTGCGTAGGAAATTTTTTGAAATTACTACGTTCCCCAACAGCAGCATACACCATAGTCAACAGAGAGCTGGCCAGGCGTAGCGTCACTGGTGTCTACCAGCGTTGCGTAGAGCCAGAGCAAGGCCAAGAAATTCTCAAAGACATCCATGAAGGCGAGTGCGGCCACCATGCGGCTTCAAGAATGCTCGTCGCAAAAGCCTTTCGACACGGTTTCTTCTTGCTGACTCTACGCAAAAGCCTAGAAGAGGCCAAGCAGTGTTGTGGAACGTAGCAGAAATTCAAAATTTTCCTACGTGTCACCAAGATCTATCTATGGAGAAACCAGAAACGAGGGGAAGGAGAGTGCATCTACATACCCTTGTAGATCGCTAAGCGGAAGCGTTCAAGTGAACGGGTTGATGGAGTCGTACTCGTCGTGATTCAAATCACCGATGATCCTAGTGCCGAACGGACGGCACCTCCGCGTTCAACACACGTACAGCCCGGTGACGTCTCCCATGCCTTGATCCAGCAAGGAGAGAGGGAGAGATTGAGGAAGACTCCATCCAGCAGCACACAACGGCGTGGTGGTGGTGGAGGAGCGTGGCAATCCTGCAGGGCTTCGCCAAGCACCACGGGAGAGGAGGAGGTGTTGGAAAGGGAGAAGGAGGCAACCAAAGGCATGTGTCAAGAGCCCTCCTTCCCCCACTATATATAGGAGGGCCAAGGGGGGGGGGGGCGCCAGCCTAGGAGATCCAATCTCCTAGGGGCGGCGGCGAAGGGAGGTTTCCCTCCCCCCCAAGGCACCTAGGGGGTGCCTTCCACTAGTAGGACTCTTCCTTTAGGGTTTCCCTAGGCGCATGGGCCTCTTGGGGCTGGTGCCCTTGGCCCATGTAGGCCAAGGAGCACTCCCCACAGCCCATGTGGCCCTTCGGGGCTGGTGGCCCCACTTGGTGGACCCCCGGGACCCTCCCGGTGGACCCGGTACGTTACCGATAAAACCCGAAACTTTTCCGGTGACCAAAACAGGACTTCCCATATATAAATCTTTACCTCCGGACCATTCCGAAACTCCTCGTGACGTCCGGGATCTCATCCGGGACTCCGAACAACATTCGTTAACCACATAGAAACTTCCTTTATAACCCTAGCGTCATCGAAGCTTAAGTGTGTAGACCCTACGGGTTCGAGAGACATGCAGACATGACCGAGACGTTCTCTGATCAATAACCAACAGCGGGATCTGGATACCCATGTTGGCTCCCACATGTTCCACGATGATCTCATCGGATGAACCACAATGTCAAGGACTTAATCAATCCCGTATACAATTCCCTTTGTCTATCGGTACGATACTTGCCCGAGATTCGATCGTTGGTATCCCGATACCTTGTTCAATCTCGTTACCGGCAAGTCTCTTTACTCGTTCCGTAAAACATCATCCCGTGATCAACTCCTTGATCACATTGTGCACATTATGATGATGTCCTACCGAGTGGGCCCAGAGATACCTGTCCGTCACACGGAGTGACAAATCCCAGTCTCGATTCGTGCCAACCCAACAGACACTTTCGGAGATACCCGTAGTGTACCTTTATAGCCACCCAGTTACGTTGTGACGTTTGGTACACCCAAAGCATTCCTACGGTATCCGGGAGTTGCACAATCTCATGGTCTAAGGAAATGATACTTGACATTAGAAAAGCTTTAGCATACGAACTACACGATCTAGTGCTATGCTTAGGATTGGGTCTTGTCCATCACATCATTCTCCTAATGATGTGATCCCGTTATCAACGACATCCAATGTCCATGGTCAGGAAACCGTAACCATCTATTGATCAACGAGCTAGTCAACTAGAGGCTTACTAGGGACATGGTGTTGTCTATGTATCCACACATGTATCTGAGTTTCCTATCAATACAATTCTAGCATGGATAATAAACGATTATCATGAACAAGGAAATATAATAATAATCAATTTATTATTGCCTCTAGGGCATATTTCCAACAAGCAGTTAGTCCAAAAATGCAAAGGGTGCCAGAAGTTTAGCTCCAAGCCGCACCAGCCTGCTTCTGCACTCAAGACCATCCCCATTGCCTGGCCTTTCACAGTTTGGGGTCTAGACATGGTGGGACCATTCAAGACAGCACGAGGTGGCTTAACTCACTTACTTGTCGAAGTGGACAAGTTCACCAAGTGGATAGAAGCGAAGCCAATCAAGAAGCTGAACGGCCCGACTGCCGTGACTTTCATCGCCGATATCACAATTCAGTATGGCATACCACACAGCACCATCACCGACAACGGCACAAATTTCGCCAAAGGCGCCTTGGCCCGTTTTTGCGCAACACAGGGCATCTGACTGGACCTAGCATCCGTCGCCCATCCACAGTCAAACGGCCAGGTGGAGCGAGCAAACGGCCTCATCCTGTCCGGCATCAAACCCCGGCTGATCGAGCCTCTAGAGCGCTCGGCCGGCTGCTAGCTCGACGAGCTACCAGCCGTCCTCTGGAGTCTACGCACAACTCCAAACAAGTCAACCGGCTTCACGCCTTTCTTCCTTGTCTACGGTGCTGAAGCCGTCATCCCAGCGGACATAGAGTTCGACTCCCCACGAGTCACCATGTACACCGAGGAGGAAGCACAAGAAGCACGATAAGATGGCGTCGATCTGCTGGAAGAGGGCCGGCTGTTTGCACTCAGCCGGTCCAGCATCTACCA
The DNA here is from genome assembly GCF_002162155.2 of Triticum dicoccoides. Lineage (NCBI taxonomy): Eukaryota > Viridiplantae > Streptophyta > Magnoliopsida > Poales > Poaceae > Triticum > Triticum dicoccoides. The sequence goes on along the minus strand of NC_041392.1, from coordinate 589,154,616 downwards.
GCAGAGCCTGCGCCGATACCACAACAGGAAGGTCAGGCCAAGATCTTTCCAAGAAGGCGACCTTGTGCTCCGGCTGATCCAGCGAACAGCCGGCCAGCACAAGCTGTCGGCGCCTTGGGAAGGCCCTTTCATCATCAGCAAAGTACTGGGCAATGACTCCTACTACCTGATTGACGCTCAGAAGCCCCGAGCACGCAAGAGGGACGACTCCGGCAAGGAGACAGAGCAGCCATGGAATGCAAATCTCCTCCGAGGATTTTACAGTTGATGCAGTATGTACCATGCTACCTTTTGTATTAAAATACCAGGACTTCGGGCCCCCCGAGACGAGCTCGGGGACTGCCCTCTTTTGTCTGTATGATAAAAATTATGCCTGCAAGTATGTTACTCCTTTTTTTTGCCGTTTGGCACCGGGCTCGACAAGTCGACCTGGGGACTTGCCGCCTTGCACTATGAAATGCTTCCGGCAGTCGGACAAGTAGTGTGTAAACGCCTAAACCGTCTCCTGTCAGAAGCCGCAGCTTGCAGAGCGACTGTACGGTGGGCAGAAGTAAGGAAGAATGGGCATTCGCATGAAAAATGGCTAAGGACTCAAAGCATAAAACATAGCTCAAGACGGCTTCCAGCCTTTTTGCAAACCGACTCTCGAGTAGTCGGATTGCCGCCTCCTATTCAACTTGCTCAAAAACTCTTAAAAACGGCTAAGTACTTGCCTTCCCAAAGTAGCCAAGCATTTGATCCAGCGGCAGTCCGCAGAGCGGCTGTCCGATTGGCAAGGCAGGCAACTAATAGAAAGCAGCAAAGGAAAAAAAGCCAAAAGAGCAATGAGCAAGAAAAGATAGAACTCGGATAAATATATTTACATAGCATAGGCCCTTGGATGAATCTTCGAGCAGAAGTTCAAAGACTACTAAAGCAGATAAGATAAAGGTAAAGCGGCAGCTTAGGAAGCAGCTGACGGATTCGGAGGGTCGGACGAGGTGGCAGTGTCAGGCGTCGGGGCGGCCGACTGGCTAGTCTCGGCTTGATCGCCTCCGGCGGCAGTCGGGTCGGTCGCACGCGGCTCGTTGCTGGAGGCGCGGTCGAGCTGAGGCTGGCCGTCTGCTCCGTCTTCCGGTGCCTCCGTCTCGCCTCCGTCCTCCGCCTCGCCTTCCTCCTCGACGCTGGAGCCAATCACCTCCGCCGAGTCCTCGCCGTAGTCTGGGTTCATCCCAAACCACTCCAGCGATACCTCCTCATCATCTTCAGACCGCTCGGGGACGAAGATGTTGGTGTCGGTGTACTCGGCGATCGCCGCAGCACGCTTGACGAGGGCATCTTCCACAGCTGCCAGCTCCGGCTGGGCCTTCGACTGAAGCGTGGCCAGCCAGTCTAGATCCAGCCCCGGATACCATGCCTTGACGAACTCCAAGGCCCGGCGCGCTCCAGCTCGGGCCGAAGAGCCCTTCCAGGCCTCAAGATGACCAGCCGCGACCTCTAGCCAGTCGGCCGTCAGGCTGGGGGTGCGCGGAGCCTGCATGTCCGGCCACAGAGCGGCAATCGCCTAGGCACTGACACACTGAAGCCGACGCAGCATCCAGTGAGTCGGCCGAAGGCGAGCCTCGATGCTCAGGATGTGCTCGTCAAGGGTTCAGGGGGCGTCGGCGGCGATCTCTGCGCCCTCCGCCCTCCGACCTTCACGATCAGCCTTGATGGCTTGGATGGCGGCCTGCGAGTGCCCAAGAAAGAAGTCTACCAAGATGAAAGAAATGAAGAAGCAAGTCAAAAACCAGGAGTCGCCACGACTTATAATCGGAAGCTCAAAGAAAGAAAGTAAAGAAACTCACCATCAACGATGTATTCAATCTCATGGAAGCCGGAGGCCAGCATCACCTCCTTGTCAGGCCAGGAGGAGCGCTCGCTCGCGAACTCGGCCAGGAGGGCGGTCTCCGTCTCTTCCGCCTCCCTCTGCGTCTTCACAAGCAGCTCCTTCTGCTCTGCCAATTGAGTGGCCAGCAGATCGCGCTCCGTGGCGAGCTTGTTGCACTCCTCCCCTTTGGCGCGCAATGCGGAGCTGGCTTCGCTCAGCTGCTGTTGAAGAGCAGCATTGTCTCCTGAAAAGAAGAAAGAAATAAGGCGCTAAGTCATCAATAAAGAAGATCGCCGGGGAGATCCGGCCCGACTGCTCAGCAGTCGGCCCAAATCTCGGGGACTACAGCCCGCGGGTGCGCCAGCGTGCCCCCACAAAGAAGGAAAAAGACTTACTCCGGCTCTCCGACAGATCGGCGGTCCGCTTGCCCAGCTCTTCAACGTTACGTTTGAAGGCAGTGACGTGGAGGTTGTGGTAATCCTGCGTCAAGCATTTCAGACAAAAAAATTAATACCTAGAGTTCATCAATTGGAGTTCCGGGCCGCCTGCTCAGCAGCCAGCCCGAAACTCGGGGACTACACCCAGTGGGTGCACTGGCACGCCCCCACAGAGAGGAACAAGGAAACAAGGACCAAAGAAAAAACATACCCGGACGGCTGCCCGCGACGCCAGGTACGCCTTGGTGCAATTCTGGAGAGCATCGCCCTCGACACGAAGCTTTGCCTGGACGTCCAGAAGCGCCTGGTTCAGCGGCCCTGTGCCGCCTCCTCGCACCCACCCAATGGGCGCGGCGCTCGTCGCTTCGGCGTCTGGGACCATCGAGCTAGCGGTGCCGGCCTCCAGGGGGTGGGGTGCCAAAGTCGCCTTCTCCAGACGGCGGCGCGTCGGCGAGCCGACTTGGAGGAGTAACCTCGCCACGGCCTCGTCTTCGGTCGGCGGCACCGGAGGGTCCGCTGGCTGCTTGCCTTGTGCTCCCTCAGACGGCGGCGGCGGAGGTGGCGGCGGAACGATCACGTCCGGCGTAGAAGGGTTGCCCCTTCGCTCTCCATGGCGGGGTTCTCGCCGCCGGCTTCCCCAATCTGCCCCGTGAACTTTGGAGGCGGCGGCGCAGAGTTCAACGGGGTGACAAACACTGCCGATTGGCGGCGTGCGGCCTCCTCAGCCTGACGCTTTGTCGCGGCGGCGGCTTCGGCCTCCGCCAGTTTTTTCTTGGCAGAGGCATCCGCCCTATCGGCCTCCGCCTTCTCCAGGCGAACGGCCTCTTCTTCATTGCGCTTCTCCTGCGCATTCCGCTCTGTCGCCTCCCGGAGGTCAGCAGCGGGGCCAATCCACCGAGTGGTGGCGAACGTCTCCGCTGACCCCATGACGGAGGCGGCGGTGAGCCTCTCAAGAGTGAGGGGAGCCCTAAATCAAGGGGAGCAAGCAAAGACTCAGACAAAGCCACAAAGAAGAATAAAGCATTAAGACAGAATACTCACGCAGAGACCAATGGCGGCTTCTTCACTTCCTTACGGAAGCGGATGGCCTTCGCAGCCGCCTCGTCCCGCCGGGTCGCCGCAGCCGGACCCTTGGGCTTCTTCGGCCGACTGCCGAACAAGGTCGGCACGGCCATGCGCTTCTTCCTGCTGCCTGGAGCCCCCGGCGCAGCAGAAGAACCCGCGATAGGCTGGCCGGCTCCTGTCCGATGGCGGGAGGCGACTTCTCCCTTGGCATCATCATCAGGCCAGTCGGCGAAAGTGGTCGAAGGCCTGAAGTCGCTTGCTGCTCCTCCTCCTCCCTCGGCGTCGTCCTCCAGAGCCGCCGCCCCTAGATCGGGGTCGTCGACGTCACTCTCCGCCCGGTCGGCGAGGAACTCGCGGGCCGGTCCCAAGATGCCGGCTGGCGGGTGGAGGAGGGGATTCTGACCAAAGCCGACTGGTCAAAACAAACTCGGCAAGAAAAAAGACAATCCAAAGAAAGAAAGGAAAGGTAACTCACCACAGGCGGGGGGTTGGCGCGGGAGTACGGCTCCTTGCTGAACCGCCAATCCTCCAGGAGCTTGCTGTCCGAGAGGTAGTTTACCATGAAGGCCACCTCCTCGTGAGGCATGTCCTTGGTGCACATCCGACTCGGGTCGCGGTGCCCGCTCATCTGGCATATCATATGGGGGCGGCCTTGGAGCGGGAGAACTCGGCGCGCCACGAAGGCGGCCAGTAGGTCTGGACAAGTCAAGCCCTGCGACTGTGTCAGCACTCGGAGTCACGCGATGGCGCCGGCTCCCGCAGGCGTCAGCGACTTGGCCCGGTACGACCAGCTGGGCAGTCTCCCAGCCGGCGGGCCGGCTTCGAAAGCCGGCAGATTGACCCAGTCGCCCCTCACGGAGACGCTCCTGACGTAGAAGTACGATCTCTACCACATCTTCACCGACTTTATCAGCGAGATGGAGGGGAAGGGGTTTTCGGCCCCCGAACTTCGCACGACAATAAAAGCGCCGCATTGAGCCGGCACGCCTGCAGCCTGGGTGCCGAGCTTGGAGAAGAAGAACTCCCCCCAGAGCTCGAGGGTGGGGAGGACTCCGAGGAAGCCTTCGCACAAGGCCACGAAGGCGGAAAGCAGCACCACTATGTTGGGGGTGAGGTGGTGCGGCTGGAGGCCGTAGAACTCTAGGAAGGATCGGAAGAAACTGCTCGCCGGCAGCCCCAACCCGCGCAAGCAGTGCGAGCGGAAGATGACCCGCTCGCCCTCCTGCGGCGCAGGGGAAATCACCCCCTTCGGCGCAAGACGCACCCGCACGTGATCCTCGCCGGGGAGCCGACGAGTCCGGCGGAGGAACTCGACGTGGTCGTCGTGAACTTCGGAGCCGTCCCAGGTGCCAGAGCGCACCGGGGGAGGCGCGGCGGCAGAGGAAGAGCTCACCGCGAGCTGATCGCCGCGGCGTTCGTCGGAGCTTGGGCGCACGGCGGAGCGAAGAAGAAGAATAAGGAGGAGAGCGAGGAGCAGTGAGAAGGAAGAGAGCAAGGAGTGGTGGGAAGGAGGAGCGCAAGTGCCCCCCTCTTTCCCCTACTTATAGCCTCGTGGGCTGCGAAGCCGAGGGGGCGGTCGTGGGATTTACTGCGCCCACGGCCCCATGACCCCCGCGTTCCACGACAAAGTTACTGCGCGCAGTAACTCCACGAGAATCCCAACCGTAAGCCGGGGCCGCTGTAACGCCCTCGATGCGACTATATCTCCCACGTGTCGAGGCACGACTTAGAGGCATAATCGCATTGAAGGCATATGTCGCGAGTTAGGCAATCTTCACAACATCCCATGTAATATAAATAACAAAGGGGAGATAACATAGTTGGCTTACACTCGCCACGTCAAACAAGTACATAAATAACATTACATCATCCAAACACTCATGGCCCGACTACGGTGCCAAAATAAAAGATAACCCAACAAGCGACACGGTCCCGATAACCCCAACTGGGCACCACTACTGATCATCAGGAAAGGAAACATAGTATCATTAAGAGTCCTCGTCGAACTCCCACTTGAGCTCAAGCGCGTCACCTGGAGCGGAATCATCAGGCCCTGCATCTGGTGTAATAGTAATCTGTGAGCCACAAGGACTCAGCAATCTCGCACCCTCGCGATCAAGACTATTTAAGCTTATAGGAAAGGCAAGGTAAAATATGTGGGGCTGCAGCAAGCGACTAGCATATGTGATGGCTAAATTGTTCGCAAAAGAGAGCGAGGAGAGGAGGCAAAGCACGAGCGAGAAACTAGAGAGCAACCTGCGCAAACATTACTCCAACACCGTGTCCACTTCCCGGACTCCGCCGAGAAGAGGCCATCATGGTAACACACTCAGTTGATTCATTTTAATTAAGTTAAGGTTTAAGTTATCTACAACGAACATTAACAAATTCCCATCTGCCCATAACCGCGGGCATGGCTTTCGAAAGTTCAAATCCCTGCAGGGGAGTCCCAACTTAGCCCATGACAAGCTCTCATGGTCAACGAAGGAATAGACCTCCTCTCGAGACGTTCCGATCAGACTCGGTATCCCGTTTCTTCAAGACAACTCTGACAATGGTAAAACAAGTCCAGCAACACCACCCGCTGTGCCGACAAATCCCGACAGGAGCTGCACATATCTCGTTCTCAGGGCACACCGGATAAGCTAAGCGTACGGGAGCCAACGTAACCCAAGTTGCCAAGGGACGGCCCCGCACGGTGCTCTAGGTTGGACCAACACTCAGAGGAGCACTGGCCCGGGGGGGTTTAAAATAAGATGACCCTTGAGTCCGCGAAACCCAAGGGAAAAAGGCTAGGTGGCAAATGGTAAAACCAAGGTTGGGCATTGCTGGAGGATTTTTATTCAAGGTGGACTGTCAAGGGGTTCCCATTATAACCCAACCGCGTAAGGAACGCAAAATCCGGGAACATAACACCGATATGATTGAAACTAGGGAGGCAAGAGTGGAACAAAACACTAGGCGAGAGGCCGAGCCTTCCACCCTTTACCAAGTATATAGATGCATTAAGATAACAAGATAATATAACGATATCGCAACAAGTAAATAATGTTCCAACAAGGAACGGCCTCCAATCTTCACCTGCAACTAACAACGCTATAAGAGGGGTTGAGCAAAGCGGTAACATAGCCAATCAACGGTTTGCTAGGACATGGTGGGTTAGAGGTTTGACATGGCAATTTGGGAGGCTTGAAGGCAAGTGGTAGGCATCGTAGCATTGGCATAGCAAAAGAGCGAGCATCTAGCATAGCAAAGATAGTAGTGATTTCGAGGGTATGATCATCTTGCCTGCAAAGTTCTCAGAGTTGACTAGATCCTCGAAAGAAAACTCAACGGGCTCCTCATTAGCGAACTTGTCTCCTGGCTCTACCCAAACAAGACAAACAAGCAAACGGAACACAATCAACCACGTGCAAAGCTCAAACAATATGATGCAAAGATGATATGCTATACGGGATGCGATGCGGGATGCATATGCAAGATGTGACAAGGAATGCATGAACCTGGCCTCAACTTGGGAATCTAAGTGCTCCACTGGAAAGATGAGATGAAATCGCTTGAAAACGATATAAAGAACGCCGGAATCGGAGTTACGGTTTGGAAATGGCAAGCAATTCAAATATGGCCAAGTTCTGCGATTTACAACAAGTAGCCATCTAAATGCAACAAGATGAACATGCTACAACACCCAAACATGGCATCAAAATACATGGCAGGGTTGCATTCAAGATGCTTAACAAAAGTTTTGCACTGAGCTACGGCCAATTCATCCATTAACAGGTTCAAACAAGCATGGCAAAAATGCATATGGTAAACAGATTTCAGACTTACTGAAATTAACACTTGTCTGGAATTTCAGATCAGGTAGCACACTTCGGAGCAACAAAACTATATGCTACAGGACCTAAACATGGAAAATTAAAGCATGGCGTGGAGCTACTCAAAGAGCTTAACAAAAGTTCCTTAGTGACCTTGAGCCAAAATGGATCAGAAAATACAATTGCAAGCATGTGAACATGGCAAAAACATAATCAGCTCTCAGACTTAGTGAAAACTGTAACATGCTGAAAACAGATATCAAGTAGGCATGTTTACGAGCTCGATGCACTCACTACGGAGCAAGTCATGACAAGCTAAGCATACATACATCAAGGATACACAAAATGCAAGCTAGACAAGGCAAGAACAATAGCATAGCATGCACGGATCAACTACAACATCCTCGGTAAAATCGCTAAAAAGTAGACAATCTGCCCAGATTCACGAAGTAGCAAAATTAGAGCTCTATTGACTCAAGCTAGGGTGCTCCATAATTGCAAACAAAGACATGGATGGATAGAACACTACAAGATTAACAAAACATCCTTACTGATCATCCTCAAAAGAGGCACGGATCACTAGGAAACAACATGAACATATGGCAACATGAGATAAACAATTCAAGGACTTTGTGGAATTGCTAAGTCCCTGAAATCAGCATTACCAAGTGCCTCACTTTGCAAGCTCGTGCTAGTCACCACACACATCACAAAAATACATGGGTTGCACCTCTGGAAAGATGGCAAAACCCTTAACAAAACATATGTAGAGCACCAGGCAATATTATGCACACAATAATCATGGCAAAAATGACAAATATCTAAATGGAGCAGCAGATACGACAATTATCTCAAGTAGCCATTTTCTAACAGCATTTCGGGCATCAAGATGAACTCAAATGAAAATGATGCAATGGAATGAAATGATGTACTCTCTGAGGCGAACATTTTGATATGCTATATGCCAAAAACGGAGCTACGGATGCAAAGTTATAGCATGAGGAAAAACGTAAAAAGTTAGGGTTTCGGGCGAGATTAGGTCAACCGAGATCCAGATCCAGATCCAGCCGGCGCGGATCCCGAGGTTTGTCGGCGAAGGAGCTCGCCGGAGACGATGGACGCAGCGGC